>NC_066618.1:155427219-155740952 GCF_025201925.1 Gopherus flavomarginatus | reverse complement strand
AGTCCTTTAAAAACTGGTATTTTATTAAACTTAGTTGTTTGTTTTTTAACTAACACATGCAGAGCTTGCACAAGTCCCACAGCTCTGGAAGGACTGAGCAGCAATCTCCTTTGAGCCAGTCAGCAGACTTTGAATACTTTAAGGCACAAGGCCCAGGTAAATCTAACCTTGACGATCCTATTTTGAGCTTGAGACTGGCACGCTCTGGATTTCAGGGTCAGAACTGCGGAGAGGGGAGGCTGCTTAGCTGAGGTTCCCAGCCTCCGAAGGTTTGCTCATCCCTCGTAATAGGCTACTAGAAGCTGTGTCTGGCTAACAGCGGTTGCAGTATGCTGCCACACCACTGAGGGCTGGTAAAACAGCTTCCTGCATTTAGGATCAGGTAGGATAGACACGAGAAATGCAAGGGTTTGTTTTTTATTCATTTAGTGGAACCCTTATGCCTAGGAATTGGAATATGAGCCCAATTCTCCTGTTTTGTTTTCCACTTGTGCAACACAACTGATTTTCAGTGAAGCTGCTCCTTCTTACACCCATATAAGGGAGGGAGGGAATCAAGTCCTGTGGCTTCAACAGCCTTCCAATGTTTTCATGTACATTTCAGCCACTAGGAATTCTTGCATCCCCAACACAAGTATAATCCGTAAACCATACTCAGTAAGTGGGAAATCCTCGTTTCATTACCAAAAAATTCATAATGCATGTAAATCAATCCGTTTCCCCCCCCAGCAGAGACCTAATTTGAAGTGGTGCAGCAGCCTTCCCATCTGTCTAGTTCACCCCAGTTTGAAACCTGCATGAGCTGCGCTGGTGTCTACACTAGAGGTCTAAGCTCGTGCAGCTACACCAGCAGCAGGGATCTTGACGCAAGCAAGGCCCAGGAACCAAATTCTACTTTCGGTGGAAGTCAAAAGCAGAGCTGGGCAATACCTGGCGCCACAGAGTTGCCCAGGCTTTTCAACGAGAGTGAGTGTAGATGCGATCAGGAAATATGCAGAGCAAAGCTAAATGGACTTATGAGTAATCAGGTAAGGAAGGGGATAAAAATACAGCCAAGATTAAGACCATGTTAGATAAGGCAGCTAGTAAACGCTGGCTGAGGGTGAGAGGCATTTAGAAAACCTCTGCTTATGCAGAATATACTTTTTTGCCTGCCCGTACCTTTCTCCTGACATTGGAGAACCAATGATAGGACAGAAGAATTCCTAGGGGGTGGGTGGTGTTTTTTTCAGAGGCTCACGTGGCCGATAGGCATCCAGTTCCCATTGATGGTCAGTTAGGCACCTTGAAAATCTCCCTTATCAATCATTAGGCAAGACTAAGAAATCCAAACTCCCCGAAGATGATACGTTACCATGCGTGCAATTGGAGATCCCAAACTGAAGGTAGGAAGAACCGCATCGGATCAGACCAGGGTCAGTCTAGTTCAGCATCCTGTCTGCACCTTCCTCTGCAGCAGTGTCTTCTGGAAGACTGTAGTAGTCAGTTTAGAACAGTGGTTGCCAAACTGGGGTTTGTGAACCCTGGGGGTTCGCAAAATGTTACAATGTGTTCTCGGGGAGGGGGGAAATTCCCTAATGGCGGACAGAGCTGGCCCTAGGGACCCTGGGCAGCACGGGGCCTGGAGCCTCTGGACTTCCAAGTGCTAAGCAGATCAAAGCAAGCATCTGTCACACTGAGGAGATTTAAACTTCAAGACTCCTTATAAGAAATGGAAAAGGAGGTAGATATATTTTCCTGTTTTTTAAAGTTAAATAGATAGCTAAGCTTTGTTGTAACGTGCGTCGTTTGCCTGGACTGCTCAAGACCTGAATGCTTGTGTAGGAGGAACTCTGAGCTGGCTTCTTAAATACCTTCATGCTGTTTCACATCTGATAGACCTTGATGAAACATAGGAGCCTTGTCTTATAACAGGCTTATTCAAAGTGGTACAAGCTACGAAAGTAAGATCTTGGAAGAGTGTTGCCGTTTTCATAATGTAGTAAAAAAACTGCAATGATCAATAATAAAGTGTGTAATAAGCATGTCATAAAAACACATTTTATATCTCCAAGATCACTGCTTTTATCATTTATACTCAGGTAAAGGAGAAAATCCCTGGAAATACTTTTTTTTTTTTTTTTTTTTTTGAGGGGGGAGGTGGTCCGCAAGATGACATTTTAGTGAAAGGGGTTCACAGGTTGTTAAAATTTGGGAACCACTGGGTTAGAATAACCTACTCCCCGGGGAAGTTTCCTCTTGACTCCCAATAGTTGCAGTTTGGCATGTGCCCTAGTGCATGAGGGGTTGTGTCCTTCCTGCAACCTCCGTGTGTATTTTTAATGTTTGTTCGTATAACTGGATAGACCGTCTGGGAGTCATTGCCCTTTAACTCTTTCCTGGGGCATGAAATTGAACACCTTGTAATATCTGTGGATGAACAGGAGAAGTAATTTAACTTCTGCTGCACAAATCAGACTTTCTGTAGTAGGTTCTGCAATGGGCAGTGTTTTGGAGCAAACTCAGTCTGGTCTCTGAAGATGGGTGTTGGAAGCAGTGTGACCCACTGCACAGAGCACTGGATTGAGACTTGGGAGACCCAGGTTGAGTTCCTGGTTCTGCCACTGGCCTCCTGGGTGACCTTGGGCAAGTCACTGAACCACCCTGTGCCTCTGTTTCTCCATCTATAAAATGAGTGCAATGATTCTGATCTCACTTTGTAAAGTGCTTTGAGCTCTACTGATGAAAGAGCTCTAGGTATTACAATTTTCATTTCTTTGGTCCCCAAAGATGGGGGGGTGGTGGTGCATAGACCAGATAGATACAAACTGGCCCTACTGAAATTAATGGGAGTTCTGCCTTCTTGTATAGCGCGCGCTCTCTCTGTCAAAATACAGCTTTCTCAGTAAGGAAGAAGGCCCTATAGTTATCCATTTGGGTGCCCAACTGGAGGTGCCATAAAGGGGTCTGAATTTCAGAGTGCTGAGCACTTTTGGAAAACTGCCAGCTTGTCTACACTTGGGGTAAGTCTAGCCATATGGCACTGCTGAGGTGCAGCTGTACCAATACAGCTGTGGCATGTCTGAAGATGCTCTATGCCGAAGGGAAAGAACTCTCCCATCAGCATAAAAAAACCACCTCTGGGAGCGGCATGAAGATGCTACCTTCGGCATAGTTAATGCACCTCCTCACAAGGCGGTAGCGAGGTGGATGCAAGAAGCCTTCCTATCAATATAGCACTGTCTACACTGGGAGTTGGATCAGTATAACTGTCGCTCAGGAGCATTACACCGACAGATGTTTGTAGTGCAGGCAAGTGCTGGGTCTTAAATGGAGCACCCAAAACTACCAGTTGCTTTTGAAAATTATAGCAGGTAATTTAGTATCCACTGTCACCCTAACCCCTTAATTTGGCTGCCGAAGAACACAAGCAAGCCACAGTGGGGAATGAATCTCCCTCTAGAGCCTGCTGTCTGCATGCTTGCATTGCAGCCGAAGGAGGATGACACTGGCTGCTATTCTAGGGAGAAAAGAAAATGACTGTATAATGACCTGACTCCAAGGAGTGCATTGCCAGCAGTAAGGTGTTGTGCATTAGATGCACCACGGCTCCAGCACTGTCTCATAGTTGGCAGTGCCAATTTGCATTGTAACCAATCGATTTACGCTAGGTCAATTGCTTCATTCATAAAACTGGTACAATAAGCTGTGAAATCTGAAGCACAAAATGATTTTTTTCCCCTCCCTTCCCGATAACTTTCCCATTTCACAGAAGCTCAAGTGGGTTTTATGAATGGGTTGGAGTAGGGTTTTAAAAGGGCTACAAACATGTCAATGCTTTCTCTTTCTGGCATCCTCTGAAGCATAAGAAATACAGCTTGTGCGGAGAGCACATGTGTAGGGGATTTATCCTGTCCTTTGGCCAGAATGATGGAGACTTAAGCTGGATGTCGTCTTTTTTTTTTTCATGGTTTACTTCTGTTCAAAGTGGGGGGAAAAAACCTCTAGAGGGCTTGTAAGGGGCCAATTCATTCGTACCTGATTATTTATCCAGCGTCACGTTGAAAGGCATTTGTGTCTCTTGGAAGTTAAATTTGTAAATATCGCTCCTGGCCGTGGAATAGAACCTCCTTTCTAGGCTGAAGGGACTGGGAGTCCGACTGAATGAAAAGTTTGTGTAAAAGGAAACACTGTGCTCTGAGCAGAGCGGAGAGCTTGCCCTCAAGTTTATGTAGCCTCACAGTGAAATCTCGCTATGGGACAGACGTTAGCAAACCAAAAATCTGAATCTTGCTAAGAAAACAGTTTTTAAATTTAGAAAGAGGCATGAACCAAGCTTCAGTTTGGATCTGAACTTCACAGCTCCAGCCCTTCTCTGATATGGGTTGATCCAAAACCCTTTGCACAGATTCCTTTCTGGCCTCGGGTCCCTGTGGTCATTCAATCTGACCTCCAGCAGAACCCAGGCCATAGAACATTCCCGTATTAATTCTTTGCGCCAGAGCAGAGCTTGTAGGAAAACATCTCATCTTGATTTAATGATTACTAGTGATGGAGACTCCACCACAACCCTTGGTACATTTCTTATCTTAAGATCACTTTATTAATGGCAATAAGCATGCCATGGTTTGTGGTGAGGCAGGAGGTTGTTCCTTTTACTCTTTTTTTTTTTTTTTTTTTTTTTTTTTTTTTTTTAAACATAGTGATGCTAATCTAAAAGAAGAGGGGCCTTGTGGGTAAGGCACTAGACTGGGACTTGAGAGGCCCAGATTCAGTTCTGGCTCTGCAACAAACTCCTTGTGTGACCCTGGGCAAGTCACTTCATCTCCCTGAGCCTCAGTTCCCACCAGCTGAACTGAATAGAGCTTGAGTTTACAGGAGTTGAGGGGCTGGTCAAAGGTAGTTTGAGGTCATTGCTATTTCATCAAGAACCTAAGAGATCCAAAGTACTGCTCACAGTTTCTGTGACAGAGTTTGTTGCATGATAACAAAAGCCTAAGAGACCCATTCTATTCTAAACCCTGCCATGTCTCCCTTTGCTCTTAATGACAGTATTACGCTCATTAAGAGCCTCTTCCATCTGAGGAACTCAAAATGATTTTCAGGCAAGAACAGGTTCATCCTCTCCACCCCCATGAGTTAAGTAGTACTAGCCTCTGTTGTACCTCAGTTTCCCCATCTGTGCAAGAGCAGTGAATTGCTCAAGGTCAGAGTCAGTGGCAGAGCCTTATGGTACCCATCTGCCAGAGAAACCAGGATGTGTGCAGTTTTAGGTGTCTGAAGATCCTAGAGGAGGAAAACTGGTGAACATTCAGCTCTGATTAGATCTTTAGACCGTGATTTCTCCATATATGTCCCTTTTGGCACTATGTGAACAATATCAGTCATGGGCAGCCCCTTTGCGGTGTTGAGCAGGTGAACTTACTTGTGGAAATCCCAGAAGAGAGGAAGCCATGGAAAGGTCTTGAAACTGCATGCAGTGAAGTGGCCTGTTGTAAGAGGGGTTGCATTAATCATGCAACCCACAGAAGATAGGCGGGCGGAAAGAGCGGGAGAGAGGAATCCATTCTCTGGCTGAGAAGTCGTTGTGGAAGGGGAAAGGGGGTTAGAGGCAGGGATCAGATAGCTTAGAAGTGGGGAATTTCCCTGGCTGTTCTCCTTGCAAGCAGACTGCTCATGCCAAGGATTCATGATTTCGTTTGAGCTGGCAAGGAGTAGAGCAGGGTTTTCATCTGGGGGGAGAGAAAAAAGCAATGTTAAGCCTATTTTTGGTACGTTGAGTTGGAGCCACTGGAGCCGGAGATGTGAGGGATTAGACGGTATATTTGGGAATTGCCTATGTGGAGGGGCACTGGTACAAACTGTTCATTGTGAACAGTATCCGCCTTCCTCTGAAGCATCGGGTACCAGCTGCTCTAAGACAGCTATTGGACTGATGGGCTATTTGTCCTGATTCCAGTGTGGCAATTCCTATACTGCTTTGAGAGTAACTTAAAACTACAGGAGCAAATGAGGTCACCAAAGTCATGATCCAAAATCAGTGGAAGGAGTCCCAGGCACTTCAATGGACTCTGGATCAGGTCCCAAGAAAGGGCATATACCAGCAAAAGAGGGGAGAGGACCCAGTAGGGTGACCAGATGTCCCAATTTTATAGGGAAAGTCCCAATATTTGGGGCTTTTTTTATATGGGCTCTTATTTACCCCCACACACACACACCCTGTCCCAATTTTTCACACTTGCTATCTGGTCACCCTAGGACCCAGCTAGAGAGGGGAATGTGAGGGTTCTTGGGGTACAGGAGGAGGGGGACGCACTTGAAAATAGAAAACTCAATAAGATCTCACCGCTGTAAGGATCTTCCCCAGACTCTGGAGATCAGCCATGCTGTGTGTCAGTTGACAGGGGGAGAATCAGGTGGGAGGAAAATGGATGTGTGAAAAGCAAAGTTGGTTGGGAGCTGGAATACATTCCAGTAACATTCCTTCTGCTGCTGCTCCTCCTTTTCATAAGAGGCGGTCTGGAAACACCGTCAGCTGTGGGTACCTGGAGTAGGCATGCTGATCTCATTTTGCCAAGGGTGCAGGCTCAGCAAGGCAAAACATCTTTCTTACTCTTTCCCCTGCTGGGGCATTCTTGAAACACTGAAGTAACAAGGGCAATGCAAACATTACTACATGGTTGCAACAAATTGTCGGATTGCGTAGTATCGTTTGTCAGCAGACAGGATGCTCTCCTGAGTGCTGAGAAAAGAGGCACAGAAAAAGGCTCTTTGGCTATCTCAGAGCACTTTGCAGTGTTTTCAAGTCGTAGAGTACTTTCTAGTGAACAGGCCTATTGTAGACTCCCCAGAAATTTGGGAATCAGCAGTTGAGCTTTGCTTCTGGTTCTTCTCAATGTTTGGGCCAATCCAAAGCCCTGGGATGTAGTGCTGCACCCTGAACTTTGGGGAGGCTTTAGATCTGGATGAAACTTTTGGCTCTGGCATGTCTCTGGTCATTGCACGGAGGCTAACGCCACGATTGCAGCTTGGTTATGGATTCCAACCTAGTTTCACTGTCTAGCACAAGCAGGGCCAGGAACCTTGCTGGGAAGTGCAGGAAGAGAAGAGATGATCTGAAACACTTTGGTGCCAATCACACTGGCAGCTCGACCCACTTTAGAACCCAGTTTGACCACGGCCTGGTTTACTCAAATTTCTATGCTACCTTAAGTATTCACTGAAGTAATGTCTACGCTGCAAAAAGACCTGCAGCAGTGCGTCTCCAAGCCCAGGTCAACTGTTTCGCAACTGTGTCTGCGCTAGCAGACTAAAAATAGCAGTGTTGATGTTCAAGTGTGGGCTGGAGCCTTGGCTCTGAGCTCCACCCTGCAGACTCTGACGGGTGAATTTCTGAATGCGGAGCCCTCGGAAGCAGCTGAACCCCTGTGTGCCAGAGGGCAATGAGAGAATCTTCACAAACACTGAATCGTGTATGTAGTCAGGAAGTCTACACAAGGTGTGGAGGACAACTGGTTCAAACTGGAGTCAGCTTTGCTAGAAATAGCATGAAGTCCTAGAAGCAATGGGCTTAGTGCTGGGAAGGATAAGAAGGGAGACTTGGTGGTGCAGTCGTTGAGCTGAAGAATTTATTTTGGGGCGGGGCGGGGGATAACTTTTGAAAAATGATAGGCCACTGGCTTCAGCAGCAATAAGATGTCATACATGGAGGCAAAGAGTGTTGACAGCTAAAAGTACGGCCTGTGATGAGCTATATAACAGGCTAGGAGGACATGAGGGAAAGAAGACCATCTATGGACTCACCAAGGCAAGCAAGAAAACAATGAGGCATTTGAAAGAGTTTGCTTGCATTATAAATGAACATGGTTCTATTGCAAATGAATGGTGACTCAATCAGCAAAATTGTTTTGAAAGAGGGATAAATGAGCAGAACCCAATGGAAGAATTAAGGATATGTAAGCCAAACTGGGTCATAATAGTATAAAAAAGAGGGGTTGCAGAGGCGTTTAAGGAAATGGAGAAAGCACTTGGGCCAGATGAAGCCTTCCTTTTCCTATGACTTCACCACATCCAATACTGCTTCAAGTATCTTAAAAGTTTGTTCAGTGTTCTTAAAGGGAAAATGCTGGCTGAATGGTGTAAAAGTTTGGTGGTGCCTATTTTTAAACATACAGGAGATATTCATGTGCTAATTATCATCCAATTAAGCTGTTGCATGTGATGAAAGTATGGGAGAAGATTATTGAAAAGCATCTGCATGGGATGGTTGAAATTTGGACATGTCAGTATGAATTCATGCCAGGAAGGAGCACAACCGATACCAGTTTTTGCTACCGGTCCTCATAGAGGAGCTCAGAGAAAAGACTGCAACTGGAGATGGTCTTTGTGGACCTGGAGAAGGCGTATGATCATGTACCAGGAGAGCTAGTTTGGTAGAGTTTTTGTGATGGAGAAGCATGCCAAAAAGATATGTCCGTCTGATCCAGGATACATATGACAGAATGATTACTGCAGTCAAAACCAAACTGGGGACAGTAGAGAATTCCCCATAAATATTGGCCTAGGTCAGGGCTCCACTGAGCCCCTTTTTGTCTCTGGTTGTCCTGGATGGGCTAAGTGAGAATATGGAAGGGAGCCAGCTTGGAACAAGATGTCCGCTGATGATTTAGTGATGCATGGAGGATTGAGACCCTACAAGTCAACTTTGGATAGTGGTAACATAGTTTTGAATGGGCTGGGCTTAATGTGCAGCTGGTCAGACCAAGGCTATGGTAACTAAGGGGAGGAGGACCCATCATGAAGTATATCACAGATAAAGCCCTTAGAGTGAAATAATTTAAATACTTAGGTTTAATGGCTGCTGACAATGGTGCCCTCCTGAGCAATGCCTGGCATCGTACTAAAGCTGTGTGGTGCATACAGTAGGAGCTAACCCCAGTTCTCGATGACACAGATTGTGAAACTAATTGTTCCATACATTAAGATGGGTTGAGAGACTTGCCCAGCCATAGGAGAAGAAATCAGGATGCTCTCCACCACGGAAATGAAGATGCTGAGATGGCCAGATGGTTGGACGTTGCATGATGAGGAATAGAACGAGGTTGTCGGGGGGCCTCATGCAGGGTGCTTCACCTGAAGACCAGTTGAGAGAGGCTAGGCTACACTGCTATGGATGTATTCAGTGGAAACTGGAGTGTTATCGGTGGAATGGCTCTTGGTTGGATTCTATCCACAATCACTTCAAGGGAGAGACCGAAGACTTGCTACACGGACCGGATATCAACAAACCTCAGATCAATCTGCACCACAGCCAGGCATATGAGCATTTCAGAAGAAGGCTGTAAAAGTCACCAACCCCACCCAGGGAAGTGGCAAGAAAGAATCTGGAGGGTGCCCTACAAGTTCATTTCCCTTCATTAGGTGACCTGACTGACTGGTGGCTTTACACCAGTCAGTGATGTGATCACACGGATGCATGTGGATCAGCCACTATAGCTCATTTCATGTTCGTATGTTCATACTGAATGTTTTGTAAGCAGTGGCAATATACTATTTGCAAAGGTTTAACGTAGTTCCTTGGCATTGTGCAGAAGAGGGCAATCTGAGTGAGTGATTACTTTCTGGCAACAGTTTGTTTTATGGCTACCAATCTGGAACTTGGTCAATAAAACCAATGCAGATGGTCGCTTCCGTCCTACAGTGAGAATTGCACTGGTGGATCCAGACAGTTGCCTGGGGTCCCAGTAAAGTAATGGAGCATTGCACAGAAGTATAGATCTCCCTGTATAGATGGCAGGATTAGGACATTCTCTTTTAAGAGTCCATTTTACAAGCTGCATCCTGAAATCCTTTACAGGAGAGCTAGGGGGAGGGGGAAGTGTGTTTCTTTCACTGCCTTTGTACATAAATAAAAAGGTTGGTACTAGACAAGCAAAGGGAAGCAGGAGAAAGACAGATGATGGGGTGGAGCTGGGATGATGTACATATTATACCAATTATATATTGTCTTGGGGAAGGTTTATTTAGTGATTTTTTTTTTTCTTTTCAAAAGTTTGAAAAATCTTGTCTTGCAGTTAACTGGAATGCTTTGTGCATAAAACGTTCCCCAGTGGTGGGGATTTAGAAAAGCATCACCACACGCTTGCATGTCTTTCTGCATCCACAGCTGTTTGAACTGGTTAAAATGAGAGCATTTCCTGACACTCTAGAAAGCAGTCTCCTTGCTAGCCTCATGTGTCTGGAATCAAACTCTGAAACTGTACTGGCAGTGCTGGCTTTAAGCACATCCGAGCAACACATTAGAGCGTTGTCAGTCTTGCTTTCCCAAGACCAGTACATGAGTCTTATCCCCATCAGTGCCCACAAAGGCATGTGGCAACTATCTTTGGAATACCATCTGAAAGATGGTAGACTACAAGAGCATTTCAGCAGGGTCTTGTTCCACCACTCGACACTACTAGTCTGCAACACAGTTCAAAGGAATCCTGAAGCAGATGGTCAGTGAATGCTCACGGGGAAACTGTTGTGGTGTAAAGCCGGTGAAGCTAATATAGAAGATTAAGTGGCTGGTCTGTGGATGGTCCCCAAGGGATTGTAATTGGGATGGGAAAAGCTCTCTGGTTCGGAGAAACAAAAGGGAAGTACCATCCCTTTGATGTGGGCTGGTACAACAATACCAGTTGGTGCCGCTTCTTGAGGCAAGGTCATAAACAGAAGCTGCCCTCAGTCATTCTTTCTTACAAAGAAGTTAAAGGCCCATTTGACAAAAGGTGTCCCGGCAGGGACTGCTCCTTTCTTGCTGCCATTACGCACAAAAGTAGATGTCCTGGAGTTTTATTTGGAGGAGGGAGGTTACATTTAATCTTCATGTGCGATGTGGCTCATCATTAAGGGAATTGATGGAGATGGCTTAAAACTGGACCCGCTAATTCTCCCACCCCTTTGAGGGGATCAGTGTAAAATGGCATCCAGGTCTGCACTGCCTGTCCCGAGTTTTGCTAAACCAGGATGCTACTATCAAGGGAGATGGGAGGGCCTTGTGGGTAATGCAGAGAGAACAGAGTGGAGGGGACAATCTATTCCCAGCTCTGCCTCAAACTTTCAGTGTGATCTACAGCAAGTGACTTAGGCCTAAATTTTCACAAGTGGCCACTAATTTTGGCTGCCGAACTTGACATTTTAGGCCTGATTTAGAGGAGCTGAGAACCCACAGTCCCCATTGATTCACTTGGCACCTAGAGGAAATAGGCACCTTACAGGTTAGAATTTTCTAAACTCTAGGATAGATCCACAGCTGGCATAACTCAAAGCCTTTGATGTTGGTGCTTCAATGGAGCTATGTTACATCAGCTGAGGATATGCCCCCCCGTTTGCCTCTTCCTCACCTGTTTTAAATGAGGATAATTTTTCTTCACTTTTTTTAATTGATCCGTGTTTCGTGAGATGTCTAGGTGGAGAACACCGTAGAGGAGGACAAGATTTGTTTTAAATGTTTCATTTCAGTGGTTTATCATCTGACCGAAAAGAAGCATGACATATTGATTAAACTAGATAAGGGTTTTTAATGGGACAGTCCTGTTTTTTGGGACTTTTTCTTATATAGGCAGCTATTACCTCCCCGCCATCTGTCCCATTTTCTCGCAGTTGCTATCTGGTCACCCTAAGTCTAGATGAACTTCAGAGAAGCATCCGAACTGCAGAGGATGCTTGTGCTGCTTTTAGGGTCGCATATCTTAAAAACCTAGTACCCTGTTGTAATAGACTGTTAGTCATTTGAGAAGAATCCAGGCCACAATGAAGATTTCAACAAAGCCAACCTTCTGCTGATTTGAGACTCTATTTAACCTCTCATCCTTTTGAGGGGAAGAGAAGTGCTATGGTGATTTAGTTGGGGTTGGTCCTGCTTTGAGTAGGGGATTGGACTAGACGACTTCCTGAGGTCTCTTCCAACCCTCATCTTCTATGATTCTAATACAAATAACACAATAATAAAAGTGTGTGATGAGCAGAGTTGGGAAGGAACTGGTTATTTTGTTCTGCAGGAAAATCCTTGATTTCAAAATCTTATTTTATTCTGAACTGGATTTAAAAGAACAATTTTTGAAATAGTCCCATGAACTGAAATTTTTAAAAAATGTGTTCAGGTCACTTGAAACATTTTGCTTAGATAAGTCAAACATTTTCATTCTGTTTTCATTTTATACTATAGTTTAAAAAAAAAATTAACATGGAAAATCGAAACATTCTGTTTCAACCTTAAAAGCTTCCTCCCCCCAATTTTTCTTTCAGACACTTTATTTAATAATAAAATAAAAAGACTTCCACAAAAAAGTTCTGCTTCCAACAAGTCCACACTTACACACACACACACACACACACACACGCACACATGTTCCTCTGGAAAATTTCTGACCACCTCTATCAATGTTCATGTTCCTTTTCTGAAGTTTCAGTTCCATATTCAGATGTTCATGGCGGAGTCCAGGTATGTGTGTGTCTCTGAACCCTTATTAGAAACAGCCAGGCTTCCGTACTGCCTGGGCCATGAGAAGGAGGCGCAGTTTATCACATCCATTGTTCTTTTAGCTAAAAGAGGCCAGGCCAGACTCCATTCAGAAGCCCATTTGTGCTGCTTGCTGCTCAGTGAATTGCTTGTTGGGGAAAGCTGACTGATCGGCTCTAAAGTCCTCCATTTATCCAAAGAACTGTTCCAGCATGGTCCAGATCATTCATAGAATCATAGGACTGGAAGGGATCTCAAGAGGTCATCTAGTCAGGTCCCCTGTGCTCATGGCAGGACTAAGCATTGTAATCTTCACTCTTGCCATTCCATGCCAATTATTATTGTATGTATATTATGGCAGTGCCTTGAAGCCTTAATCCTAGACGATTCCACTGTGCTAGGCACAGTACAAACAGAACAAAAAGACAGTCCCTGCTCCGAGAAAACTTACAATCTCAGTAATGTTCCTTCCCTCTGACTGTGTGGGGCTGCTTCTGAGAAGTCCAGTATAGTAGCCCATTCATTCCTTTGCCTGCCAATTAGGGGGTTGCATATTTTTTGTAAAGAAAATGCTATTTTATCAGTTACCTTACATGAACTTTGCATACCCCTATTAACCAATCTCTGTTCTAATCTGTATTTAGTACCTTTAAAAGACCTGTTTGTGTTTGATCAACCTCTTATCTGTACGTATTTAGATTCTGAAAATTGTCCGACAGCTGATTACCATCTACTTGAGCCTGATATGAGGCTGGCTGGCCTCTTTGTTCGCTTCCCATCTAAAGGGTTTTTCTCCATGCCAGTAAAGTTGGGGGAAATCTGTCCCTTTCGAGAAAATCGGCTATCACCATACTGGCTGCTAGTAACAATGGAGTTATCAGTGGCGCCTTCCTCAGTTTTGAGGGTTTATTTTGTGATGGGGATGCTCCTTCCCTAAAAGGGGAGTTGAAGCCGTCACTCCTGCTCCTTGGCTGACTCCTCCCCAGGGCTCAGTGAAGGAGTTAAGAGGTGGAATTCTGAGGGTGGTTATACAGGAAGTCAGACAAGATGATCATATTGTCCCCTTCTGGCTTTAAAATCTATGGAGAACCTGTAACCCGTGTCATGAGACAATCTAGGCTGGAAATCTGATCAGTGTCTCCCACATAGCAATACTGGCCAACTGCTGCTCAAGTACCAAACCAGGCTGCCTGCTGCCACCTCATGTGAATACATGATTTGAACAAAGCCTCCCCACTCTCACCCGCAATATCACTGATTAACACTCAAACTGGTTTAAAAATCTCCCTGGGACCCGGAGTTTTTGAGGGATGTGGAGTTAATTACCATGCCCGACAAATGTGTGGAAACAGGAACCCGAGGGGGAGCGTTTGAAACAACAGCGATCAGATGTGCTTTCTACGAGGGCTAATGCAAAAGCAGGATATTGGTTTTCCGTATCAGCTCTGAACGATAATTTAAAACAGCACAGGACAAAATGGAAAACAGTGTAGCAATTGGGGGGGGATGGGGGGCGCAGGGAAGTTTTTATATTCTTCAATGGATTTTTGTCCCACTTCTCTTCCTCTGCTCTACTTTGGCCTTACTACTGAGACTTGACTTCACAATGTTTCATTATATAGAATTGCCAGCACTGTGTTGGCTGTGCTCATCACGCTTGGTGGAAGAGGTCCCTTTTAAAGCAGATCCCCTTTCTTGTGAGTGTTTTCTGTCGAGCTAGAACACCTCTGTGACATGCTCTTGCGGCGCCGGTGCTTTCATAACAAGAAGACAAAGGGAAGAGTGCAGTGAATCTTTGGCAAGCGCTCTAAGCCCATGAGTCCTTGATTATTCATCAGCTTCATCCAGGCTAAGAATTTTAAGCTTTAAGCTGTTCAGTAAATTCTTCTAGTGCCACAAAGGCTTATTTTGTGAATATATCAGAAATGATCCACTATGGGCTCCTTAAACATATCTGCTGCTTGCCTCTGATTTCATAGGGTTGGAAGAACAAATCCAGACTCTGTTCAGTGGATAATCTCCTTTCCCTTTGGGCTCTCCCAACTTTTCTCAGCCTGCAGTCTCAATCGCTTTCATTACAGCTTCTGGGCCAAATTCACACTTGGTGTCAACAGATGCAGTTTCTTTGTCCCATCTACACCAGTCTGAATGGCAGGATTGCAAATATCTATTCAAAAATCTCAATCCTGCAGTGGTATTAGTGAGGCTTCTCTGGAAGGGGAAATGGAATTTGCTCTTCTCCTACAGAACTCTTCCCTTCCTCCATGTTTCTAGGAATCTATGGAGGAGGATGTCTTGTTGGCTTAAGGGACTGGTAAATAGAAACAAAGGGCTCTGTTCTCCAAGTCACCCACTCAGATCAGCCTAGCAGTGCCCAAATGTTACTCGCGTGATATGGTGGCCTGTGTGAAATGAGATGGGGGAACTTAGTCTGGTTCTCCATGGGCAAGCATCCATCAGGGAGAACGACTACCAAACTGTTGCTAAAATGCACCCTCTGTTGGCAGCCTCAACAGAGAAGGCAAGAACTGTCTGGTCATGGATCCTGAACTCTCCTCTCATCCCAGAGGTGGTTCCTCCAAGACAGACTTGAAGCACCTTGGCAGGGCGGAATGGGGGAACCTTACTCTGCTCCATCCTGCATCTCTCTTGTGGCTCCATGAAGGATTTCAAACTCTGGTGCTGCCAGTCATGCATCCTGGTTTCTGTGGCCCCTTCCTCCTGCCCACCCTTCCCCTCAGCCGCACTACACTAATCTTAGAGCTCAAATCACAACGGATGAGTCTGTTTGTACAGTACTATGCACAATCCTGATCTGTTACTAGGAGCCCTAGATGCTACATGATAGAAATAAAACATCCTAGTAATAAGGGTCCTGCCTATATGGAAAAATTGATTAGAGAGACGCTGGGATTATTTTAAGTCACCTAAAGGATTTGGGTGTCCAGTTTCCATTAATATTAACAGGAATCTGGTATCTAAATCTCCTGGGCAGCTTTGAATATGTCTAGCAAAACCAAGAGGGTTCTACAAAAATGGCTCTTCAGTGCTTAATAGGTTTTCTGAACTATAGTGGTGTTCTTTTCTATCTGGTGGAATTCTGTGGCAGGGATACAATTATCTATTTAAATTTTAGAGGGTGTTTTTTTAGGGGGGGAAAAACCCTCTTAAAGAGGTTAATGCTTTTCTAGTAAACTCTTTAGGGCTTTACTGTGGAGGTTATGAACATTTGTGTGCTGTGCCCAGGAAACTCTGCATCATGCAAAATCTAAACCATGGCTGAGCGCAACCCTGTAGGCAGAGAATTGTCTCAGACTTGGCTAATGCATGTGTCCCATCAAGAGATCCTAGTCGTCAGTGGGCAGGATTGAGCCTGGGGCCTCTGGAGCTTAGTGCATGAGCTTCTACTGCATGAGCTAAAAGCCAACTGGTTCTTAGCTAAGGCTGTAGAGCAAACTTATTAAACTCTAAGTGGTCTCGGTGCCACTAGATGGGACAGGACACCACACCCCAAAGATGTGTGGGTTACACATGGAGTTAAAAATGTATCTTTGTTTGTTCATCCCATCTAGGTCCCCCAGTGGCTGCTGCAGTCCGATCCCACTTTAACGACTGTCCTGACTCCCACAGTCAATTCTGCTTCCACGGGACTTGCAGGTTTCTGGTGCAAGAGGAGAAGCCAGCATGTGTGTAAGTCCTTTCCTGTGGCAAAGTGTTTTGCTTGTGTGAGCACAAGTGAAACGGAAGAGAAGTGATTCACTGTTCATCAGGACAGCAGGCCTATGTAATTGTACAGTGCACTCCATTGTATTTCCCTTAGGATGAGAACTGGCACACATAACTTATTGCATTATCTTTGGAGTCGCACGTTAGCTCTAAGGAAACAACACTGGCTGGAGTTTTCAGAGAGAATGGAGTACCCACCTTCCCTTGTCCTTCATGGCACAAAGAGGGGGAAAAAGTCAAACCCGGGTGCCTAAAGTTAGGCTCCTAAATGCATATTTAGTTACCTAAGGGTCTGTCTACACTGCAGTTAGACACCCATGGCCGGCCCACACCAGCTGACTGACTCACAGGGCTCGGACTGTGGGGCTATTTAATTGTAGTGTAGACGTTCTTGAGCTCTGAGACCCTCCCACCTCACAGGATCCTAGAGCCTGAGCCCAGTTGTCTACACTGCAATTAAATAGCCCCTGCAGCCCAAGCCCTGCCAGCCTGAGTCAGCTGACAAGGGTCAGCCACAAGTTTTTTTTAAACTGCAGCGTAGACATAAATTACTAGCCTGATTTTTTTCAGTGGTGCCTCCAGCAGGTCCCAAGACTTGAATGGGTATTTGCAGGGGCTCAGCATTCTAAAAGTCCAGCCTAAATAGATGGTTTTTGCAGGCCTGAAAACTTTTCCTGGGGGGTTGCAAGAAGCTGCTGGCTTAGTACATGCACAGGGCTTTACCTTGCAGGTTTTTTTATCAGGTACAACTTATTTTGACTTCAGTGGGAGCTTTACCGGCGTAAGGGCTGCAGGATCAACCCCTTAATTGGCATTTGAAGTATTGCTAGCCTGTCACTGTCCCACTCTTTCCTCTCTGGCTAGGGGACTGAGGTGCCTAACTCCCATTGGATCTGACTGCCAAATGCCTTTTGAGAATCCCAATGACTGGATCATTATTTCTTGGGTACGCATGGGCTTTTGTGCTTTCTTCTTTAATTCTCATCTCTTGTCTCCTCACAGCTGCCATTCTGGGTTCGTCGGGACGCGATGCGAACACGCAGACCTCCTTGCAGTGGTAGCTGCCAATCAGAAGAAACAAACCATCACTGCCTTGGTGGTGGTTTCAGTGGTAGCGTCCGTCGTCCTGATTGTGGCTTGTGTACTAATACAGTAAGTCTGCGTTACGTGCTGTTGTGGCCGAGCATACTACTTTTACTGGGTCTCGGTGAGATTCTGTTGATACATCTTAGCTGTGCATAAGCATCCACACAGACTCGAAGTCCCCTTCTGCCATGTATTACAGACCCATAGAAACAGGGGGCTGGAAGAAACCTCGGTAGGTCGTCTAGTCCAGTCCCCTGCACCGAGACAGGACTAAGTATTCTCTAGACCATACATGCTTGTCCACCTGCTCTTGAAAACCTCCAGTGACAGAGATTCCACAACACCCCTAGGTCACCTTTTCCTGTGCTCATCCACCCTGATAGTTAGTTAGGAAAAATTTTCCTAATGTCTGACCTAGATCTCCCTTGTTGCAATTTAGGCCCGTGGCTTCTTGTCCTGTCCTCAGTGATTAAGGAGAAAAATTTGTCACTTCTTCTTTAGAACAACCTTTTACATTCCTGAAGACTGTTATCAGGTTCCCCCTCAGGCTTCTCTTCTCCAGACTAAACACACCCATTTTTTTTTTTTCAATCCTTCCTCATAGGTCATGTTTTCTAGACCTTTCATCAATTTTGTTGCTCTCCTCTGGACTTTCTTCAGTTTGTCCACACCTTCTCAAAGTGTGGTGTGCAGAACTGGACACACTACTCCAGTTGAGGCCTAATCAGAGCAGAGTAGAGCAGAAGAATTACCACTTGTTTTGCCTACAGCACTCCTGCTAATACATCCCAGGTCCACATAACACCACTAGAAGCCTACATTTAATTCTTTCAAGTGGCTTCTTTAGTTGTTTCAGAGCCACAATTGGGAACCAGGAAGGGATGGATCCAGGCCATTTCATACACGGAATAATGTGAACCTCATAATGGTTGTTTACTGGTAGGATGTCTTGAGTGCAGTGCTGGGGAAAAAATTCTGTCTGAAAACCTGCTGACGTTTAAGGCTCTCTTTAAATGGAGGAACTGAAAAGCTAATTTAAAAACTAGGTGTTAGGTTCTTAACTCCATACCAAAATATGGGCCAAATTCACAGGTATAAAAGGGGGGGCCTGTTATATCAATAAATGGACATAAGGGCATCCAAACTGTGTAACTTTTATACTGCAGGACTGGAAAAAGCTGTCCGTTACATGAACTAGACTCCCTCAGATTCTTCTCTGAACTGGCCCTATGCATGTAGACAGTGGAAAATTGCTTTCATGGCAGCTGCTGACTCTATACCTGACCCTGCATGGTGCTGAGCCCCTGAATAGGATTGGACCTCTGTTTTTTTTGGTTTTGTTTTTTTCCCCAGCCAAAGTTGATGCCACAACTAACACGTGAAATAGTGCATGAGACGAAGCTCGTTATTCCATTTAATGTGCTAGTGAATGGAACTGTTGCAGGGGAAATGCAGACTGCTGCATGGCATGCTTAGAGGGTAGAAAGCTTTCTGGGTTCCTGTTGTGATACAAGAAACATTACTTGTGTGAATGCCCATGTGACGAAGTGGGACTGTTCTTAATGTTCTCTCTGAATACTGTGTAGGTGCCTCAGTTTCCCCTATGCAGTTCTTAAGTATCTAGGTGGTGGGATAAGGGGGTGTGATCGTTTCAGTGCCTGAGAGGGCCAGTGTGATGGTGTCTGCACAGAGAATGGCTGATGCCCTGTCTCCTAGCAACTGATGGCCTGGACTCCTCCTCTGCAAAGGTGCCAACTGAAGGTGACCTGGCCTGGGAAAGAGACAAAGGCAGAGGAGGGGATAGAGAGTTTCAGTCTGGAGCTGGCTGGGGAAGGGGAGGGAATCCCAGGCAAGTGTCTGGGATCCCTGGCCCCCAATATGGACCTGACTGGGGGGGTCCTGTTGTCTGTACCTGCAAGCTCTGTCTTGGCCTGTGATCCTGTCATCTAAATAAACCTTCTGCTTTACTGGCTGGCTGAGAGTCATGGTGAATCGCAGGAAGTTGGGGGTGCAGGGCCTTGTGTCCCCCCCACACTTCTTGACAGCCCATTTCTGTGGATAACTGGAGTTGCACAGAACAGCTCATCCCTTTTGATGTAAAGTACGTCAATGTTAGTTCTAAGGGCAGGTGGGCAATATACTTGTGCTGCAACATGTGTACTGTTAAGATAACAATACTGTCTTCACTGTGTAATTTAAAGGAATAGGTAAGTGTTGCTGCGGTTGATTTCCCAACCCAAGTGGCTTGTGTTACGAGACATATTGCTTCATAGTCTCTCTGCATGTCCTAACTCTTCTTTCAGTTAGCTCTTAACTCTTCATTCACGATGAGATCAAATGAAGAAACCAGTCGGTACAGCTGCAATAAATCAGTGTTTGTCTTGCCATAATTGTCACTTTTCTCACGGCTGATATATACTTATAAATGTAAATAAATCTTTCAACAGCACATCAATTGGTGCTATTGGCTGCTGTGTACAATTTGTTCCAAATTTGAGGGCTTTTATCCCTTCCAGTTGTCTGAGGTCTAAGCCAGAGTTTCTGAGCACTTGTGGTTTATTTATCTGCACCTAGAGGCCCCAAATGAGATCAGGATCACACTGTGGTAGGAACTGTACAGCTGTGTAGTGCTAGTCAATATCTTACAATCTAGATAGATAAAGAGTGAGAGAGAAGTATTCTCATCACCCCCATTTCACAAATGGGGAAACTAAGGCCCTGGTTCAGGAGAGCATTTAAGCATATCCTGAAAATCAAGCACATGCTTATGTGCCTTCCTGGATGGGGCCAAAGACCGAGAGTAGGTGGCTTATCTAAGATCACACAATGAGTCTCTGGCAGAGGTAGGAATTGAATCCTGATCTTCTGAGTCACAGACCGGTGCCTTCATTGTCAGGCTGTCCTTCCTCTCTAGGTCTTTTCCTGTCTAGACTAGATCCTGAAAGATCTCATGGCACTTTCCCTAAGAGTAGGGTTTTGAGTCTCCAGTATCTGGTTCAAATTCTAGATCTCAGGTAACTAACCAGATCTAAATTCATTCCTGTGCATCAATGGAGCTACACCAGGGGTGAGTTTGTCCCATTTTTGCCTATATAAATTCCCCTGTTGCTTTGCAATTATTAGGCAATTCCTTTGTCCTTGCATCAAGACTCTCGTGTAGCGTTTGTTGGTGCTGCAGTAGCACCTGTCATTTACCACCCTCAGTGGGGAAATTGCATTTCGGTGCTAAGCGGAGTGAATGCTGTGTGTGATGGACCGTGTTCTATTGTCAGTCTGCATTGGCATCTTCACTCAAGTCAGTGGAGCTTTTTGGGGTAGCTGAGAGCAGAACTAAGCCCAATATGTTTTGAGATGGTTATTGCTGAACAATAGAGACCTCTTCATTGTTGTGCACGAGCTCTTTGCCTTGTCTCTGTCCTAACACCCTTGCCCTTAATTGCATTTCAGCTGCTGTCAGGTAAGAAAGCATTGTGAATGGTGCCGAGCCTTCATCTGTAGACACGAGAAGCCCAGCGGGCTCCTGAAGGGGGGAACTTCCTGTTGCCATTCAGAGACAGGTAGGAGGAAAAATTGTCATACCAACGGCTTCTTTCCAATAGCTTAATTGGTTGGCCGTGGAGATGGAGATCCTGTTACGGAGCTGAGTTCCATTTAACGGGCGTCAGTAGCAGGCGAAGTCCATGTGATCCCTCTTCTATTATTATTTAACTTGTATCTCTCCATACCCATGGATGATGCATGAAGCCTGGCAGTAGCCATTATCAGATTCTTCAAAGGAAGGTGCCGCCATCTTGATCAATACCCCGGGGACCTCTACAGCTAAAAGCATGAGCTGCTACAGCTTTTGAGCTGAAGAGTCAAGGCTACCTAGCACTGCAGCAGACTCTTATCATAGGTGGATCAGGCATGGAGGCGGGCTGGTGTTGGGATTCCCACTGAGACCTTTTGTTTCCATTCAGCTGCCCAAGAACTCTGTTTGACTCCAGATATTCGAGTATCTTTACTTGGCCTACAGCAAAGCTGTGCTGAGTTGATCAGATTCAAGCATAAGGGGTGGGCATAGAGCGTACCACACACCCAAAGTTACACACACAACCTCTTCCTTTTTTATATACATATACACATTCTGTTGCATTTACTGTTTTGGGGATTGGCTTGGTTACTGCAGAGGTACCAATCCCTGTACAGCATGTTCTAGACACGCACTGGTCATGTATGACTTCCTCTTTACATTCCAGGCTTATTTTGCCCATTGTAAATAGTTCCCTGGGTGTTCCCCCTCATTTTAGCTAGTACAGACATTGCCTTTTATTGACCCATTAACCTAGCTTAGTTTTAGCATGGACATTCTGTTCCCAACCTCCTGCTCCATTTACCTCCCTAATCTTGTCTCGCAAGAAATGAGGCCTCGCCCACGTCTAATGACTCAAGCCGGGCCTACAACCTGTAACACACTTACCAGGGGGTTCTATCTGCAGTAGGCAGTTATGGGAGCAGGATCAATGGGGTCCTTTTGAAGGTCACATAAGGTAATGTGAGCATCGGTACACTTCATCCTTCAGCATCCTCTATTAGAATGGTCCTGGTTACCCTTTGGAATGCATCTGAGATCAACCTTTCATGCATTTAACTTTTTTTTTATTGCACTCCTACCTTTTGGCGGGGGGGGGGGGGAATAGGGGAAACTGACTTACCAGGTAAGTTAAAACTGCTGAGCAACTTTGCTTCTTAAGTGAATTTAGCTGACATCTCCAAGATGCCCGGTGACGATACCTAGCTCTTATATAGCAGTTTTCATCCATAGCTCTCCAAGCTCTTTTGCAAAGGATGTCAATATCTTTATCAGTTTTACACATAGGGAAACTGAGTCACTGAGCGAGGGAAGCAACTTCCCAAGGTCACCTATCAAACTAGTGACAGAGCTGGGAGTTGAACCCAGATTACCTGAGTCCTGGTTCAGTGCCTAATGACATTATTTCACAGTATCTTAATGTTGCCATAAAGATGAAGATGTTTAATCCCCAAAGGATCAAAAGGAGGTGATTGTAAAATGACGTTGGTGTAACACTGAATCAGGCCCCACTGGGTCTGGTCATGTGAATAAGCGTTACTGGCTTAGACCCCATGCTGAGAGAAATGCAAATAGTAAAGCACATAAAGAGTGAGAAGTAATATAATCTAATAAATTTAGTAAATCTTATTTAAGTGAGGGAAGATTTCAAATGTGCAATGGTAGCTAAACAATCTTTGAAAATATCCCCCTAAATATGCAATTTCCCAAGTCTCCCTTTTTACAGACCACCTGAATTTATAGTAAAGCATCTTTTGAATGCTGAGTGATTTTTTTTTTTTTTTCCTTTTTACACTCTTTTAAAAATCGATTTACAAACTGTTTGGCATGCCTATCTAGGGTTACTGCATCTGCATGTAGACAAGTCCCATTTGTGGCACTGAATGGGCATTGATTGCAAAAGATTTCCAATGACACTGGAATAAATCACACAACCTTTAACATCTCTGAAAATACGTCTTCTGTGCTTTTGGCAGTTCGATACAATGTATTCTTTGTCAATGTAGGAGGCTTTTTTGCACAACACATTGCAATAAATTCAAGGTGACATATGACATACCGTCTAGGCAGGGGCCGCGGTTATTCTGAATCTTTTCCTGTTTTTCTTTGTCTCTGCTCTAATTATTTATCTTAGTCAGCTTGAATTATTCATTGCACTCACGAAGGAGACTGAGAATTATGTAGAAAGCGTGTACTCCTCTTATTGTTAGAGTCTTGCTTTTAGATTATTTGATCTATTTATAATGGCAGCTAAGGTGCCTTTATTTCTCCTGGATTTATATAGTGGTCTCCTGAGCTGTTTGTGGCTTTATCAGGTGCTACAGATTGTAGTGGAGATGTTGTTCTTTTCATCCGGTGAAGGAGAGACTTCCTTCAAGAAACAGTGAGCCCTTATCCATAGATCAGGCAGTGAAATAGCAATGTCATTTGAACGTGAACTTTTATGAATGAGCAAGAGTCAAGTTTGACTGGCTGGCTGATTTTGATTGCTCAAATTAAGCAGCCTGATCTTCAGAAAGTGCTAAGCACCCACTCTCTGAAAATCAGACTGTTAAATGCCATAAGTTAGGCACCCAAAATCAAAAGTTATTTAGCCCCTCTGGGTTATTGCTGTAATGGAATTTCTCATGTGTTTAACCATGGAGGACAGGTCCAACAATGGTTATTGGCCAAGTTGGTCAGGGATGCAACCTAATGCTCAGAGTGTCCCTCAACCTCTGACTGCCAGAAACTGGACAGGGGCTGGATCACTCAAAATTGCCCTGTTTTGTTAATTTCCTCTGAAGCACCTGGCACTAGTCACTGTCAGAAGAAAGGATACTGGGCTAGATGGACCATTGGTCTGATCCAGTATGGCCGTTCTTATGACTCACTTGCCTTCTGATGCTGGACTAGAGCCAAATTATGCCCTCGTTTGCTCCCACAGAAGTAGGTTAACCCTTGTATGTTTTATTCTGCAGTGGTCTGAAGGAGAATTGGATCTGACCAATATATTAATTGCCATGGCCAGATGGGGACTACTGGAGTATAATAAAGGAGGCCTACCTCGTTCCAGAGAAGAACATTTTTCCACGGAAGAAAATGCTCTGGAGGGGACTAATATCAAGCATACGCTACATTACCTTGACTCTTCATATGCATCCTGTATTATATGCTGAGCTTTCAGAACCTTGCCAAATCGAGGGCACCATCTCCACGGGGCTATCCAATGTGAAGCCATGAACTAATGAGTAGACCACATCTCCACAAGCATGGAATCTTAAAGACTGTTTTACGGGACTTCAGACTCGGACACGAGAACTGCACGTGGGTCAGCTTCATGTTTATGTAGATGTGACAATTTGTGTGTTTAGGGAGTAGGTTTGACACCAGTGATTGGAAAAAAGTGTACAGTTCAGGTTGGAGATAGCTTATGAGAACATTCTGTCAGTATCTGTCCTGCTTTGAGACTTTACGGAATGTACCTGAAGGCTGAGTCTTTGGTTCATGCATTTGTTACATATTTGACTCGTTGGGAGGAGCGGTTGCAGTTCTCTCTTTTCAGAAGAGAGAACCCAGTCCTTTCGAAGGAACATTCTATCTGCCTGTGCTGCTGCTGCCATTGGGACATTCACCCTGCCAGATGAAATCTGGGGGGGAATACAGGACGAGGTGGACTGGCCAGGGTTATCCTGTCCCTTTCTAATGATATTCAATTTCTCTTCATCAGGAGACAAGTTGCAAGAGAAAAAGAGCAACGCTCGAGCCAGTGTGTGTGGGGATGTGTTCAAACCCCGCAATCCTTTGCATTTTAAATGTGATGGCAGAAAATATTCCAAGTTATTGAGGCAGAAAAATGTGTTTGGGGGTTAAATATCTTTGGTGTTCTTGGAAAGCTGAAAAAATGGGACATGGAGATAACATAACAAAATGGCGGCCATTGGGGTGGTGGAAATCTAGGCATTTAGAGCCTGATCTGAAGCTTATTAAAGTCTTTCCAATGTCTGTAATGGGTTTGGATGAGGCCCTTAGACATGTGGCTTTTTTGCATTTCTTTATGCTCACTAGGGACTGTTCAGAAGACTTTAGGAGTTGCTATGTTGTGACAGAAGGAAACCTAGGGCCTAATCCTGCAAACCCTTCCACACAGGAATAGATGTAAGTGAATAAGATAGTGAGGTCTGATTTTGATCTTGCTTACACTGATGTAACTCCATTGGTTACTCCTAGTTTACTCTAGAGTGAGATCAGAATCAGGCCCTCTTAAGTAAATGGGACTATTCCCTGAAGTATGGATTATAACTTGTAGGTAAATGTTTATGCACCCCTAGACTGTCTTTGAGTCTGAGAAGATAAACACACACTGTACATGATGCAATTGGATAACAAACGTGACAATCCTACCTGTGAAATATTCTTCTGAATGTTTATCTGAAGTTTCCTTTCAGATCTGCCTGACAAAATACAGTCCTAGAACCAAATTCACTTCAGTGTGCATAAGTGAGGCCTATCCCTCCACTGATGTAGGTGAAATTTCCCAACAGGTGTAAGCAGGAGAATTTGGCCCTAGGTTTGTCCTGATAATTGAAGAGCATAATTTCACCCTTTTGTTTAGAAGCAAAATGTTACGGGAGGAATGCTTGCAACTTTAATCCAGATCCATAGTAGGAACAACATTTTGTTTATCTGTAGAAGATAAATGGGAAACAACTGTCTTACTGATTCACTTTCAAACTCTGTCTCCTCTTTTAGGTAAATCTTATGAACTTCTGATTTCCTATAATATAGCAAGCTAATGACTGGCACCAGAGGAAATTTCAAAATAGATACATGAGTGATGATTTTCCATAATCTTAACAGAGAGATCAGCATCTTTAAATCCTTTGCCAGACCTTGCACCTTGACTCGGAGTCTGACGCAGTCTTATAATGAACCTGATTCTATACCTGTTGAGTCCACTCCCCTTGATTTCCTATGGAGATAGATTGACCCCCCCTCAACCAAGATGGCTTTCGTCAATCTCTGCCCAGGATTTTTTTCCCTCACTCAGTTTAATTCTTTGATTTATTTTTAAAGCCGATTTGAAAAATTTAATTTTTTAGAACAGCAGCATCTATGTCTGAGAGGTGGATATGGATTATTCCCTTTGACAGTGAAGCTGCAGGCACTGCATCTTGAGGGTGTGGCAGCGTGGGGTGTAGTCTGGTCAATTTCTGAGCTGTACATGTGACTCCATCAGTGATTCTAGGAGTCTGTCAAAGAGGGAAAAAACAACGCATCTAATGTCCTGATTCTGTAAAGCAGCCTGATCAGCAAAGCACTTAAGCATCTGCTTAAACTTTTTAAGCAGGTGCTTAAGCACTTTCCTGAATCAGGGAGTAACTTCCGAGTTACCCCCAGTTCTCTAATCTTCTAAAACATTAAAGCGCCCTCTCTTCTGTTGGCTCAAAACGACTAGGGAAGAAATATCTGAACTGAAGTGCAATATAACTGTCCTGCAGCTGCTCCATCTGAGATCCCTTAAATCTCTTTTGTAGGGAGGGACCCTATTGGTCTGTTCTTGGTTTCTGAGCACTTCAGGAAATTTGGCTCCAAGTTTCCTGCTGGCATAAGTGGCCATAAATTCTACTGATATCAGTGGCACACTGACTATTTCTGTTTGGCAAATTCAGCCCTTAATATTGAAGCGTTGTTGCCGATGGCCATAATTACAAAGGTTGTATAAATAGCTTAGCCCTGCCTCTTAGAACACAGGCTTTAATGTCTAACATAGGGCTCCCAAGAAAAGTTCAACCTCATTTTTTGTGTCCCTTTTCACCTTTAAAACATGCAGAATGCTCCAGCCATGAGGAGTGGGGATGGTGTTTTTAGCGCACTGATGCTTTTTTAAAAAAATGCATTAAAATGTCTTTATGAAAGCTGTGCATTTAGGGCCCAATTCTACAAGGGACCAAGTCCCTTATGTTGCCTCTGGCCAGTCCTCAGCACCCTGCAGGATAGTGCTCTCTCGCGCGCTCTCTCTCTCTTGCTTTTTATATGGGGAATAAGACTAAAGAATTGATTTCTTGTAGCCTAAATTATTTAGGCTTCTCTTCACGCCTTGATGCAGGTGCCCATTGGGGCTGCTATGCTTTATTTCACAAGCCTTGTTCCTTTCTTAGGACCTGACCCTGCAACCAGTACCAACATACATGAGCAGAAGGATAGTTCTTGTGACTAACAGTTGGGCTTATAACTCTCTGACCACCCCACGTTGTCCTCAGACCTTCCAGGGACGTTCCTTCTCAGGAAGATGTGTTGCCGTTAGCGTTGGGTGCACCCCAAGAAGTTCTCATAGGAATTCATTCAAAAGCCTGGGTCAGATTTGCCTTGTGGATGAAATTCTGATGCTCTTCACCCATCCCTAATGGCGGTATGGTTTTAAGCCTGACTGCTTCTTTAACATCCCAGCTCAGATGTTTTGCATATTAAGATGGCACTAACACGCAGGTATCTGATACTCCACTAGGCATGTCTCTGCTATGGGCAGCTCTATCCCTCCATATTACCTAGAAATGTATTGATGGGCAAGAAGCTCACCCGTGCCTCCTGAGTTGACCCACTAGTGGGAATGTTCATGCATCCACTAATTTGACCTTTTAAAAACCAGGGGGAAAGATCCTCAGCTGGTGTGAATTAACATTTCTATTCACTTAAATGGAGCGATGCCAGCTGAAGATCTAATCTAGGTTTTCAGACACTTTCCAGCACTGAATCCTTGCCTCCCTTCCCAATCCCTGCCTCCCCATTACACCCCACTAAAGAGCAATTAGAAAGGGCCATGTGTATATTCTATCTCATAATCCATTCCATATCTGCTCCTTGCAATTATCTGACCTTCCAGGATCTGATTTTTAAAATGGTGATGCTTTTAAGAAGATACCTAGATATTTGACTCAGAAAGTGGGATCACATGTCATTAATATGGAATGTAATTTTTAAAAAAAATCATTGCCTAGTTGAAGAGGGATTGGGAAGGACGGGGGAGAAATAAAGGTTTGTGTGACCAAGGATATTAGGTTCACAATTTAAAATGAAGATCTGAATTCCTCTTTTCTTTCCCCACAATGGCTTTTCCATACACATAAATATAGACAGTCTATCCTGTGCCATGTTGCAAGCTTTAAATTAACTGAAACTGTTCCAGGATAAGAGATTTAAAATTATGCTTGTTCCTCGACTTTTTCTTTACTGTTAAAGCTGCAATGCAAGGAGAGGGAGAGCAAGGAGATCAAATAAATTGTGGGTTTTTGACGGTAGGAAAACAAAAAGCTACAGGCTGAATCTTTGCTGTCACTGAAATCTAGGGAAGTTTTTTGCAGTTGACTTCATTGGCACAGGGGTTCAGCTCTGTGGTTCTAAGGCAATCTGGAATTGTCACAAAAGGGTCTCGTTGAATGTAACGTTGGAAAGATGAGCACTTCTGGTGACTCAACACATGAAATCCTGGCCCCATTGTCTTGTCCTCTACCTCCGTGTAGCCAAGATTTCAGCCTGAGTGTTTAAGTACAAAAAAAAAGACAGCCTGGCCTAGATCGCGCTCTGTAAGACTGCTGCGAATTCAGAGCAACTCTGTTCATGAGGGAGACATTTTAAAATCCGTGGGGTTAATCCAGATTTAACAGCAAAATTAGGGTCTATATAATTTAACTACAGCAAAAAAAAAAAAATCTCATTGGAGCTGGCATTTCAAGATCAATAAATGTGATTCAGTGGGGGAGATGAGGGGGATTTTTAAAGTCACAGAGGGTGGATAGGTGCCCAATTTCCACAGAAGGTCAGTGAGAGTTAGTTGGGCACCCAACTTCCACATGTGTCTTTTGAAAATCACCCCACTTTTTGGAACATTTTTTGCACCTATAATGTGTGCTGTTTACCCAGTGTCCCTGGTGTTCTGACAAATTGCCTAAAATGTGTAACTTGCATATTTCCCCCCCAATTTTGGATATTTTTACCAAAAAACCTACTGGGAGTGCTATTCATTTTTTAAAATGATCACATATTTATTTAGTCTTGAAATTTTATGGCACTAGGACAGAAATACCACCTCATTGCAGGGACCATGCTCATCTGAGACAGATAGTATCTTTATTAATAATAAAATCAGCTTTAATTCTAGGAAACTTCCTCCAGCTGGTACTCTAACCTCCAGCTGAATTGTTAACCTTTTTAGTCTCTAAGTTTATTATAAATAACCAACCTGAAGCTTTTTTTAGTCATGGTTACTCTGTCATCTGTATATGTTGCACTGAAAAAGTTAATATTTAATGTTTTAATTTATTTTGTGTGGTTAAATTAATTTTGATTTCTGTACTATGTGATTGGCTGTTTTCTCTTTAATACCTGAATTCTAGTTACTTAGAGTGATAAAGTACACTTTTTTCAGATTTTTTTGTTGCATTTTCATTGATTTGAAGAGAACTCCCAGAAACCTGAGGATTACTTAAAACTTTGAGTGTTCCTTGATCCCAGAATGAATGAATTTTCTGCTGTGGTGTGAAAATATTAAAATACGCTGTGAGGGATTATTAGACAAGAGAATCATGGAGATAAGAGATTCTAAAGCTCTTTATCAGCTCGTCTGTCCAATGGTTCTCAATCTCTTCCTTGCTTGTAACCACTGTTACATCAGTAAAAATAGCTTCAAGCTCCCATCTAGGCATACAGAAAGTTAGTTCTAGAATTCCTCTTGAGATAGCATCCTTGAGATTGAGAGCTCTTAGTCTAGTGCAGGTGCCTGCACAATGCGAGATTGTTCCTTACAGTATAATACTCGGTGCCTCTGTTCACTCCAGTTTAAAATGACCCAATGTTACTGCACCATTTCCTCCAAGACACTAGTCTGCAATGTAAGGGCACCATCCTACAAGTACTCTTGGTCATAGCTCTTTATACCATGAGTTTTTAAGAGTCAGTAAAACCATTCAGTGGGTTACATTCAACCATATAAGCATTTTTCCTTTTTTAAAAAAACCAAAACTCAATTCAAAGCTCTTCACAATTAATTGAAAACAGGTCTTTTAAAAAACAAACAAACAAAAAAAACCTTTTACCTGTGAAAAATGTTGAGCAGCTCAACTAAAATAAACTATAATCCAGCAAAGCTGAAGTTTGGTTGAGCAGCTGCCCAATGTGGTGGTCCTTTTTGGACACCGGTTCATGTTCAAAGGTAAGCCTAGCTGCTTAAGGTCGACACTCTTTTGAGATGCAATCTGAACAAGCTCCATGTTTCAATTCCAGATTTAGGTTATGGTTTGGCACTGGGATTTATTCCAAAGGTTGTTACAATCCCTGGGAAGATACGTAAAGCACTATTCAAACACAAATTTTTATTCATATATCTCTTATTGGAATATGATGGAGAAGAAAACATGGATGGAGGTAGCTGTATGTCATTATAGAATCATTGTGAATGATGGTAGGGTAGGAGGGCAATTGGAAATCGATTAGTCACTGGCTTAAATTGGGTGTAATGCCACATTGGTTGCCCATCTGCACTGCTGCTAGTGAGTGAGTGTCACAGATACCAGGCTCTACCTATCCACAGCGGACATGAGTTTGTTACAGCCCCTGGGTAGAAAGCACCTTGGTTTTTTAGCCTGAAGTGTAGCAGTTTATGCTTTTAGCTCTGGAGGTGCCTAATTCAGTCCCTTCAGAATCCGCCATCATAGTTGCACCTGTGTAACTAACTGAGCGCAGAATTTGGTGCACCGAGTACAGGCCAAGCTTATCCCCTGAAGGTCTGTCTACACGTACCCTAAACCTGGGCTCTGACTCAGTTTTGAGTCCAAGCCCCCTGCTTCCATCCAGCTAGCTCCTGCAGTGTCACTGAGCATGTTCCATACAAGCTGAGCAGCAAATCTGGGGTTGGGGGTGCACATGGGTGGGAGAAGGGCTATAACCCACATGAGCAGGCTGAACAATGTCGTCATGGCAAATGTCATGCTAGTTTTACATTGTCTGGGGGGAGAGGGTGGGTTTGGTTGGGAGGCAATCAACTACAGGAAAAGTGAAGATGGGGTGGGCACTGAAGGGAAGCAGGTCAGGGGGGGAAAGGGCAGGAGAGCAGAGGGTGAGGGGCAGGTGTCGAGTGGCGCTGAAGTGATAAGAATGGGAGGGAGAGGGTTGGAGCAAGCAATGCAGTGAAAGTCTGGTCAAACTTTTAACAAGTTCTCTGAATGTCCAAAGACGTTGGCTGCTTCTGTAGCTGCCCCTACCTATTGGAGTCCCTGGTTGGTTCTTCCCACTGTTTTCCTCCAAAGATGTCATTTTTTTTTCCCTTCTGGGTTCTGACTGAGGATAGCGTAGACTTGTGTCAAAAACAATCCACAGGACCCAAATCTGACAAAATAGGGTTTGAGACTTCTGGTGTGTGTTCTCCAAAACTGTGTGTGTGACTTTCCCCTGATCCACAAATGAATCTGATCCAAACACCTCTCCTTTCCACAGAGAGAATTCAAGATCTGGATCCAAATGGTATGGTTTATCACCCTGCTCTAAATGCTCTTCAACTGAAATACACCAATAAACAAACAACTGTGGTTGCTTTTCAATCTTCTACTGTAGCAACTTCATTTACAAGGAATGATCCTTGTTCCTGGTGAAAAGAAGCAGTCCTGGTTCTGTGCGGCTATTTAATTACATAGACAAGGTGGGTGAGGTAATATCTTTTATTGGATCAGAAGTTGGTCTAATGAAAGACATTACCTCCCCTGCCCTGTTTCTCTTACATGCTGGGACCAACACTGCAAACAATGGTATATACAATTAATGTGGGTGAGGGGTTAGCTGGCTTAGGAAAGCAAGGCCACAGCTTTTCAGAGCTCAATGACCATTCGATCTAGAATTGGGGTGAGTGAGTTTTTCATTTTGTTTGGTGCCCTCAGTGAAATGGATTGAGGGTCTTGCTCTTCTCCGTAATTGTCTAATCTCCTTGCCTTAACTGAGAGTTGCAGGAGTAAGGCCAAGACAGAATTACCCTGGGATTATGGTTGTATATAAATAATAACTAGCCTCTCAACCCCTGGAGGTCGGTCCTTGCCAGCGCAGGTGACATCTGTACCGTAGGTGTCCTTGCTGAATCTCTAAATACAAAATGGAGTTCAGATATTGGTGTCTTGCTGATGCACTTTTTAAACAACCTTCAAAAGTAGATGAGAATCTGGAGGCCTTATTCTTGGCCTGGCTTTTCTTCTCTTTGAGTTGTTCCACGTTTGCTAGCAGAGCCTGTTTCGAAGAGATACTCATCACAAACCAGCCCACACCATTTTGATGGTGCTTAGCCTTTATGGGTGTCGAATAGGTCTTGCTCAGCCAGCTGCCTTCTTGGCTTGCAAGGCCATGGAGAATGATTGTATAAGAGGCAGCTGGCTAAATTATAGCCTCAGTTGTTGTTTATCTAGCAGTAGTACCCAGGATCCCCAGTCCTGGACCAGCACCCCATTGAGCTAAGTGCTCTACAAACAGGTGAGGTAATTTGGCGGGGATTGTTCAGACAAAATGATTGTAATAGGTCCTTCTAATCTTAAATCCGATCTCCTTCCTTAGTCACACCCTCCAAGGGGGATGTGATCACGTACAATCTGATCATAACGAAGAATGTTTCTATACACTTCTAATGAAAAGTTGATCTGTTTTTCTTAGGGTGCATCGACAGTGCAGCTGGGCACATGCTTCCCAGAATGGGTAGACAACGCCCCCCAACTTTGTTCAAGCCTGTGCACTCAAAATAGCAGAGTAGCTGGGGGGTTGCATGGGCATCAGCTCGGGATCACTCTGGGTGGGTTTGCACCCAGGTGACTAGCCCTACCTGCCATCCGTGCTACATGGCTATTTTCAACGTGCTAGCACAAAGAAAGCAAAGCATGCGCCCAGCTGCAGTGTAAACGTACCAGTGAATTCAGTGCTGGTGGAATGTGGCAAATGACCCCAGAGCCTTGCAGGAAGAAGTCCTTTGCTTAGCTGTAGTGTAAGTATCAAGGCCATAACTGCTTCTTGGGCTAGAGCAGATCCTTTGGGAAGACAGCCATTCTTCATTTAGAGAGACAGAGGAATGGGGTGCCCATCACATCCCTCACCACAAAGGCAGGCTGTCAAGGTTAGAGCCACTTGAATGGGAGAGATCTGAACCCAATGCATCCAAAGCAGGACCATACAACCCGGCCACCAGCTTACATGTGGTGGAACTTGAGCGTGTCCCATTTGGAAAGCCATCCGGTTGGGACAGAAACGCTCTAAGTGATGCAGGGAGTATCCTTGATGGTTGCTTTGAATACATCTTGTTACTAATGGTTGTCTACCTCAACGATTTTGGTCTCAGGATACTGCAAAGCCCCAGGATCGATGCAGTGCATGGGCCTGGCTGGCCCAGGGAGAAGTTACATTGCATCATCTGTACTTTGCACAGGTTCAGTGCTGCTACACTAATGTAGACAAGCCATTATGTCTTTCAGTCACAGGTTAACCCATGATGGCAAATGAAATAAGGACAGCTGGGACATTTAGACCTAGCCTGGGGGCAGGTTTGTAGCTGGGGGTCTCAATCTTTAAAAGAGAGACTAGAAAACAGCCTGATTTCTCACAACAGTGACTTTTCTCAGCTGGCAAAGCCAGCCCATGGCTCCCCAGGAATTCTGCTCAATCCTGCTCGCAGTGACCTGAGTCCTTTCTAGCAGCACAGAATGGCAGAAGCTACATTGGGGGTGAGGGTTTTTTTTAAAAAAAGAGAAATTGGTAACAAGCTGTCTCTCTGCACGATTACAAACCCAAGCTTCCCAGCAATGGGGGAGGCTTCTGACATCAGAATCTCCCTTTGTTGCAAACAGTATCATAATTGTTCCCAACATTCAGACTCCTGGCTGCTCCTGCTGATACAGCTCATGGAAACTGGACACAAACAAAGGAGGGCAAAGATTAGCTGCTGCTGCTAGTTTCTTCCTCCTCCTTAGTTACTGTGGGCCCGAAAGAACCGGAGACAGGCCACAGAATCACACCAGCCTGGGGAAGAGGCAGGTCTATGTGATCGGTGACTTCCCACTAAATTACATCACTGCATGCAACCCCTGTAATCTGACAGTTTGCTCTTGTTCCCATGGGAATCAATGGAGATTTTTTTTAACTAATGGGTGCTTTGGCAATGGTATGTTAGCCCATGCATTTGAGCAGATGTAATATAATAATTAATATATGGAGATATACCTATCTCATAGAGCTGGGGGGACCCCAAAAGGCCATTGAGTCCAGCCCTTGCCTTCACTAGCAGGGCCAACTACTGATTTTGCCCCAAATCCCTAGGAGGCCACCTCAAGAACTGAACTCTCAACCCTGGGTTTAGCGGGCTAATGCTCAAACCACTGAACTATCCCTCCCCCCTCTAACACTAACCATGTAAGCAGGCCCCCCGAAGTTAATGGTGGTGCTCAGGTTCCTAAAGTTGGACATTTGCTTAAGTACCTGATTGAACCACAGCCTAATGTGATGAAGTGCTGAGCATGCATCAGCTCCCATTGTGCTCCCCCCAAGATGAAGCTCCAGTTAAGTTCACCATTTTTAAAGCAAACAAAAAAATCTAAATTCCTGTCCAAACCACCCGGCCTGGCTCCCTTTTATAGTCACATCAATAAGCTCATTGCATCATAGACAAAGCCTCATAAGTAGTAGCAAGAGATCCTGCACCCAGCTTGGAGCTTGGCAGCTTTTTTTAATTCCCCTCCCAGTGGAAGGTTGCCCTACTTTCTCTTTGTGTGCGTTATCAGTCAATAATTTGCATTAAGTCTAAAGCGCCAGTGAATGGAGCCGGTGGGCCGGGTGCTAGAGTCTGTTAAATCACAAGAGAGCTCGTTAGCATTGATGAGATGAGAAGAGCCACTGAAGCAGAATTACACTGGTTCCCCATACCCTGGCCTGGCATTCTGTTGCCATGGGAAGTCCCAGGCCTAATGATGACCATATCCATCCATATGAAATGTACAGAGTAACATACAGGGTGGAGTTGTCTTTCTCGTTAGACTCTAAAAGAAACGTTGGGGGTGGGGAAAAGAAGTAGCAACTTTTTACTTGGTCAGGCAAGAGGCTAACAATGGAGGAACGGCTGCAGACGCACTGACAACTGGAGAGCGACTAGGCGGGAAATGCATTTTGAATCTGGTTAATTCTCTGCTGAGTAAGGCCCCTGTCATGCTATTGACTGTCAGAGGAGAAGCAGGGGGTGAGGTTTGCAGAGCCAGGGGACTGAAGAAGATAGGAACCAGTATGGATGCTGGTTTGTATAAAAAAAATCTAGAAGGGCTGCAATGACTTCTTCAGTAGAGCTACTCTGGATTTAAACCGGTATAACTGAGCAAGAAGGGGGAAAAGGATGATCCCATGGTTAGGGCCACAGACAGAGTTCAAATTCCTGTTCTGTCTCAGACTCCCTGTTTGAACCCGGACAAGTCACTTAGGGTAACGTCTACACTGCAGTCAGAAAACCTGGGACACCCCGTCTCAGATTTACCTGGGCTCAGGCTGTGGGGCTAAAATGAGTAGCGTAGAGGTTCAGGTTGGAGCCTGGGTTCTGAGACCCACCCCGTCCTCATGGGGTCTCAAAGCCTGGGCTCCAGCCCAAGCCCGAACAGCTACACTGCTACTTCTACCCCACAAACCCAAGTCAGCTGACTCAGGCCAGCTCTGGCTGTGCTGTGTGTCTTTTACTGCAGTGTAGATGTACCCTCAGTCTCTCTCTGGGGCTCTGTTCCCCATGTGTAAAGGGGGTGTTGGAAGGATCACCAGATACTGTGGTAATGAGGTCTATATAAGTACCTAAGATAAGATAGCAAGCAGGATGGGCTGTTTGAGCTGCTATATTAAAGTGGATTGAGCTGAATCATCATAGACAAGTCCAGGCAAAGCTCGTATTTGTGTTACAGGTGACTAGAGGGCACAGGTCCCAGTGAGGCTAGAATCCAGGGCCTGCTCTTGCTCTCATAGGCAAAGCTTTCAGGACCAAGGCCACAGCGAGAGACAGTCCAGGGGCTGAGGAGTTGACAGGCTAAACAGTCATGTTAAACAAAGAGTGGGAGGGGAAACACAGAGGTGAAATGAGTGGTCCAAAGGAAGTTCATAACAGAGCTGGGAAAAATAATAAAAATACCTGCCTCTTTGAAGCTTCTTTCATCAGTAGCTCTCAAAAGAGATCGGTATCATCATCCCCATTTTACAGATGGGGAAACTGAGGCAGAAAGCAGCACAGTAACTTATCCAAAGTCACCCAGCAGCAGAGACAGGAATAAAACTCACATCTCATGTCCCATCCAGTAGCCCACCTTGTATCCCATTAGGGCCTCATTTTACAAGCATGGACATTATGAGGTCTCTGAGCAATCCCTTCCCTTGCCTTGAGCCTGTCTGCATTCTTCACCTTTCCAGTTTGTTCTTCCAGATAGTTACCTTGAAGATACATTGCCTGTTCTAGCCAGGAGGGACGCACACACTATCCTCCTGCAAAGGGCCAAGAAAAAAAACAGTAGATCCAAATAAAAAAAAACACAAGCAGAAACCTGCAGTTTCCTGTTGCGCTGGGAGACTGCAGTACTGCATTTTGGCCAGCATGCAGCGCTGTCGGAGGCTAGAAATCAGCTTCGCTCCCAGCCCACTGCTGTTTGACCTTCCATTCAGCTGTGCATGGGTTCTGATTTCTCCTCTGCTCCTTGAGTCAGCAGGTAAGTGCAATGTTACAGCTCATTCCTTCCTGGAAGGAAGGCTTCCCACAGGTAGGAAAGCCCCCAAATCTCCATTTCTGTAGCCTGGTGGGTGGGAGAAGGAAATGGAAACCAGTTCTGCAGAGAGGCCCTCCTTTCTACCTCTCCCAGGGTTTGCTTATCAGGCTTCAGGGCAGTGTGGGTCCAATATAGAATTAAGACCCTTGTAGGTTAATGTGCTCAGTATGTGACCTTCACCTTCCTCCACACCACCACTGCTGTCACCATGCCACGTCTGGGTGGTGTCACGCAGGGACAACATCTTTCATGGTCAAGATGAGCCTTGACCCAAAGGCCCCGCACCCTGGATCTGAAATCTGGAGCCAAATTGTGCGTCTTCAGCCCATTCCTAATTAAAAGACATCTGTGGCCAGAGGTGGGCATCATGAGCCATAGCAAGCGGTGGAGCAGAATCAGTGGCATGGCCTCCCAAGGAACTTTACCCTTATTGGGAGAAAGAAAGGAAAGGTGGAGGAAGCAGATGGGCTTAAGCTAAGCGATAGGAGAGCCAGGAGCCCATAAACAAGTCAGTTACATGCATCACATGCTTATAAAGTGAGACCATGGGGCAGTCTCCACGCATGGGTTCTAGCATCAGGGAGGTGGGTTCTTATAAGTCAGCTGAGGTCCCAGCAATAGGCTCCATAACAGAGATAGATGTTGTGACAGGCTAAGAAAGAGGAGCAAGGCTGGTAATAGGAAGCATCTGTATAACCAAAGGATGACCAAGAGTAGCATCCATAAAAGGAGAGTTTCTTGTCTAGTTCCCCTTCCTTCCCCACCCCCCAACTGGTTATTATTTAAAGGGCTATATAAATACGTGGTTTAGTGAATGGTTAGAAAAGGGGCAGGGGATCCAGAGTCCTGGCCTCATGTTCCATTTTTGTCATTGACTTACTCTGTGGTCTTTTGCAAGGCACTTCCCGTCTCTGTGCCCACTTTCCACATCGGCCCACCACAGCTAATACAAGTTTTGAACTTACCAGAGAAGTCTTGTGAAATCTAACTAACGTGTGTTCCTGGATCACAATTGCACAGTGCTTTTCTGTGTTCGGGGGTGTGTGAAACCAAATCCGGATGTCTGTATTCCCTATCGGGAGCTGAATTTTGCAGCATGGTCTCATTTCTAGCAATCCAGAGTCTTATAAGAACAAAAGAATGGCCTGACTGGGTCAGACCAATGGTCCATCTAGCCCAGTGTCCTGTATTCTGACGGTGGGCTGTGCCAGATGCTTCAGAGAGAACAGGATAGGGCAATTATTGAGTGATCCATCCCTTGCTTCTGGCAGTCAGATGCTTAAGGACAATCAGAGCATGGGATTGTGCCCCTGACTATCTTAGCTAATAGCCATTTATCTACCTATCCTCCATGAACTTATCTAATTCTTTTTCAACCCAGTTATACTTTTGGCCTTCACAACATCCCCCATCATTGAGTTCTACAGGTTGACCGTGCGTTGTGTGAAGTAATTCTTATGCTTTTTTTTAAACCTGCTGCCTATTAATTTCATTGGGTGATCCCGTGGTTTTTGTGTTTTGTGAAGGGTATCCTAAAAGGCCTCTAACCCCAAAATATTGAATCGTGATCAGCAGCCCAAAGCTGCAATGAGCCAGCCAGGGTGAAGCAATTTGTTTTTCTCTGTCACTGATTTTTTTCCCTTCAAATTTTGCAAAGGATGTGGGTTTGCCACTTCCATATGCTTATGTGACTAATGACCAGAGATTGTTGTAGGTGTGATCAAAGAGATACATTCCTAATCTATTTCGTTAGTCACTTTGATCTCCCAGTGTACTTGGGAAACATGTAAAAAAGTCATAAACAGCAGGGAGGGGGGAACTTGTTGATGCTGCATTCATTTTTTACTTGTCACTGGGAAATGGGACTCTGGATACACCTTTCCAAAGTATCGGTCACTCTTGATTCTGGATGCTAGGGGTTATGGGAGAGGCAGTGTGATTCAGCGGCGAGGTTGCTAGACTTGGGTGGGGGAGAGGGCAGAAGAGTTTTGTTTCTGGCTCTGCTGCTGATTCACTGTGTAGATTTGGGCAAGTCACTTTGCTTGCTGTGCCTCAGTTTCCTCATTGGTAAACTGGAGATAATGACACTGCCTTACTGCTATAAAGCGCCTTGGATAAAAAATGCTGACTAAGGGATAAGTAGTCATGCTGTGATGACCTGTGATTGCAACCAAGCAGTTTCTGTTAGTCTGAAAGCACCTCCTAGAAGACTCAAGGGTATATCAACATTGCAGCCAGGGGTTCAAATGGCAGCTTATGTAGGCATACTCACACTAGCATTCTCCAGCTAGCTCTCTAAAAAGAGAAGCCAGGATGCCACAATGCAGACTTCAGCATGGATTGCACAAGCAAGCATGTACCCCAGGGGGTCAGGCTGGAGCAGCCCATGCTGACATTCCCCTTTTGGCTTGGAGTCAGTGGGAGCTGCGGGCTCTGGGCCCCTTCAAAATTCAGGGTCTGAGATTGCGTACTCTGCCTTTCAAACACAGAGCAATGGTGCGCAGACTGTGTTTGTGCAGCCAGAAGAGGCTTACGCAATCAGTGGAATCCCCGAGGTGCTGTCTGGACTCATGTTTGTTCTTAGCAGAAGGCGAAGGAAGGGTAGCGCCTCTGAATTCTTTGCTCCAGGTATTAATTGTTCCCTGGGCAGTGATTCAGCGGCTAGGGTGGGATGCGAGAGAAATGTAAGCTATGTGCAGAGTGACTTCCTTCTTAGGACCATTCCCAGTGAAACTCCACCTGCAGGTTCACTGAGGGACATGGCCCAGATCCTCAGCGGTATCTAGCTGCTTAACTCCCATCGGTTTCAAAGGGAATTAGGTGCCTAAATACTTTTTGAGGATCTGGGCCCACATCTCTAGGCCCTGGGGGAAGAAAGTGAGAGCTGGGAGAACTGCATTGATCCAGGTCCTTGAAATTCATAGAATCATAGAAGATTAGGGTTTGACGAGACCTCAGGAGGTCATCTAGTCCAACCCCCTGCTCAAGGCAGGACCAACCTCAACTAAATCATCCCAGCCAGGGCTTTGTCAAGCCAGGTCTTAAAAACCTCTAAGGATGGAGATTCCACCACCTGGGTAACCCATTCCAATGCTTTATCACCCTCCTAGTGAAATAGTGTTTCCTAATATCCAACCTATATCTCCCCCACTGCAACGTGAGATGTGAGACCATTGCTCCTTGTTCTGTCATCTGTCATCAGCAGAGCTCCATTCTCTTTTGAACCCCCCTTAGAATCATAGAATATCAGGGTTGGAAGGGACCTCAGGAGGTCATCTAGTCCAACCCCCTGCTCAAAGCAGGACCAATCCCCAACTAAATCATCCCAGCCAGGGCTTTGTCAAGCCTGACCTTAAAAACCTCTAAGGAAGGAGATTCCACCACCTCCCTAGGTAACCGACTCCAGTGCTTCACCACACTCCTAGTGAAAAAGTTTTTCCTAATATCCTTCAGGTAGTTGAAGGCTGCTATCAAATTGGGTAGCCCTGCAATGGTGGTTTGTGGGCTTGGCTAGAACACTCTGATTTCAGTGACTTTGAAGCTTTGCAGGACCTTTCTGACAGCCCTGGCTGAGACCTGGTCAGTGGGAATCACAGTGAGACCCTGCAGTGGGATGGTTACTTGCTCTTTCCCTGAGGGATTTAAAAAGCAGCCCTGCAGAGGGCTGCAGCTCTAAATGCTGGGCTGATTGGGGAAGCAGCCGCAGCTGGGCCATGCCTGATCAGGCCACAGCTGGTATGTATAAAAAGGCTGTGAGCCAGGAGCCTAAACACTCTCCCTCTGCCTGTAGTGGGAGAAGGGCCTGGCTGCAAGGAGCTAGACACAAGGTACCTGAGTAGAGCAGGGTTGGAGAAAGGCAGAGAAGCTGGTGGCTCTAGCCTGGAAAGCCCCAGGCTGTGGCTTAGCATAAGGCTAACAAGCACTGGGGGTTGCAGAGGGCAGCCCAGGGGTAGACTAAGTCAGCAGGTCCAAACCCAACCTTGCCAGTGATGAGTGGCTGATACTGCAGTCTGCCCCAGGGTGTGGGGGGCTAGACAATGACTGGCAGTAACCTGATACTGAGGTAAGCTGGGGATAGTGGGTGGGGGTTTCCCGTGGAGGGGAGACCCTGAGAGAAAGAGGCTACTGTCTGGGGGCAGTACCCCAGCTAATAGGGCACCAGAGTCCAGAGAGAGACATGGGGCCAAGCGGTAAGGCAGATCACCGGCCTGCAGAAGGTGCTTTGGAGCTGGAACAAGCTAATTCCCAAGGACAACCAGCAGGAGGTGCTTCAGCAGTGACTCTGTACGCTTACAGACCCCCAATCAACCTTCCACAGTGCATCTGCTTCAGAGCTTTTGTGAATCAGGGCCTCTGTGGTTCAGTTCCATATCTGTAAAATGGAGATAATCATACTTCCTCTGTCTTCTCTATTAGATTGTCAACCCTGCAGGGCAGGGACTGTCTCTTAACATGTGCATGTACAGCATCTAACACAGTGGGGGTCCTAGTCCTGGTTAGGGCCCCCTACTGCTACTGTAAATCAAAGAATAGCAAGTCACTACTTGTCTGATGGGGCTAGGAGCCAGCAGACCATGCATCTTCATATCCCTGAGTCACCCACGCCCACATTTTGGGGGTAGTTAATCATAAAAGAAAGAGCAAGTGGGAGTAGATGATCGTTGTGCACTCTCCATGATGTTTACATTGGAAGACCAATAAAAACAGAGCTAGCAACAGGCAAATCTCTCTGATCTCTCCCAGGACCAATAAAACCTGAGCCTATAACCATGCTTAAGGGAGAACAGTAACAGGATAATAAAAAATGTTATTTAACATCTATGTTACACTAGCACTTAAAGCCACAACCAGATGGACCCCCATATTCTAGGCACCTTGCAGACATATGAGAAATGACCATTTGAGCTGGTCAGAAATATTGTGTTGAAAAAAATTTTTTTAATGAAAAATGTCATTTTCATTGAAATCAGTGTGTTTTACCAAACAAATCGATTGTGGAGAAATTTTTAAAAAAAGAATTTTGAAAAGGTTGAAACTTTCCGGTTTGACATCTTCTGAGATTGCATTTTTCATTTTGAAACACCACTGAGTGTTTTTCATCTGAAAAAAGCATTTTTAAAAAGTGTTAAAATCAGCACAAAAAGTTTCCATTTTAGCAAAACAAAATGTTTCAATTGGCCCCAAATGATTTCCCCCCATCCCCCCGACTTTCATTGCGAGGAACATTTCAAAATTTTTGTTTGTTTGTTTTCGTTCTGGTTTGGAATGAAAACAATTTTAAAATTGTGGAATTTGTCATGACATGGATAAACCAGTTCCTGACCTGCCCTAGCGAATGCCTCAAAGAGCTTAAAATCTAAAGAAGACAAGATGTAACAGGTGGATGAGACAAACAAATCGGTCAGGGTGGAGAGCAGGGGAAACCAGATCAACCAACTAATAGAGGATGCATAATTCTTAACCAGTCCATAGCAGTGACTGCAAGAAAAATTTGAACAGTGGAGTGCTGACCTCATAGAAATCAATGGCAAAACTCCCATGGACTTCAATGGGGCCAGGATTTCACACAGAACCTCTCCCACAATACTTTGCAGTGGGTGCCCCCATGTGTCATCCTCTCTCTGTCATTTTGGGTGTATTGAGCTCGGCAATCTCCGATCTGAGTGGGTTTTAAAGTTACACTTCCTATTGCTCAATCTACGGTGGTTTAGTAAACATTTTAGGTACAGAAGTTCTTGGAAAATGTCACCATGTCTCAAAACTCACTCACCTGTTCAAATCCTGAGAAAACATCACACAGTTTCAGTCTTGATATTGTAAGGAGAGTTGGAAAGGCTCTTACCATTTCCCTTGTCTTATCGTAACAAGATTTCTCACAAGGGAAAGGTTCTTTTAAGCTGTCTTCTGCTTCAGTACTGTTTTTTTTCCTTTTAGGAAGGATAAACCCCATGTCTAGTTTCAATATTAATAATACTCAGCTCTTATATAGCACTTTCACCCACAGACCTCAAAGTTCTTTACAAAGAAGGTAAATAATAGTATCCCCATTTTACAGAGGGGGAAACTGAGGCACAAAGAGGGGCAATGATTTGCTCAAGGTCACCCAGCAAGCCAGTGACAGAACCAGAAATAGAACCCAGGTCTCCAGTGCTCTATCCACTAGGTGACACTGCTGCCCTTGAATGATACTCTCTGCAAGCACATAGGGAGGAGCTGAAGTCTGGAATTACCCCCAGTAGAGGTGCAAGACTTAAAAGGGGGACAAAGCACGGTTTGAAATATTGACTACTTCTCTGAGCAAGGGGCCAGACCATCCCAACTTGCAGGCAGACCAGGCTAAGGAGAGAAAAGGCAGATTTCTACCTATCACGCACAGGAAAGGAGAGCAGCTGGGTTATTAAAGAACTTCTGGGCTTCCTGATCTCAGAAGACCTCCACGTGGGCAGAATACTACAGTATCTCTCTCTAAGCATGTCACATCATTGACAGACTGTGACACCGATTTGGGATTAGTATGCAGCCACAGCCGTGGGTCATCAGCCAGTCCTGAGCTGATCGTCAGCTGCCATATCTGCCCATCAGGCTCCCAGCCCTCTGCTGAATAAACCATGTGCAGCAGATGCCTCATGCTCCCCAAACGCGTCCCAGAAGCCTTTGTGCTGGCTGCCTCCGCACTGCGGTAGTCACAGCATGCATGGGAGTTCTAAGGACCCAGCCAGGTCTTGCTCCGCTTTAAAGTCGATCACTATTTTTTGCCTCTGACTTTAGTAGTAGTGGTCCTGCGATGACCAGCTTCATATTGAGCACTTTCCATCCATCGGTCTCACGGCCCTTTATAGAGGCAAGTTAATGACAGATTGGTGAGGCAGATTGCCTGAGGCCTCACAGGAAGCGTGTAGCAATGGTGGGATTTGAATCCAGCGCTCTGGAGTCCCCTAACCATTGGACAATGCTGCCTCTGTCGATCTCGAGCCCCTGAAAGAGCGGGGAATACAAAGTTTTCTTTGTACGTTCTATATATAGGAAAACTATTTATTTAGGAAGTTGTAACAGGGTCACAAATCATGGCCATGTAAATACGTTAATCATTACGACACTGAATTGATCTTTTTGTTTAGAGAAGCATTATGCAGTAATAGAGTCATCAGTCATTCTATTTAGCAGGGTGTTACAGAGTGGACCTCTTTACACTACCCAGCTCAGGCTGCTTCTAGTGACTGTATTAATGTGAGTGAAACTATGGACTCTCCTCAGAGTTATCAGATCAGGCGTGTCTATCAAATATTAACATTACAAATATTTTTTTTTAAATTGGCTCAGACTTTGGTGCTCATTCTGTCTAGCTAAGATATTTCTAGGGTCCCTGTTTCCATTGTATCTGAGCCCTTTGGGATCTTTAACGCAGCCCTGGAAGGGAGGGTGGGGCTGTTTATCCCCATTTTACAGAGGGGGAGCTGAGGCACAGCAAGACTAAGTGACTTGCCCAAGGTCACACAGGAAGTCTGTGGCAGAGCAGGGACCTGAAACCATGGCTCCCAAGTTGTAGGCTGGGACTATGGAACCGTCCTTCCTTTCATTAGGCCCTTTTTGGTCATTGAATTCAAACTGCAAAGGCTCCGACACAGCAGCAGCTGCCTAGTTGAGCAGAGAAGGGCAGGAAGCAGCCGACTCCTGCCACATTTACGACCAGCCGCTGAGGTGCTGGGTGTCTTTAAAAAGAGTTAACAGGGCATGAGGGAAGAAGAAACCACTACTGTTGCTCTTGCGAGTTTGTTTTTCCGGGCTCAGGCCGGTGGGTGGGGGAGGAGTGGACTGATCTCGTTTATAGTTGTTCAGGGACCCAAGCACATACCTCTCAGTTAATAAATGCTTCTGTAAAGCTTTGTGGTATCTGTTTGTAAGTCTGGTTGTTGGCACCACCTGCTACTGAATTCCTTTTCCTTGCCCCGCAGTGCTCTTTGCCTCTGCACTTCGCTGCTAACCAAGGATGGCCTTAGGCATAAGTAACTTGCTCTTAGGAGGCAGTGTGGCCTGGTGACTGTAGTACTGGCCTGGGACTTAGACCTGGGTTCTACTGCTGGCTCCAACATGAGTCTGGACACATCTCTTGTGCCACAGTTTTCCATCTGTAAAATGGTGATAATGATCCTGACTTACTTCATAAAGCACTTGGAGCTCTATGGATTATAAATGCTAGGAACTGTGATTTGGGGTCCCTTTGCAATGATGCTGCAACATCTAGGCTTCCCTCTGCAAAGCAGCCTGGAGGTCTGATCCCATCCCACTCTGGTAGCCTAGAGAACTACGGACCACAAGTTCATCCAACGTGTTACCTCCTCTTTATGTATTTCCATAACATTGTCCATCAAGCTCTTATAGAGGAGCTGGTGAGGCCCAATTCTTCTTGGGTCCTGGCGGCCAGAAACAAACACAAGCCAGGGCATTCTGTACCCAGAATAGCTGTCTGTGTTAAACCAAGTCACTCAGCACAGTCCCTTATTGAATCCAGACAGATGAAGGGTACTAGTGCATTGGAAGGACTGTTAGGGTACCAAAGGTGTTGGCTTATTTCACTGCTGGACCACCTCAAAGCCGAAATACTGGACAGCTCCAAACCTGCTTAATTTTTTTTTTCTGGTGCTGCTTTATTACTTATCTAGCTGGCATTGCAGGGCTTGTTTGTTTGAGGGGAAATATAAAAGAGAGGGAACAGAAGATCTTACTGCATTCTACTGCCTAATGGGGCTGCCTGTCCAAAATATCCTCTTTTAAGCCTTAGCTGTAGGGCCCAAATTCGCCTCTGTTATATTAACTCAATCCCACTGAAATTAATACGGCTGCTTTGGTGTCATTTGACCGGGCATACTGCCCCGATCATAAGAACATAAGAATGGCCCTGCGTCAGACCAAAGGTCCATCTAGCCCAGTGTCCTGTCTTCTGACAGTGGCCTGTGTCAGGTGCCCCAGAGGGAATGAACAGAACAGGGAATCATCAAGTGATCCATCCCCTGTTGCTCATTCCCAGCTTCTGGCAAACAGAGGCTAGGGACACCATCCCCGCTCATCCTGGCTAATAGCCATTGATGGACATATCCTCCATGAACTTATCTAGTTCTTTTTTGAACCCTGTTACAGTCTTGGCCTTCTAGGGTAGCACCTAGCCAGCTGAGATCAGGTCCCCACTATACTAATTAAGGGCGGTGTAAGAGTAAGAGACGGCCTTTCTCCCAAAGAGCCTAGAGTCTAAATAGACAAGACAAGTGACAGGCGAGAGGCACCGAGCAATGCGACTTGCCCCAGGTCACTCAATGACAGAGCCAAGAATAGAACGCCGATCTCCTGACACTGTCTTGTGCCCTGTTTACTAGACCAGTCACTGCCTCTTAGGTGGAGTTACGCTTCCAAGATCTAGTTGTATGCAATCGATAGGGGTCTTTTCATTGGCTTCAGTGAGATTTAGATCAAGCCCGACTGCTTATGCGTTGTTAGTGCCTAGATACTACAGTGATTGGTCCTGTTGACAGATGAGAGGTAGCTTGGGTGTGCTCTAGGAGAAGAGGGATCAGAGCAGAGGATGTATGTGTGGTAGAGAAGAGAATTTTGAAAATTCTGACCGAAGTAGAAAGGTTAATAATTCCTTTCACTGTAGTAACAGGGTCGCCTCTTCTCTAGGGTGCTTCATCCCAGGAGAGGTGCTCTCAGCACTTTCCAAACGCCCTATGTGGTTAAGAATGGATTATCCCCAGTATGCAGATGGGCAAACTGAGCCACAGAGCAGCCATGGACCTGAGATTCAGAGGTGTTGAGCACACGGCCCTCATTGACTTCAGTCCACCTCGGAGAAAATCAGGCCAAGATGAGATTGTACAGCCAGAAAGCCATTCCTAGGCCTCCCTGACTGCAGCTTCCACTCTTTAGAGGGTTTCTCCAGGGGGTGCGGCTCTGACCCATGGCACACGCCATTGAGCATTTAGTACAACTGCCGCTGGACATCTCTCAGCCCTATGTCATGGGAATGTGACAAGGGGGACCCCCCCCCCCAAGCTCATCAGCAAGCTGAAACTGGTGTGTCATCATTGGCTTCGGCTCATGAAACTGCCGGGACTCTCCCATGTGATGCCAAAGGGCACCATCTGTTAGCAGGGCATACCAGCTTGAGAGGTGATGGCAGGATGCATGGCGTGGCAAGGAAACATATGTAACCAGGAGTCACACGTGATTTATAATTGTTGGGCAGTTTGGATCAAGAAGGGGAAGGGAAACCCTTCAGCTAACAGAGAACCGGGCAAAGGAAAGGCTGGATCCTGCTACTGAGAGGCAACACCATGTCACAGCTGTGGTGGGGCCTGTGTGGAGTGGATTTTACGAGGTGCATACCAGGTGATTGGCACACCTGTTGCCAGGCAGGGCCAGAACAAGGCCTAGTGCTTGAAAATTCTGGTCTCCCTTTAATAATTAACTCCCCCTCGTCCCCATCCTCCATAAAGCACACGTTAATTTTCCATGGAAAAAGTCCTTATCTGGCAGGGCTAATGTGGGCACAACTCCCTTTCCCTTCTGTAGGCGTGTCGTCTCATTAAAAGCGTCAGGTCTGGTTTGATCAATGCACTTTGCTTATGTAGCATCAGAGTTCCTTAGTTGTCTGGCCTGCGTTTGCAAGTCAGATTAGGTGATCAGAATGGACCCTTCTGGTCTTAATATCTACAAATGATACCTCTGAATTAATGGCGCAATCTACGATGATGCAGCAAGAAGGCTCGGGGACACCTTTCTCTGGTCACCTTTCATGCCTCTGCTTCCCATTCTCCTCCCACTTTGCCATTTTGATGCAGCCTGAAATAATGAGAAGGCGGGGGATGGGACAACGGAGTAAGGATTGCAGAGTTCTCTTCCTGGGTCAGCGAGACAGTGTGCTCTAGTGGTCAAGGCAGCAGAGTGGGGAAGTCAGGATGGCCAGTTTGGGGAGGGAGAATTGTCTAATGCTCTGAGCAGCAGAAGTAGAACTCCAGGTTCTACCCCTCACTTCAGAGATCATCATGGACCCATCACTTCAGTTTCCACGGGGTGATGAGACCCACCTATAAGTTACTTGGAGTAAAAGCCCTGTGACCAACTTATTGTTTATGTCCTTTGTGCAGAAAAGTCTTCATGGAAGGTTGAGAGAGAGAGAAAAACTGGTTATCTAAGGATGAATGACGTAGCAGTGCTGTTTCTCCTAGGCCAGCATTATCCACATAGCTCAGAGTAATAAAACGGAGATGTGCTGCAGATATTAAGGCAATAATGATAACACCAGAGCTATGAAGAATGCCTGTTTTACTAAAAATAGTAAGTGAAGGGGGGAAAGCAGGTCAGATCTTGGGCCTTGCAGAGAGTAAAGATAATGGAAATAGGAAGAACGTGTGTTCTTCAAAACAACAGATACTTGGGAACCTGCCAGGTGTGCCATAAACTGGAAACCAAGCAATCTAGGCAATTGAGAGCTAGATCAGCGGTTCCCAAACTGTGGGACTTGGGGTTGTGCCATCAGGGATGGGATCACGATCCCAACTGAACGTACGAACCAAATCTGAACGCGTCCAGACTGGCTGTACAAAATGGCGTTCTGTGTGCAGTGCGACCTCGCATGCACCGTATGGGCGAGGTCACGCCGTGTGGAGGAGGCCATTTTCTAGAGCTCAGCTTTCTGTAGGGCGCCTGCAGAAGAGCTGCATCTGGTTCAACCTCCAGCAGTCTAGCGGTGTCATGATGCAGTTGTGGGAATCAATATGTCTCAAAGTAGGATCAAGCCGGCAAAAAGGTTGGGAACCGCTGGGCTAGCCTAACAGCAGATAAACATGAGCCTGGCTAATAGCAAAGGGGTCTTGGCTGCGGCTGGCAGGAAAGAAACACTGCAACTGCCCTAAGTGCAGAGTCTAAATTGGTTCTGGGAAGAATGTGAACAGGCGTTCCCTTAGGGCCTGATCTTGACTTGAGTCATCCTTTTATGCTACAGTCCAGTAGGTGGTTGCAAAAATCACCTTGCTGCTCAGGACCAAGATTTCAGTGGACGTTGTCCCCGCGCTGTGTCGAGTCTTAAGGTACACCCATCCCTATGGTATCAGAATGATTTGGGTATTTGCATGAAGTCCTTGGGATTTCAGCTAGCAAACTCCACAGCTGCACTATTGTAGCTACACTATATTGGCTGAAATCCCAGTGTAGATAAAGCGGAGATGTCGGCCTTAAGTGGTGTGATTGTTTGGAAACAGCTGCAGGGTCTGGCTATACTGCACACTAAGCCTTGGTCCCATGGGACCCAGGCTTATGGATTTGGTGTTTCCAAGACCATGCTTGAGTGTCCACACTGCGTAGTAAACCTGGGCTTACAGTTGCTGGATCTAAGTCTCTTGGCCATGCTAACATCTATACTGTGCTACACAAACCTTCTGACTTGGGTCTGCAGCTTGAGCTGCATCCACACTGCAGAATGGCAAGGCTCAGAAACAAAATGCAGCAGGGCTTAGGCTCTGACCACCCTCCTAGCATAGTCCTAAGACTCGGATTCTGAATGCTCGCTGTCCTGAGTCAGACTGATTTATGTGTGGACAGAAGGGAGGCTTTGGTTCAAACTTGAGTCAGAGTGTGGGGTCAGTATGCAGTATAGACATACCTGAAGAGCAGGAGCGGCTCTAGGTATTTTGCTGCCCCAAGCACGGCAGGCAGGCTGGCTGCCTTCGGCAGCTTGCCTGCGGGAGGTCCCCGGTCCCGCAGATTCGGCGGCAGCCTGCGGGAGGACTGCAGAAGCTGTGGGACCAGCTGACCGTCCACAGGCATGCCGCCGAAAGCAACCTGCTTGCCGCCCTCGCAGCAACCAGCAGATCGCCTCCCGTGGCTTGCCGCCCCAAGCACGCGCTTGGCGTGCTGGTGCCTGGAGCCGCCCCTGCTGAGGAGGACACAAATACACTGGTTGTGCTAAAAAAAAAAAAACCTTTCCAGTGTTGTCTGGGATAACTTTGCTTGTGTGTTTTGCAGTTTGCCCCGTGTTTCCCCAGACAAATACTGCAGTCCTGAGGCAGTCTTTTTGGTATCTATAGCAAGTGTTTAGTTTCTAAGTGATACTCTCGTATCTCTGATCACATGTATAGCAATGGCCTTCCGGGTGTATGTGAAAGAAGGCGAGGTCTAGAGGGAGGATCAGACAGGGGAGCTTGAAACCAGGTCATTCTGGCAGGTGCAGAGGGCAGTACAAAGAATAACTCCATAACCGGAAGCTTGTTGTCACCCACTGATGTCAGTAGAGTTGTGTCTGCTGATACCAGGGCTGTGTTTGGGACTCTTACAGAAATAATTTCACCCCCCTGTGAAGTGCAGCCACCTCCGGGGTGAAATACAGCAGCTGCTAAAGTGCTCTCAAAGCACTTCACTAAGGTGAGTCAACACTTTACAGATTGGGAAACCAAGGCCCGGAGGAGTTCAGTGAATTGCCCAAGATGACGCAGCTGGGAATAGAACCCAATTTCACTGATTCCTGGTCCCATCCATTACCACATGTTGCCCCCTTGTGAGATGGAAATTCCATGTTCAACTAAAGCTACCAGGGGAACTGAGGTAGACAGAAGGTAATGTGATAGATAATGACCAAAGTTGGAATCCATGCAGGATGCTTAAAGTTAAAAACCTGACTCTTGCATAAAGGGCCCTAAGCTCTTTTAATGGTTACTAATGGTCAGGACCTCCATTTTATACCTAATCCAAAAAACCCTTCCAGTGAAAGGCTCCATTTAAGGCAGGATGTCCATGCTACAGGTAAAAAAGGCAGGGCACCTGAAAACCATTTTGGTGGGGACTGTGTGTTCTGCATTTGTAGAGCACCCAACACAATGGGTCCTGGTTCCCGACTGGGGCTCTTAAGCATTACAGTAACACAAATAGTAATAAATGTTGATTAAAATGTTAGGGGGGGTCAAACAGAATTAGGGGGCCTCATGCCACATGCTAACGGAACATGGCAGGGTCTTCTCCAGGCCCAGGCTGTCTCCAGAGGTGCTAGCAATGTCTTTGGGGGTTTGTGTCACATCAGTGGCGGTGGTAGCCAGATGCCAGGCAGCCTACAAAAGCAAAAGCCGTTGCACCTCTCCTTGGGAAAGACTAACCGTTATCTGTGTACCGTTAGGCAGGTGGCATAGTCCAGCAGGTAGAGTGTGCAAGAAAGCACCAGGAGACCTGGGTTCTACTCCTGACTTGCGAGTTAACATTGGGCAAGTTGCTTAGGCCTCAGTTTCCCCAGGGTAGCTACTTAGGGTCAGATTTTTCCAGCACCCACCAACTCCTGTTGTACTCAGTGCCTAAAAGGGAGCTGATCTCTTGGAAGTTTCCATGTGTCTGTGGGCCTGCACTGGGTCTGGGCAAAGAACCATCGGACTGAGAGTACACTAGCTGTCTTCAACACTAGTAGCTTTCACAGGCGACCCTGTCTCCCAGAATCCTCTGAGGCTTGGAAAACATGGTGCATCCCGCAGAGGCCCTCCTTGAATCCCTATATGTCCCAGGAAGGGACAGTTCCAACAGCTTTTCATTCGAAAGGGAAAAAGCACCTCTGGGACATGTAGGCTGCCAGATAGTGGGAGATACTTGGAACATATGTTAGGAGTGCACAGGGGGATCCAAATCCCTAGCAGACGAGGCGGAAGCCTGCAGGAGAACTTGCTTAGTCTGCTCTCTCTGGCGAGTGGGCATCCAGCCAGTGGGCTGTTACCCTCAAAGAGGGGGAGTAGCCAGAGGAGGAGAGCCATATATATAACCTAATTAGCCAGGGAGCTCGGTCAATATGGGTTTATCGACTCCTGCATCCCGAAGGCCTTGGGGCATCAAAAAAGCCAACCTTCCCCTCCCCCCCGCCCAGCATGGTAAAATTGCAAATGGCAGGGCAAGGGCAGCTTGACCTCCTTTATTCCTGGCATGTGGAGTGAAGTGCAAGCCAGTAACAAAGCCTCAGGAACTCCCCCAATACTGGTGCTAAAGGCCTGATCCAAAGCCAGTGGAATTCAATGGAAAGACTCACGTTGCGACAAGCCCTTTGTGTTCCCGTCAGAGCTCTCTAAGTTGGGAGTAGGGCGTGATCCAGTGGTGGGAGCCGGGAATGACCAGTAGTTGGTCCTGTGTTCTGTTCTTGAGTCTGTCATTGGAGCATGGGCCTGTCACTCCAATGCCACGTCATTTTACCTACCTGGCAAAATGGTGATAACTCATCTCCTTCAGATGGCTGTTGTGAGATCCACAGCTGACCGACGCTGTAGAAATATTTAGTACATAAAGCCTCAAATAAAACTCCCATGAGAAAGTCCTGACAGAGTCATAGAATCATAGACTATCAGGGTTGGAAGGGACCTCAGGAGGTCATCTAGTCCAACCCCCTGCTCAAAGCAGGACCAACCCCAACTAAATCATCCCAGCCAGGGCTTTGTCAAGCCTGACCTTAAAAACCTCTAAGGAAGTCCAAGATCACCTGACTCTCTTCCCTCTTGTGTCAGATTAATGTATCAAGAAACACTGTGTGTGTGTGACATTCATCTCCTGAAATTAATCCAGACAAAATGATGCATGTTTATTCTTACAATAATGGACCTGTCATTACGACGGGGAGGCATCAGACACACCTCAGCTGGTGCCAAACTGGGCTTTGCCCTTCCAACAGCAAATACACCATCCGTTTTGGGGGAGCACAGTTTGCTAAGCAAAATAATCTGTGATCGGCTGACTCCATTAGACCCAGACCTCACTATCATTGTTAACATGTGTGTTAGAATTGCTGCATCCCAGCTGTTGCGACAGCTGCATCAGAGAAAGCTGGTCCAAATGCTTTGGGGAAGAGAACTGGAGTCAGGCTAAAGCAAGCTGGCTGCAGAATGAGTGTTGATTGGGGTCACCAGGTAAGATTAGGACCCAGGACTCCAGAGTTCTATTCCTGACGCTGCTAGCCTGATGGGAGGCTGTGGGCAAACATAAGTACAGATGGCCCAAAACAAGGAATTTGAATCTCTACCCTTTCAAATTTCAGGAGCATTCAGATTTGAAAGCCAGGTCATCCGCTTGAATAAATTGATGTAGCGTTACTGAAATCAATGGACCCATGTGAATTTACACCAGTTGAAGATTGAGCACTCTATCTCTGCCTGTACAATTTTAATTCAAAAGCAGAAAGGACCTGTTTTCTAGTTCTCACTTGGCTCGCAAGCAAAATCACTCCACAGTAGCCTTACTGCCACATTTTCAGCCAAATCTGGCCACCAGAACTGCTGATCTCACGAGATGTTAACCAGCCACAGTGCCAGAAATCTCATAAGATTATCTAAATTTGTGAGATCCTCACCATTTGGGTCCAAAATCTTACATGAGCAGCTGACAAGACTGGCCCTATGCAGCTTGTAGGATTGGTTTTCTCTCTGGGGCTCTTGGGCACTAGCACAGTACAAATAATAAAGAATAATGTATGGGTATAATTTATGGGAAAAAATAGCTATATACACCTAGTCTGAGCTAGAACTAAGCGAGGTGGATGGATGTGTTCACTGAGCCAAGAGAGGGATGATTATGGGTCGTACAAGAGAGTCTAAGTAAGAGCAATGGGATACAATTAAGAAAAGGAGCATGTTGATAAAATAGCATGGAAAATGCTATGGCAAATACTAGCATGTGGGAAGGGGTGGAAACACAATCCTTGATCCTCTTAAAACTGGACTGCATAATGTCAGGAGCAATCCAGAGAGATGGACAAGGAAGGTCATCTTTATCAATGATACATAGCATATGACACAGTTCATCTACAAGTTTCAACACACTTTACTCTGCAGAACAGGTATTATTATGCCCATTTTATTGATGTGGAAGCTGAGATGCCCACAGTTACACAACAGGTTATCGACAGAGCCAGGAATGGAACCCAGGTCTTCTGACACCCACTCTAGTTGCCCTGTTTGCTGGGCCTGTTGCTTTATTGAGTTAATTCTGGGTGCACAAATACAGAGGGGAATTTTTGGGGTCTGTTTCCCCCAATGCCAGCTTGCGGCTGCTATGCAGAGGCTTCCACTCCCCAAATCCATCTCCTTGATCCTGCTTCCACTCGCAGCAGATGGTATGTAGGTGACTAAGCGGATATTGAGCTCACTGTGCTGTCTTACCCGAGGATCTTGGAGACAATGTGCCGTATTAATGGTTGGAAAGCAACGCCGCCAGATTACACAGCAGCTACTGATTCTCTTATCTGCTTACAGAGAATTTCCCCCCCCCTAAACCAATTGATGCGCTCAGACGTTCTTTGTGCAGCAGATGGGTTAACCGTTAGGAAGGCAGCATGTCGACTTTAAATACCATACAATAGAGGATCACCCAGTGTAAAGTCCTGACCACTTAGCTGTGGCCGCATGGGCTCCTCCAGTTTATCCTGCCTTGAATTTGTCAAAATCAAACGGCTGCCCAAGTAACTGAAGGAGGAAGGAAGCTCAGTGCTGTCAGATGCCCAGGGACATGTACATGTTAATGCTTGGTTCTATAAGAGCATCAGTGCACACTGGTAACTACACCAGCCAAGCAGATTTAAAAAAAAAATACACAAGTCACTTGAAAAGCTATGAGGTTGGTAATGAGATATGGCACCTTTCATCTCTGAATTAGGCCTGGGTCAGTATTGACCAAAAGGCATCACCGTTTGCTGGCCCCTCTGGTGCCTTGTGTGGAATGGTTTTGGTGAGCCTCCGCTTATTTCCCAGGGGATGAGCAGCCAAGAAAGCTCCAACCTCTCAGTCAGTGCTAATCAGCTCCCTTGTTGACAGCCTACCTGGAAAGACGAGGGACCAAATGGACATGGATTCTGACCTATGTCGTCCTAGCTCCAGCAGAGAAAACTCAGTGGTGGTGCGGGTACCTGCTGCTTCCTTTTCTATGAGTGGACAGAAGAGTTGGTATTTCAAGCCTTTGCAGGATAGACCCAAATCATTCTGAGGCGCATCATTCAGGGCACAGGGCTGCAAATCAGCAAGGCACATAAGCACGTGGCTACCTTTAGCTGCGGGCGTATGTAGCCGGGGGTTGACATATACTCAAAATTAAGCACATGCTTAAGTATCTTGCTGAATCGGGGCCTAAACCAGTCACCTTGGGGAGTGAAGCTTTGTCAGATGATGGGTCTGTGTTTCAGGCGTTCCAGGTGTCTACAGAGTGTGAGCTAGGCTTGAGCAGGGACAATGGGAAAATGCCCTGTGTGTGCAGTTCAGGTCCGGATTTGCAACAGGGCTTAGCAATGTTCCTGATTCTGAAATGAAGCCTGCAAGCCTCCATGGGATCGGGATGTTTGTTACTGTTGTTATCTGATGTCCTAATCTGCAGCATCCTGTAGAAATTAAAACAGCCAGGACTATAGGGACTGCCAGATCTCGCTCGCCTCTCTTAAAAGGGAAATTCATTGCACTGAGAGCACAGTGCATGATTAAGATGTCACTTTGTGCTAAGGATAACTGCTTGGTTGCTGTGGAGAGGAAGAAATTGCATAGCCAGGTTCTTAAGCGGCATTAACATCTTCACTTAGGAGACCTCTTACCCCATCCAGAGACCGGGATTGGTTATGCTTGAAGCTCTGTAGCTGCCTGCTAGTTACAATGTTATTACTTCAGGATAAAAGGGCCCCTAATCTTTTCTATTGGGACTGGTGGGAAAATGAATTTTCACAAAGCTGTTTTCCCCAAGTGTCGAGGAGGTGGGGGGGTGTTGTCTCTTTAAAGGGCTGAGGCTAGCCAGCCCTGTTTGATGATCAGACCCAGCTGGGAAGGGGCCTGGTGTTCCCTATAAAAGGGCTGAGACAGCACCATATAAGGAACCTGCAAGAAGGAGGCAGGGTCATGTGCCTGACCCTGGAATAAAGAGAGAGGGGACCTGAGTGATCGGACTCTGGGTCCTGGCAACATGAGCTGTGAGTTTGGTGGTGGTTTGCAAGCCCTGTTTGAATCGCTGTGGGAGAAGCACTTGAAAGACTCTGGGTGTGGCTGTGGGCCCTTGCTGTGCCGAGGGACAGGCCAGCACCTCACACCTCTGCGGGGTTTAAAACTGAGTGACTTCTTCCCTCAGGAAGGAAGGATGGCCTGACAGGCCAGGGTGCTGAAATGACACCTGCCAGCAGGGCCACATTAACCTTTTGTGGGCCCCCATGTAGGTAATGGTGCATGACGTGGGGAGGTCAGGCCATAGAGTGAGGGGCCAGCCAGAGGCAATGGGGCATGGGAGGGGCCTCACCACTACACCCAGCCCAGTGCGAGGGCACTAGTTACAAATCGGCAGTTGCCAGGTGCACACTAGCCTGCCTGGCCCTGTGCTGCCAGCGTGTCCCTTCCCCTTGGGGGGGCGCCCATGCCGTGCCACATATTCCCCCCACACCCAACATGAACACCGCCTGACCCACTATGCCCCATACCCCCACAGACCTCCTCTACAAATGCACAGAGCCCTGCACAACACCACCCCTGCCCAGCGCCTGCCTGCCCACAGCTGCCCAGCACCCCATACAGAACCCCCACCCCCTAGTGCCCCACCCCACAGCAGAACCCCCACTCCCTAGTGCCCCAACACACTGATCTTCTATGCCCCCTCGCAGCCCAACCACCTCTAAGAGATCACACACACACACACACACTGCCCCACGCCCTGCATCCTGACTGCACTCACTGGCCCTGCTGAAAGGTGACTGTGTCAGCCAGGCTGAGCCACCAGCGCAGCCAGGACTGGTTCCAGGGCCAGGAATCGCTCCAGCCCCTTGGGAGTGGTGCGATCAGCCAGGCCAGGGCCTGTCTCGGCTGGGTTCCCTCAAGACACACTTGCCTGGAAGGGCCCAGTCAAGCCCCCCACACTGTTCTCCTCATCCAACTGGCTGAAGCTGGCCCAGCTTCTGCACCAGTTCCAGGCAGCTCAGCTCTGGGGAGACAGGTGGGACCCCACAGGTGGAGGGAAGCAGAGACTGCCCAGAGCCAGAGGTGCACTGGGGTCTGGCCAGGAAGCAGAGAGTAGCAGGTGGATAGGGCCAAGGGGTGGAGAGAAGCCCTTGGCAGGCGGAGAGGAGCAAGTGGTGGGCGGGGGAAGCCAGAGGGGTCTCGGAGCACAGTGCAAGCGGAGCAGGCCAGGGCCCCTTCTGAGCATGGGCCCTGCTCCATCGCTCCACTGGTGCCATTGTAAACCTGGGACTGCTTGCCAGACTTCCCAGGCTCTGCTGCAGACTCCCTGTCTTGCTTTGGGCAAGCCATTTAATCTCTCTGTGCCTCAAAGTACCCTGTCTGTAAAATGGGGATCATAATCCTTCCTTTCTCCCACCCTGTGAGACTTGTCTGTTTAACCAGTGGGCTCCTTGGGGCAGAGACTGCCTTGTGTTTGTACAGTGCGTGGCCCAATGGAGCTCTGTAGCTGTGGCCTGTAGGTGCTACTGGGATATAGATGGTAACAGCGTAGGTTCTGCCACAACATCCCAAGCTTGGTTTGGTTTTTGTTTTCTCCTTAGCTGTATAAATTCATCCCTATTTCAAGGATACACTGGAAGCTGAGTAGTTAATACTGTGATGTTTCCCTAATCCCATTGGATAAATATCTTCCTCAGGGTGAAAATCCACCCCTTCTCCCTGTGTCTAGAGAGGAATGATTTACTAACAGAGGCTGTGCCTGGTTGTTTCCTTAATGCTGGAGTGTTTCCAAGACTGTTACCCCTCACAGATGTCTGTCATAAACCCAGGATGTGGGTGTGAGCTTAGATACGCACTTGCACAGAAAGAGCTCCCCTCAACACTAAACTGTTAGCCTTGCTGGATGTCAATCTGGGGCTTGCAGGAAACAAGCATCGTGGCTTCTGGAAAAGCAGTTGACATAAATCACTTTTGTGCACACACCTTTTTCCCTGACTTTAATGTCGCTTGGAGCAAAATAAGCACATTGCCCAGTCAGATCTCTTTGCCGACCTCACTGCTTTCTGAGTGTCTATTGCTTCTGGAGAATTTCTGGCGCTATTGTGACCCTTGGTATAAAAGAAAAAATAAAGGCAAATGTTTGCTACATTTGCAGTCACTGGCCTGGAGACTGAGATACGGTGTTGTTCAGTGATCTGAGTAAGAAGCCTGAGCATTAGGAATCATGAAGCCTGTTATGGCCTGGGACAGATTACTTAAATAAGCAAACAAAACCCTTCTCTGTGCTTCATTTGCCCCTCTGGGAAATGGGGACAATGAAACCTACCTAAAAGAGGTATTGTGATGATTACTCATTAGTCTCTCAAGCTTTAAACCTTTGGAGACTATAGGTCAAATTCTCTGCTGTTGTAAATAAGTAAAAGTTTTAAACACAGTGGAAGTCAGTGTAGATGTGTTTGTTTGCACAAGCTGAGAATTTGAGCTTGTAAGTCCTCGTAAGCATTTGTCTAACAGTCTGGAAAATACCAATGTATAGAACTGCTCGAAACATGTTTTCATTGGGGGAAAAAAAATGCAGTTTCATTAAAATCAAAATGTTTGGGTGCGGGGGCAGTTAACTAAAAATTTTAAAACAAAACATGTTTCTTTCATTGTAGCTTTTGAAAACCAAAACCAACATATAGTTTGTTTGATATTAAACAAAACACATTTTTGTGTAAGAACAAACAAAAAAATCAAAATATTCAATGAAATTGTTTGTCAATATTTTTCACCGCTATAACATGAGATTTGTTCTGGCTTATCAAACAGAAGCCATAATCATATACCAGGGCTATGGTTATTAATGATTCATATGTACCTTTAACATAACTCTTAAATCAAAATTGCAGATTTTGAGCCTGATTTTTCCCCCATCCTCCACCCTGCAGGGTGCTGAGCGCCTCTGGAAACTGAATGTTTCATATTTGTTATATGTTGCCCATTGAGCACTGGCAGCAGGATATGCTGTTTGAATAGTCTCTAGCCTCTTCTCATGGAATTTACGAAGATTACTGTGTCCCCCTGAATAAAGTCCTACTTGCTAATGGCTTGGAGGGCAATCCCATCCCCCCGAAAAACATAATTTCCATTTTTGCAACAACAGCAACAACAAAATCCCAGCCCCTGAAATTGTTCAATTTTCAGGTTTTCATTTTATTGACAAACTGGAAAAAAAAATGCTAAATTTTTTAGTGATTTTCTCCACCAAAAAACATTTTTTCAACCAGATTTACTGGCCGCTTGTGTATAAAAACACGAGGCAAAGATCTAAAGGTTCAATTTTACAAACACTGGACCGTGTGAGTAACTCTAGTGTACTGGACTGCTAATTGGAATAAAATTACTCACGTGCTTAAAGTGTTTGCAGGATCAGGCCCTTGGAATTTACCTGACTGTATCTGGAATTTATTTCTCGCTTGTAATGAGACACCAGAGCAAATAGAAGGAGAAACCCTTTTGTCAGGATAAAGCCCTGAGTGGAGATATTTTCCTGTCTTGCACACAACAAAGCAGAGCTTGAGAGATGCATAAAAGCCACAATAAATGGATGGCAGCCTACTGACCCTAACATATGGAGCCTGCATTAAACCTTGGCACATGTGTGAGTGGGCCCGCCCCTCCCTCCAGCCAACCAAAACCTGCTTTTGTCCTTAGCCAGAGGCACAAAGGAAAGCACATGGCCCACATGTCCCGTAGTAAATTCTGTCTTCCCGAAAGATTGGGACGTGCATGGAGTCTTTCTCAAAAATGGAGCAGATCCAGCCCATTCCCTGTAGGCTGACCAGATGTCCTGATTTTATAGGGACAGTCCTGATATTTGGGGCTTTTTTTTACATAGGCTGCTATTATGCCCCATCCCCTGTCCTGATTTTTCACACTTGCTGTCTGGTCACCCTAATTCCCTATGGTTTCGCTGGCCGATCAGTTTGACAACGTAAGCTCCTGCTCCTGAGAGTTAGGGCTTTTTAAGTTTCACTGGGTCTTTTGGGGAGGACAATGCCAGATGTTTGGCTGCACTGAAGACTTGAGCCTGCCCAGGCTTGTGCACATGAATAACTGGACTCAAGTGTGTAGTCTGCTTGAGGGTGTTAGTGAAAGTTGAGGTTAGGGATGGGATGGTGGTATCCACTTCTTCCTCTCCTCGGTCAAGTAGTGACCCTCCCCCTCTCTCTCACTACCCTATGACTTTGTGCCCCTGGTGGCTGGCTTGACGACTCAGAGGAGATGGCTGCCTTTGGGCACAGAAAGGTTGCAAGGGCAGGGTGGCAACAAGTGTCAGTCCTGGTGGTCCTTGAGAAGCACATGCCCCCACCCAGCCTGCCGGCAGTCTCCATCCACTCAGGGCAGGCCACCAGGGTTATAGAAAATTGGGGGCGTCAGTTTTCAGGCACACAATACCCGGTAATGAGGTATTTCCAAGTGTTCTGAGTGCGAATTTAGCTAGAGCACCCACAAGTCATGATGCTTATAAGAGATGGGCCTGATGTGAATAAGACAGAATCTCATGGTTAGCCTCTACAATGGGCTAGAGCCTCTCGATGGTATTGCAATTCTCATGATGTTTGGCATTTCTCTTGTAGCCCCAGCTCCTGGAATCAGGGGATTATGAGAGGATTTTAGGGGAGTTTATTTGCTTTTGTAAAGTCAGTTTCTAGCCCTCATGATTGTGGGGAAAAGCTTGAAAAATGACCCCTACCTAGTCAAAAACCAAATAAATAACTGCTCTCCAGTAGTGGCTGATGCCTGATGCTTCAGAGGAAGTATCCTGCAGCTTGCTCTAAAGTTTATAGCCAACTGTCCATTGCTGAATCATAGAATCATAGAATATCAGGGTTGGAAGGGACCTCAGGAGGTCATCTAGTCCAACCCCCTGCTCAAAGCAGGACCAATCCCCACCTAAATCATCCCAGCCAGGGTTTTGTCAAGCCAGGCCTTAAAAACCTCTATGGAAGGAGATTCCGCCACCTCCCTAGGGAACCCATTCCAGTGCTTCACCACTCTTCTAGTGAAAAAGGTTTTCCTAATATTCAACCTAAACCTCCCCCACTGCAACTTGAGACCATTACCTCTTGTTCTGTCATCTGGTACCACTGAGAACAGTCTAGATCCATCCTCTTTGGAACCCCCTTTCAGGTAGCTGAAAGCAGCTATCAAATCCTCCCTCACTCTTCTCTTCTGCAGACTAAATAATCCCAGTTCTCTCAGCCTCTCCTCATAAGTCATGTGCTCCAGCCCCCTAATCATTTTTGTTGCCCTCCACTGGACTCTTTTCAATTTTTCCACATCGTTGTAGGGTGGGACCCAAAACTGGACACAGTACTCCAGATGAGGCCTCACCAATGCCGAATAGAGGGGAATGATCACGTCCCTCGATCTGCTGGCAATTCCCCTACTTATACAGCCCAAACTGTCATTAGCCTTCTTGGCAACAAGGGCATACTGTTGACTCATATCCAGCTTCTCGTCCACTGTAACTCCTAGGTCCTTTTCTGCAGAACTGCTGCCTAGCCACTCCGTCCCTGGGAGTAGAGCATATTCCTTCCTGCCCCCTGCAGTGATCAGCTGATTCCCTGGAGCATGAGTTGGTTAACACTATCAGAACTTCCCTGAACTAGACAGAACAGTAGGAATTAGGTGGAGGGGAAGGTCTATTATTTCATCTATCTCCTTGGGGTCAGTGCAGGTTTCTTCCTTGCTGTACCCTGCATTGATCATGGTGGAATAGAATAGCCCTTGCCCTAGGGAACAAAGCAACGGCCCATCTTGTCTGCAATCTTTTACTGAACACTTCAGAGGAAGGCATAACCCTTCTGCTCGCATGTTCATTGCATGCTTGGGAGAAATCTCTTCCTGACCACAAGCAGTGATCAATGTCAACTCGGGATAAGGAGCACTGTGTCATTTGGATCCTAGCTAGCATAGGAACAGCTCCTGTCACCGTTGATGGTGGTCTCCCTGCACATGTGCACACACCCAGAGCAGTAACCTGGCTCTGCGTGGGTGTCCTCCTGTCTAACCTGAGAAATTAGCATTTCCGCTACAGACTGGATTGCCGTGCCAAAGGCAACTTGCCTGCCTTTCATGACGCCCAGGAGACAACCGACTTGTCTTGCGTCCGGCCCCAGACCACTCATTCAGTCACTTTCCAGCAGACTGTGCTGAGCGCTCTGGGAAGTGGCAGGGAGCTGATCCCTCCCAGTAGCAACGACACACAATGGAAAAGCAAAAGTCCTGGGAATGCTATTTCTTTGATTAAAAACTGAACTACCGGGCTTGATTCACCAGTGCATCACTCAGTGCCATTGTAACTCCATTGAAACCAGTTTATGCCGGATGGATGTCATTGTTTTCAGGGGAGTCACCCTGGTATAAAACTGATGTAAAGCAGTGGTGAATCAGGCCCATAGTTTTGTTTTATTTTGAATAATATCCAGTTAAAAATCATCTAGAGGATGGAGCACTGGACTGGGACTCAGGAGATCTATGTTCAGTTCCTGGCTCTGCTGCAGACTCCTTGTGTGACCGTGGGCAAGTCATTTCACCTCTCTGTGCCTCCATTTCCCTATCTGCAAAATGGGGATGGTAGTGCATGGAGAGCTGTATATGAAAAGCACTAGATGTTTTTTGTGTGTGAAGCAAAATAATGAAACCCACCATTACGGGTTTCTTTCTTGGAGTTAGAGGTTTTCCCTGAACTGTGCTGCACTCGACTGCAAAAATGAATTGGTGGCCGTATGTTGACACACGTTCGCACAGAGCGAGGACAATGACTGGAAGGGTAGAATTGTGGGAAATGAAGAGATGAGAAAAGACCTAGGGTTTTGGTTGAGAGAGAATATCATGGAGCCAGCTTCTGAGCTCAGCCCTGTTGCTATAAATTCAGAGTAACTTCACTTGGGTCTATTTACTAGTGTAAACGTCGTGGGCCGGTAGCCTTGACCTCTTAACGTTACCAATAGCTTTTCCTGAGAGCTGGAATTTTAACCCTGGTTTGTAAGGATACGTCTGCTCTGCACATCAGAAGGGTGACTGCAGCACATGTAGACACTCCAGCTAGCTAGATCAAAGCTAGCGCAGGTAGAACACCTGGGACCCTGGGTAAGTATTTGAATGGCAATCCAACGCTGCCACATCTTCATTGCTATTGTTATTTGAGCCAGCGCAGATGTATCTGCATGTGCTGCAGTCACGCCTCCCGATCGCCGTGTGGACAGACCCAAAGCAATGTCCAGCCTGTTTTTTCTCCTGGCCTTTTATCTTAGGAACTCATGGATGCCCGTGCAAAGTGCTACCAGAACAGGTATTATTTTACACTTACTCTGCTTTCCGAAGAAAAGTTGCCAAAATCTGGAACCTAGTCTGCCAGTGTCTCTCTGACAGCTCAGACACAGTTCTGCAGCTGCCCCATTAACCCGCCAATCAACGTTTTACCCATCTCCGCAGCGAAAGGCAAATAATCTTCAGACAATCGGCTGCATTGTTTTTCCCTTCTTCGCCCCTTCCGCGAGCTGTATTTAATCCAACAGGATCTAGTGTGGCGGAATTGGCTATCTGCCAACTAATATACTTTCTCAAGAGGCAGCATGCTTTTTGCTTACTGGCTCCCTAGCATAAAGGGGATGGGGTGGGGGTGGGAGGGAATGATAGGATTGTGTTTCAGTCTGATTGAAGAAAAGACTTTGTTGTACCTTTGCCATGCGGTTTGACAATGGAGCAATGATGTTCGCTATGTCACCACCACATGCAGGCTGCTGCTTCTCGGTGAGAATGGTTAATTCTCTAGGCTAGCCTGTGACAATTTATTGGGAGGAGGGAAGGAACCATGGAGAGGAGAGAATATCCGTGTGAGTAGCCTAATATCCCTTCCCCTATTTAAGATTCCATGGTATTGGTGGTGGATGAGCATTTTATGCCTTGCATTAAATCAGAGAGCAAGCAGTGGTAGCAGAGGCTGGGATACGCAATCTTTGTGCTCTGGGTGGCTTTTTCAAGGAAACCTTATTGCTTCCAGGGGACACAGGAGCCCTTCCATGGTGCTGCCTGGAGAGAGGGACAGCCTGTGATGCTCATTATCTCAGAGGCTGTGAGCAGTGTAACTAATTTGAGTAGCATACTCCAGCTTTGTCAGCCTGCTCATGTCATAGTATAATTCCCAAATCTGAACTTTAGCGTCCAAAATATGGGTACTAGCATGAATTTCCCTAAGCTTAATTACCAGCTTAGATCTGATATGCTGCCACCAATCAGGACTTAGGTAGAGCGCCTGATAGACTTTGGTCTCCCCCAAAACCTTCTCTGGGGACCCCAAGACCCAGATTCCCTGAGTTTTACAACAAAGGGGATTAAACCATTTCCCTTCCCCCTCTTTTTTTTTCCCAGCTCTTTCCTGCCCTGGGTATACTAGGAGATTACCATGATTCAAGTCCTTGAATCACCACACAGAGAGGAATGATACCTTCCCCCAGAGGCAATTCAGATTCAAGTTCCGTGAATCTAAAACAAAGGGATTCCCCCTTCTCCCCTCCCTCCCTGTTAAGTACAGACTCAATTCCCTTGAGCCTCAACAAGGAGAAAAAATCAGACAGGTCTTAAAAGCAAACTTTTAATAAAAAGAAAGAAAATATCGCCTGCTTTGTGCCCAGGTATCCTATAGAAATGCAAGCCTTTTCTCCAAGAGTCAATATGCTGAAGTTTAGCTGTTTATTTAAGACCCTGCAGATGGTGAGGATTAGAAGGCCTCATGGGAGTTAACTTAAAGCATGATGTAGAAGGGGCGAGGGGAACCCATTAATTGCATATACATGAGCACAGTGGGGACACAGAAATAGGCTTCTCAGGCAGAGGAGTTTGGAGATCCCAGCAGGAAATCAAACCAGCGCTAGTCATTTATACCCCAGCTGCCTCTTGTAGCTTCCACAGTGTCCCCAACACAATTTTAATTTGACAACGGGAAACTTATAGAAAGCCACAAGATGGTCTAATGGGATTATTTTGTGGAGCTGATGCTCAGTGTAGCCTGTAGCATGTGGTACCTTTGAGGCCTGATTCTCTGCCATACGGCCCTGTTTCAAGAAAGCACTTAAGTGTATGCTGGACCTCCATGGAACCAATGCACATGCTAACAGTTAAGCTTCATTAGGATTTAAGCACCTGCTAAAGTTAAGTACCCTTTCCCTAATTTTTTTATTTTTTAAGGTCCCCTTCAGGTGTCTTTCCACTGAAGTCAATGGGACCTGGTGAACTTTATCAGTGAACTTTCATCCATCCATAATCTATTTACAGGCCTCTCCTTAATTCATACCGTACCCTTTGGGGGTAGCCTCTGATCTTCCTTAGTCCAGTTTTACATTGACGTCTTTCCAGTCTTCAATGGGCTTCTGATTCCCACCAGTGCAAGTGAGAGCAAGTACGGTTGTTTTTTGGCCTAATTCCAGCCTCTGCTATGAATGTGCATCTCCTAGCTAGGTCAATGGGAAATAGGTGTGGGCCTAACCTCACCTCTTAGGCAGGGATTTCCAAGGAGCCTAAGGTGAGTCATGTGCCCAACTCCCTTAGACTCTTTTGCAAATCTCAGTGTAAGTCTTTAAAGAACATAGCTTTGAGGTTTGAATATCCCTGGTGTAATGTAGGCCCTTAGAATCCTTTACGCTGGCTATGGGAGTGTTCCACAGGAGACATGACAGCCACTGGCTCAAAGGCTTCAGGGGTGCACCAGAAGGACCCCTCTTGGTGGAGAATGAGCCTGTTAGATAGATGCTCTGCTACCAAAGAAGCGTGGTTGGAGACTAGGGTGGCCAAGTGTCCGGTTTTCAACCGGAGAGTCCAGTCAAAAAGGGGACCTGAGGGTGCCCAGTCAGATCTACTGACTAGACACCCAAAGTTCAGTTACTGTGGGTAGGGGAAGTAGGGAGGCACTGAGTCATCGCCCGGGCCACCTCCTACCTGCAGGCGAGTCCCTCCCAACTCACACAGGGATGGGGGAAAATGGGAAAAGCAGTGACCAACAAAGGGAGAGGGAAAGAGGAGTGAACAGGGGTGGGGCTGGCAGGGCAGGGGCGGGTCTTTGGGGAAGGGACGAGGGATGGGCTGGTCCTTGGGGGAAGGGGCGGGTCCGCAGGGAATGGGCGGGTCCTTGGGGAAAGGGGGGGGGTCTCGGGTGGAAGGGGAAGCTCCAGCACTTCTGCTGGAATGTCCAGTTTTTAAATATTACAAAGTTGGCTACCCTATTTGGGGCAGGCCTGCGTGGTGGATTGCCTGAATGGCACTGATGCTGTTCTTAGTTGTCATATGCCTGGGAGATGCAGCACAGTCTGATGGTAGAAACAGGAGTTAATTGGAGGCTGAAAGGGTCAGAAGGAGAAAACAGATGGTCATGTTAAATGGCAGAAGGGATACATGAGACTGTTTCACAGCTGGATCCAGAGACCTATTAAAATTTTAAAAGAAACATTAAAGCAATGACTAAAAATAAGAAATTTCCTAGAGGTTGCATCTTCCTCTGGAGCCGTCTGCAGGAAAGCTGTGGAAGGTTGTGCCCAGCGCTAGGCGCTGGTGAATCCCGAGTTCTAATCCCAGCTCTGTGTGACTCTCTGTGTCACCTCTGGACTGCAGCCTCCCCGTCTGGAAAGTGGAGAAGATGCCGATTTGGTGTGAGTGTTAGTCTGTCCCATTGGTATGAGCATGTAGGGTGTGATTATTTGCATCAGTGCCACTTGGGTCGGAGGAAGGCTGCTCTTGTGTTTGAGTCACTGCCTCGGGGCGCAGGTGATCCAGGTTTGGTTTCCAGCTCTGCCACAGACTTCCTTGTCACCTTAGGCAGTGACCTCATCGGTCTGTGTTCTCCATATCTGCCTCAGGGACAATAGACCCTGGGCCTTGTCAATTTAGGTAAGTTCTCTGGGGCAGAGGCTGTCTCTGGTGTGTCGAGCAGCCAGCCCTGGATCTTGGTTGGGGCATTTGGCTCCTGCCGTTATTCTGGTGTAAAATGCTACTGGCGCTTTGCTCAGGTGCAAATGGTCACACGGGGGAGAAGGCAGTGGAGAATCAGGCCCACGGGCATTATAGAATTGGTAACTGTGGTTACCATCAGTTGTTAGGAAGGGCGGGGGAAAGCATGCTGTCCATTTGCTGTGATTGCAGGGGGCAGGCTTTGGCAGACCCACCTCTCTATCATTCAGTGGTGGGACACTGCAACCTTAAAGTCAAGTCTCTGCTGTTGGTCCGTAGTAGGCATCCTGGAAACCCCCTTGGAGGGTACAGACACCAAAGCGATTACGCGAGAGTGCAGCGGATTGACACTGACTTTGGAGGAGGCCGTTTTCTGTCTCCAGCCACGTGACCTCCCCTTGTCACTCTGCAGCCCAAGTTCTTTTGTGGCCCCGATGTTCTTTCTGTTGCCGCCTCGTTGACCTTTTCAATATTCCGCATGCCAATTGGTTTAAGCCATTGCTGCCCTTTCCTCCCACAGCTGGCTACAGGGAGATGGGCGTCATGGCCCAGCAACACAAAACGGTGGCTATCAGGGAGATGGGGGTGGCATGTAAAAAGTCAGCATTGTGCGGTTCTCGCTGCAGTGAGTCACCGAATATGCCAAGCCTGGCCATTCTGCTCCCTTCAACGGGGAGGGAAGAGGTTGTCAAAGCTGCAGGATAAATCTGGAATGACGATGAAAACAGCAATTAGGATAAGAAATACAATTAGCCACTTTATTCTTAATGTGCCATTAATCACTTCTAAACAGTGGCGGTGGGCAGACTGGCTGTCTCCACTCATCAGCGTCATGAAATAGAAGCTGCCCTCCTTGGCAAAGAGTTCAGATCACACATTTCTCCCATGGAGTCCACAGTACGTGCTCATTATCAGCCGCCCCATCAACCTCTCTAAGGCCTGGTCTGTACACAGTTGCACCAGTTTAACACTGTCACGGAGTCCCTGGGCAATGCTCAGGAAGTGCTCTCCACAAAGCCAGTCAGGACTTTGGGAGCCTCCTCTCCCTTGGAGCAGACTGTCTTCAGGGCAAGAAGCTCACATGGCTTCACCTTCTGGGTCACTCCTAGGAGCAATCAACATATGCCCCTCCGTGCACTTCCTACAGCGAGTCCGCCCAGGCGGGGTCCTGGGGAAGCCAGAGGGTGCTGCACCCCCACTCCGCAGTCAGACGTGACTCTCAGCCAGCCAGTAAAACAGAGGTTTATTTAGATGACAGGAACACAGTCCAAAACAGGTCTTGCCGGTACAGACAACCTTTAGTTAGGTCCATCTGGGGCCTATTGGGGCACCCCTCTCCATTTTCCAGCCAGCTTCAAACTGACACTGCCTTCAGCCTCTCACTTAGCCTCCCCCCGGCTCCTCCCCCAGCCTTTGTCCAGTTTCCCTGGCAGAGGTGTTCCCTGGCCTCCAACCCCCATCCTGGGTTCTCAGGTTACATGCTCAGGTATGCTCCCTTCCCCAAGGCAGGCCATCCCAGCACAACTCCCCTGCAACCTTCCCAGGTCAATACTCCTCACTCAGCATTCACATAACACATCAAGAACATTCCCACTTTGTCACAAACACAAGGTGTGATATTGAATTGATTTAGTTAAACCAGTGCAAAAGGCCATGCGGACACTCTTTCTTTGGTTTCAACTAGATTTAATTTAGTTTAATTTCAGAGCTTGTCTACATTATGCAATGTGCATGATGGGGTGTGCATTCTAATGCGCACCAATGTGTTACACACTCACTGGGCTGTGTAGACCCTGGTGGCATACACTAAAAGTTTCCCAGTGTGCTTTAATGTAATTCAGTAGTCACTAAAGTACACTAGGGAACTTATAATGCATACCAGCAGGATCTACATGGATCAGTTGGTGTGCATTTAGAATTCACACCCAGTGTTGTGCTGCATAGACAAGCTCTAAGTTACTTAACAGGTTTAAACTAACCCAAAACAAACCCCTCTTAAACTCTGAAATAGGAGCATCCACATCAATGCAAGTTTGTGTGTCGAGAATACCTAAAGGAGTGATGTTAATTTTGTTAACTTAGTTAATTTTGTGTGTGGACAGTCTTTTATGTGACAGGTTTAAACTGATTATATGGGTCTGATTATATTGGGCCCATCACTCTTTTATCCAATGACCATGAGAGAAGGGGTGGGAATAATGTTTTAAAAGTAAGCCTAAAGACAGGATAGTTCTAGGAATTCACTGTAGACTTAATATACTCATCTTTAGGTCACCAGTTCAAATCCAACCTAACTCAGCAGTGACCAGAGGTAACTACCATCTGCCTTTGGGTAAGATCCTCAGCTGGTATAGCTCCACCGAAGCCAGACTTAAACCAGCTGGATCTTTTTGATTGCTCATTTATAGCAGATACCCTCCACAGTGCAGAGAATGGTTGAACGTGAGGATAACGGAGCCTGATTCACCTTTTCACTTATGCTGAGAATTGGGAGTAGCTCCATTGCCTTCAGTGACATTCTAATGGTGAAACTGAGAGGAGAATCAGGTCCCGGGAGTGGATTCTACAGAGATGCACATCTGCCTGCATGCAGACAGAGTGAAAATTCTTGTAATCTCCCTCAGCCTGTTTACTGAAAAGAGGTGGAAAAAAATACCCTGGTGTCTGGCAGGTATCAGGAAGCTAGCGGCTGGCTCTGTTTGGCATGTTTTGCCTTGGTTTGTACGTGTTTTGTGAGGATACATTGCTTTAAAAAAAATGTTTCTGTTTGATTAACAAACATCTAATCCCAAGAATCGAGTGACATTATTTTTCCATGATTCACAGGAAAGGCTTCAACTGGCTGCCTTAAGATGCTGAAGTAGCCAAGCCCAGAGACCTGAACAACCAGAAGGTAAGACACAGGGAAGTATTCAGTTCAGTGGAAATGTCTGAATTTTGTTTCCGAAGGACTGTTTGGACCTAACCAATCTTTAAACTAGCCTGGGGGGAGGGAACAGTCTTTCAGTGTCTTCTTCAGACTCTATGGAGCAGTGTTTGAGGGTGGTAGGCTCAGATCTTCATGTGGTGTAAATCAATGTAGCTCCATTGAGCAATGCCAACATGTACCAGCTAAGATTCTGGCCCCTATGTTTTCCAGTCTCAGCACTGAGACAATCATGCACAATTTGTGCAGTTAATTGAATGGGGTGTCGTACTTGATGGATTTTGATGTTAAACCCCAGAATCCTTTCATTCCATGGGATTTGGTTGGCTCGAGTAGTTGCTAATAGCACATGGAGCCAGTCGCCTTTAGGTCACGGGTTCCTATGTAACCCCAGCTGGTGGTGACCACAAGTGGTTATCATCGGAGTGTGGTTCCGTGCTGGGAACCGAGCTGCCATATGTTTCTTAATGGAGGTGACCCCATCTCCAGTAAAAGCACTATGACCAGAGAGCATGCTTGTTGGCAGTTTCAGAAGAGGAGCTAAGCCAGAGGATTGGCTCTTTGTTTAGAGGGAGCTTTTTGGAGACTCACATGGGAGTTGGACACCCAACTCCCATTGACTGTCCTTCATCCTGACTGTCCTTGGCGCAAACATGTGCGACAAAAGGCAGAGCAGCTTGAAAACCCAGTGCCTTGAATTCTCTTTGAGGGGGTCAGGGAAGGAAATTCAAAGGACCAGGTTGTCTTTTACAACCCCTGTGAGGGGTTTCCTCTAACGGTCCTGTTGGGCAGTTGGGGGGAAAGGGCAGTATTAGATTCTCAACCTGGAAGTCACAAATGCGTGTCAATGGGTCATGCGACCACCCTCCCCACACACACACCTTTCCCAATATTGCTAGGTAGTGGCTGCATGGGACGTGTGCCCCAGGGTGGGGAAAAGGCTGAGAACCACTGCTTTGCCCCCTGTATAGATGCCATTCAAGCTCGTGGCCTCAGCCCATGGAGGGGATATAGACAGAAGCTCACGATTTCTGCTGCTGCCTCGTATTGTCAAGGAGAACATAAGAACATAAAAATGGCCATACTGGGTCAGACCAAAGGTCCATCTAGCCCAGTATCCTGTCTACCGACAGTGGCCAATGCCAGGTGTCTCAGAGGGAGTGAACCCAACAGGCAATAATCAAGTGATCTCTCTCGTGCCGTCCATCTCCACCCTCTGACAAACAGAGGCTAGGGACACCATTCCTTACCCATCCTGGCTAATATCCATTAATGGACTTAACCTCCATGAATTTATCCAGTTCTCTTTTAAAACGCTGTTATAGTCCTAGCCTTCACAACCTCCTCAGGCAAGGAGTTCCACAAGTTGACTGTGCGCTGCATGAAGAAGAATGACCTTTTATTTGTTTTAAACCTGCTGCCCATTAATTTCATTTGGTGGCCCCTAGTTCTTGTATTATGGGAACAAGTAAATAACTTTTCCTTATTTACTTTCTCTACATCACTCATGATTTTATATACCTCTATCATATCCCCCCTTCGTCTCCTCTTTTCCAAGCTGAAGAGTCCTAGCCTCTTTAATCTCTCCTCATATGGGACCCATTACAAACCCCATTCAATTTAGTTGCCCTTCTCTGAACCTTTTCTAATGCCAGTATATCTTTTTTGAAATGACGAGACCACATCTGTTCACAGTATTCAAGATGTGGGCGTACCATGGATTTATATAAGGGCAATACAATAGTCTCCATCTTATTTTCTATCCCCTTTTTTAATGATTCCTAACATCCTATTGGCTTTTTTGACTGCCGCTGCACACTGTGTGGATGTCTTCAGAGAACTATCCATCATGATGCCAAGATCTTTTTCCTGATTCATTGTAGGTAAATTAGCCCCCATCATATTGTATGTATAGTTGGAGGAAGCAGAGTGGCCTCATTCTGAATGAGTAATACCTGGGTTAGGCTTACGGGGATTGTGTGCGAGTGAGGTATATGCCACCGCGCCTGTTAGGACAGGTGAAAGACCTTAGGTGGTACAAGGCGTTGGAATGCATAGAATGTGCCTGGTGCCGAAAGGGAAAGTAAGCCAAGTATGTCTTGTATGGAGAGAGGTGGAGTGGAGGGGAATGGCTTGAGAAATTCCTTGCGAGCTGTCCCATTCCCAGTTGAGATTCATTCTCTCTCTCTCTCATATCCCACTCACAGCATTGCCGTGAGCAAAAACATTCTAGGGAATCAAATGCACAATAGATGGATGTGTGGTCTAGTGGTTTGAACTGTGGACTGTGTCATCAGGATTCCTGGATTCTGTTCTTGGGTCTGCTGGTGACTTGCTGTTTGATCTTATGCAGGTCTCTTGGGGAACATCTACACAAGGATAAAAGACCTATGGTGTGGCTGGCCTGGGTCAGCTGACTTGGGCTCGTGGGGTTCATTCTGTGGGGCTAAAAATTGCTGTGTAGACTTTCAGGCTTGAGCTGGAGCTTGAGCTCTGGGACCCTCTCCCCTCACTGGTCCCAGAGATCTGGCTCCAGGCTGAGCCCAAACATCAGCCCTGCAAGCCCACATCAGCTGACGCGGGCCACCCACGGGTTTTTATCCCCATGTGGATGTACTCTTAGAATACCCCCATTCACTGCAGAGGGGGTCACGATTTCAGCCTCACCTGCAAAATGTGGAAGATAATACAGCACACAGGTAAGTACTGAGGATAGTTTTGGAATTGCAAGTTACTACTTTAAGGACAGGGTGGGGATGATTTTCTGGCCCTTCGAGGGGGCTCTGTAGGAAAGTATCTGAAAGCGGTAGCCAGCTTATAGTAGGGTGGGGTGAATGTGCCTCTCTGTTTAAGGGAGCAGCCTGCTTTGTCTTGTTCTGTTTTTGATTACTATGTGGTATTGTTCTGGATTGTAAAATACAATAGTGTTACATTGCAACCTTCCAGCAAGAGTATTAGATGTTGTTTATCTAACTTCTCTGTCTGATGTGCAAGTGGCTAATTATTAGCATGATTATATTAGCACCTTATATTAGTACCATAACAACTAATACTTAAGAATGTAATAATAGGGGTGTATCATGGCCTAATTTATTAATGTGTATATAGTGCTTTGGGATCCTCAGATGAAAGATATCCTAGAAATAGAAATTATTTATTGTTTACTTAAACTCAAGACACTCTCCTAAAATCTGGGGAGAAATTAATAAGATCTATAGTAAAATAAGAATAATTATACTGATAACATGCAGCTAGCTGTAAATATTAGTAAATGATTATGAAGTGTTTCTGAACTAAAATGGCCTTTTTAATAAAAAAAACTTTTTTTCAAAATATTTAATGTTTTTCAGCAAAAAAAAAACCCAAAAATCAGCTTTTCACCCTTTTTTTTTAAATTTTAATTCCCCTCCCTGTCCCCCGCTCCGCCTCCATTGGAAAGTAAGTGGGAGAAAGAAAAAAATAAAAGTTTTGGGATGGGAAAGGACATGCTTTAGGAGGATTCAAAAAGCCACATGTCTTCAGTTGTTGTTTTTTGGGGGGAGGTGGGGGTCACTGAAAATTCCCAAAACTTTCCTGAGAATTTGAAACATTTTAAAATTTCCCATGAAAATTGGCATTTTTTCAGCCAATTGTTGTTTGTCTGCTGTCCTTGGATGTGTGCATAGAACTCCCATTGAAGTCGATGGAAGATACACTCGTGTTTCTGAAGGCCGATTTTTTTTACTCCAAACGTTTAATCATCATTAGCATTAATTACCAAGAGCACTGGCCATCTTCAAAGCTCTGTACACGTTGACTAATACTCACAGCCATCTTGTAAAGAAGGGGGTAGCATCCCCATTTTACATATGTAGAAACTGAAGCGGAGAGATTAAGTGACTTGCCCCAGGCTAAAGACAGAGTCAATATCTGAGCTGGGATCAGAGCTCCCAGCTCCTAATCCTGTGCTCACCTCACACCTTCCCTTTTATTGCTTTGTACAACACCTTCTTCTGAACTAAACATCACGTGCAGCCCTGTGTAATAAGCTATTTTAATTCACGAGGGCAGGACTATGAGCAACGGATGTGCAAGTGGCTAATTATTAGCGTGTTTATTAATCATTTACAGAGTTCCCTTGTATCATGGACCTTTATAATCACCGGCTCCAGTAAAAGGATCAAGAACACATCTGGGAAACAGTCAAACCAGGCAGATCTAACTTTCAGGCAGCTGGTTCTGTAGCTTGGACTGAAAACGGGGGACAATACTGACAGGGTGAACCTCCCTGCGTAGTGGGCAGCTGTACCTTGGGACTACACGAAGAATTCTGGCCCCACTCCAGGTATCACTAGTTGCAATTCCCTGGCCTGCATTTCATGGATCATAGTGATCCCATCTGACCTTAAAACTGACAAATCCATTGAAAAACTCAATAACAAATTGAGTTAACTAATCATACCCATCAAAACAAACCTGTAGTGGCCTTCCCTCTCTCCTCTCTTCTTCTACCACTGGCTTCCTTTCCTTTTTGTCTTGTCGCTGTACAGGCTCTCCAAGGGTGTTCCATAGTGTGCATCTCTGTAGTATTGAAGCACCGGGTCCAATTCGTTGCTGTCCAACACTGTGTGAAATCACTTCAGACTCTCCCTGAAGCCCACTGAAGTCAGAGTGGAAGTAGCATTGACTCTAATGGGCTTTGGATCAGGCATTCATCAGTACAGCTTACCCCCGTGGCAAATCGTCTGCTTTGGTAGCATATGTGCATCCCCACTTTATGCTGGTGAAGAAATGACTATACAAGGTGCAGGCAGGTCTGTTGGTGGTGCAAGTACCTTTTCTACTGCAGCTCATTGTCTGGAATCAGCCCTCTGGTGTATTTCCACCTGACACGCGATCACAGCTGGAAACATCTCTCTTCACCCTTGACTATATCTCTGACTTTCTCTCTCTCTCTCTCTGTCTCTGCTATTTGCTACTAATCTCTGTAATTCTAGTATTTATCTCTGCAAAGAATCAAGGGGTCAAATTAGCCTGAAAGCTGCTGTAAAGTTAAATTGCAGTATATTTGTGCGTGCCGTGATCAGGGATCTATCTTTATTTTATATCCTAGAAACATACTTGTGCACACACACTGCATGATCCATAATACTCTGTTTTGTTTACTTTAAAATGTGAGGGTGGTTCCAGTAAAATGCCCACATTATCATTCAAACCAGTTGAGAGACCAGCCTAAAACTACACATACCTCTTTGAATAGTGGTGTGGTGTTTGTCATTATATCATGGAGAGGGAAGTTTGTTTTTTTTTCTCTGCCAACTGTACTGCAGGTACCTCTGGTCCATTCTGCTCTCAGTCTTTCTGTGGAACTTCTATTGACTTCTAGTAATTTCTTGGTGGAGAAGACAGTGTAAGCCAGCTGGTTGCCTCTTGTGTTCCCCTTCATGGCCTAGGGTCACACTATAGGCAGCCTGCCTCAGTTTCCTCTTATTGACTAGTCAAACTTCAGACTTTCTTGATCAAAAAATACCCCCCCGGGGCACTGGATTTATTACTGTTTAAAAAGTCCCTTCCTAAGTCCACATGACACAAGGTTTCTGTTCCTCCTCCCTGCCTGGAGAGCTTTCCTCACGCTCTGAAGCACCTTCCACACCTTCCTGAGCTTCTGCTCTTTTTATACTGGAATCAACTGAGTCTCTCAGGTAGGGCTTATCCTGTCCTCAGGGCTGTCTTAAGCCCAGACTCCCCAGCCCATGGGGCAAGCCACACTGAGAAATATCCCCTGCCCCTTAAACCATCTGCTCCCAGGGTCTAAGACAACATAGGCTTTATGCTGCCTCTCTGCATGAGAGGGTAACTTCATTCAGATGTTCACTAACTTCCCAGGAGGGAATGTATTTTTTCCCTACTCCCTCTGTTTCTATATATTTCTCCATAGGCATTTCATTGAGCTGATGTTAGCTCTAACTTGTCCAGACTGTGTAGTCCAAGTGTACAGTGTTGTAGCCACCTTCTAAGCATTATTTTAGTTGCTCTTGTAGTCATAATCTTGTGGTTTTGTTTTAACCAGTGTATTTCCTGTTCCCTCCGGAGGTTGTGCAAGGCACAAATCTGCCACTACAGATGTTGTGATCTAGTTGTTAGTGGCCTTGGAGTTACAATTCCTGGGCTCTGCTCGTGGCTGTGTGGTAGACTCCCAACACTGGGACAAGTTGTAGTCTCTTAGAGTGGGATTTTTAGAGAGAACTAAAAGGGGTTAGCTACCCAAATCCCTTTGATTTTTGTTTCCAAGAGTTGCTTACCGAAGTCCCTAAGGCCCTTTTGAAAATTCCAGACTTAGTGCCTCAAAACACGTGTCTGTAAAATGGTGTTAATATGCTTGCCAGCTCCACTGAGGGTCTGTGAATTAATCTGTCTCAGTAGTGCTTTAAAATTCTCTGATGAAATGAATAACAAGTAGGAAAGGATTAATTCTTTCTTAAGCACTGTATAGGTCTGAATTAAAGCATCCAGTTAAATGTTGCTGCTATAATTTATGACCCAAAACAGTTTATTTAAGACAATATTTTTTAAAAATCTCTATGCAGCTTATGCACAAAAATATACAGCAAATTCTCCTTGACGCAGCCATTAAAATGTACACAGTGGTTTAACTTCCATCAGCTGATGAATTAGACACTTATACCTAACTTAAGTACTTATGGCCTTCATTACCATAGTATCTGAGTGCCTCCCCCTTTTACATGTATTTATACTTCAGAGGCAGGGCAGGGCATTTTTACGTATGGGAAACTGAATCACAGACAGACCTAGTGCCTGGCCCCAGGTCACACAGACTGCATGAACCCAGAAATAGAATCCAGCTCTTCTGAGACTTAACCACTGGGCCAGCCTTCCACCTCATGCTTTTATTGGTGGCATCTCAGAGAAGGGCATTACTGAGTAAAAACCAGCATGGCTGGAGATTGCGGTGCTCTAATCACCGAAGAGGGAAACAGGTTGACCGCACATTAGTCAAACAGGAACCAAAACTGCCTGCACTGCGGGGACTGGAAAAGCAAGAGTGGTTACAGTTTAGAGTGCTCCTGATGCGCCATACCGATCTGGATCTGAGTCAGGATTCAAACACTCTGAAGTAAATTCCATTAGGTGCCTAACTAGCTTTGTAAATCTGGCAGTTGATGCTAGAACAGCAGGAGGGGATCTAGAAAATCCCACTAGGCACCTATCTGCATCTTTAGGTGCCTAAATCCCCTTGTAAATATGAACATTGTGTGCTAGGTGCTGTGCAGACAAGTAGAAGTCCCTGCCAACAGAGCTCTTCCTCAGATCTGCGGAAAGGTACTAAGTATCACAGCTAAATACAAAGCTGAACAGATAATTTATCATCATTAGTTGGCGCTACTTAGTGCGTGCTCTAACTACTTATGCTAAACTATCTGTTGGCTCTTGTATTTAGCTGTGACGCCGTTAGTACCTTATCAAGACTGGAAGAAGAGCTCTGTGTAGCTTGAAAGCTTGTCTCTTTCACCAGCAGCAGTTGGTCCAATAAATTATATTACCTCACCCTACTCTCTCTCAAATCCTAGGACTGACACTGCATGCTCCAAGTAATTGTGTCCACAACTCAATATAGAGGACCTGATATTCATAGATCTTAAGCCTAGAAAGAACCATTATGATCCCATTATGGACTATAAGGGGGATAGAAAGCTGGCTAGATTGTCGGGCTCAACAGGTAGGGGTCAATGGCTCCATGTCCAGTTGGCAGCCGGTATCAAGCGGCGTGCCCCAGGGCTTGGTCCTGGGGCTGGTTTTGTTCAACATCTTCATTAATGATCTGGATGATGGGATGGATTGCACCCTCAGCAAGTTCACAGATGACACAAAACTGTGGTGAGAGGTAAATGCGCTGGAGGGTAGGGATAGGGTCCAAAGTGACCTAGACAAACTGGAGGACTGGGCCAAAAGAAACCTGATGAGGTTCAACAAGGCCAAGTGCAGAGTCCTGCACTTAGGACAGAAGAATCCCATGCACTGCTACAGGCTGGGAACCAACTGGCTAAGCAGCAGTTCTGCAGGAAAGGACCTGAGGATTACAGTGGAGGAGAAGCTGGATATGAGTCAGCAGTGTGCCCTTGTTGCCAAGAAGGCCAACGGCATATTGGGCTTTATTAGTAGGAGCATTGCCAGCAGATCGAGGGAAGTGATTATTCCCCTCTATTCAGCACTGGTGAGGCCACACCTGGAGTATTGCGTCCAGTTTTTGTCCCCCCACTACAGAAGGGATGTGGACAAATTGGAAAGAGTCCAGCAGAGGGCAACAAAAATGATCAGGGGGCTGGGGCGCATGACTTACAAGGAGAGGCTGAGGGAAATGGCCTTGTTTAGTCTGCAGAAGAGAAGACTGAGGTGGGATTTGATAGCAGCCTTCAACTACCTGAATGGGGGTTCCAAAGAGGATGGAGCTTGGATGTTCTCAGTGGTGGCAGATAACAGAATAAGTAGCAATGGTCTCAAGTTGCAGTGGGGGAGGTCTAGGTTGGATATTAGGAAACACTATTTCACTAGGAGGGTGGTGAAGCACTGGAATGGGTTACTTAGGGAGGTGGTGGACTCTCCATCCTTAGAGGTTTTTAAGGCCCGGCTTGACAAAGCCCTGGCTGGGATGATTTAGTTGGGGTTGGTCCTGCTTTGAGCAGGGGGTTGGACTTGATAGCCTCCTGAGGTCTCTTTCAACCCTAATCTTCTATGGTTCTATGATTCTGTGATCTCTCTAGTCTGACCTTCTGCATTCCCTGTGCCAGAGTATTTCCCTCAGTGACTCCTGCATCCACTCCAGATCTTGTGGTCGAGCGGCAGCGTATTTTGTTAGAAAGACACCCAGTTTTTAGCAGTGCTGAGCACCCAAGCAGAGCCCAAGGGAGCTGCAAGTCGCTCAGCTTGTTCTGAAAACCAAGCCTATAAGCTCTACTTTGTGGTATGGAAGTTGTGCTGTACAACCGGGTGGCTCTCTGGATCTAAGATCAATCATGTATTTTAATCAACGTGACAGGCATGGACTGAACTGATGTATTGGAGTTAATGGCACAGTTAGAATAATGAAACAATCTAGTTTTTATATAGAGCATTTCATCAGTTGGTTTCAAATGGGCTTACAAAGGGGGGAGGGGTCAGTTCTGTCCTTGTATCACCCCTGGTCACCCAGCAGGCCAGATCTGGGCCTAGAAGGGAAGTTGTCTGGAGTCTGAGTCCCGTACGCTCTCTTTTGGCCACCCTGCCCAGTAGGTATGGTGTGTCACTCTCACGTGCTGTAAGAAACTCTCCTTTTATCTCTGTGGATTAGCAGCATCTCTGTGAGGGTGAAATTCATCACTGAAGTGGACCAGCACAAGGGCTCATGCACCATTTAAGCTTTCAGAGTAGGGCTGAGGGGAGACTTAACTGATGCATCGTCTCTGTGCTTCCCCCTCTTCATAGGCATACATTTTACATTTAGTGCCAGAACCGTAATGAGGAACACTGTCCTACCAAACGCTCATCACCGTCCATTCAGGCAGCTCGGTGATTTACTGACACAATGGGCCTCCAATCAGTGGAATTCCTTGCACACCAAGGTGCTACTCCGTGTAAGTAAGGGTGGATCAGTCCGGTGCTAATAAAACGAAAAAGCCACTGGTTTTTCCTACTCGGCCCTGGCAATGGGTGTGGCCAATCTTGCCAGCCATTTTTAACAGCAGCACTGAAGGTGCGTCCTATCCACTGAGGACAGAAGCTACTTTTAAATAACAAAGAATCAAGCTCAGGATTGATTTGAGGATTATGATCAGATTCCAGAGGAAAAGTATGTCTGGTGTTTGCTTCCTTCAGCTTTCATGGAGGCCCTGTACGAGCATGTTCCCCGTCTAATGGCAAGTTATTTGCAGTGTAACACACACACACACACACACACACACACACACACACACACACACACACACACACACACACACACACACACACACACACACAGCTTGCTTTACACAGACATGAGGCTCTGAAGTAAATCTGTGTGATTTTACCTGTAATGTGCATGATCTTCCTTGAGGTGACTACTGTAAGCTTTATAATTATCTGGTATGTGTGGGGAAAGGAGCAGTGGGGAAGCAGGTCATATAAAAGTTCCATGGCACACAAGTCCAGCTGGTTCCATTCTCTGGTAACGTGACTCAGAGCTAGTTTTCCCACAAGCAGTAAGAAAGTTAGATGACAGAGCTCTTATTAAATAACTGATTGGGGGGCGGTTCCCCCAAAGTCTGTAGTAATATCCTCCCCATTTTATTTGTCTTGCAGCAGAACCTAGAGGGGCCAGCCAAAATCAGGGCCCCGTTGTGCTAGGTGCTATACAAACCATCTAAATAGATGAGTCAGACAAAGAAAGAGGTGTTATTGCTCCCATTTTACAGATGGGAGGGTTGAGTCACAATGAGATTAGGGCGCCAATTCTCACACCACTAGCTCCACATCCCAAGGATCCTACTTTAATTTGCCTCTGTAATCCACTTCACCTTTCTGTTTGCTTTACCAGTCTATACCACAGCTGTCAGATTTACCTCCCAAGACAGCGATGTGAGGCTTAAATCGTTCATAGCTTTGACATACCTCGAGATCCTCAAATGAAAGGTGCTGTAAGAAGTGGAAAAACAAGGTGTTACTGGCTAGTGTAAATGAGAACCACTGCCATCTACTGGATGGCATCAGAATTGATCCTCTGTGTCATAGGTCCTATATGCTAATATGTAATGGAGATTCTCCTTTAGCTTAAGCCAGTGGTTTTCAACTTGTGGTCTGTGTACTCCTGGGGATCTGCAGAATGTTGTCGTTGCCACAGAACAGTGGTTTTCAACCAGGGGGTCAGCAAACTGCCTAAGATTTCCAAAGGGGTCCGCAAATGAAAAAAGATCGAAAACCCCTGGCTTAAGCCATAGGGCCTTGTGGTTTAGGAGCAGGAAGAGCGAGGCGCTATCCCCTTTGCTGCTGTGAAGTTCTGTGTTGTCATATTGTGCAGCATAGTGACAAACATTAAGCTCTTTGCTCTAAGCTGTGGATTTGTTATAGGACTCTAGTACCTAAACTGTCTGGATAGCCAATAAGAACTGTGCAGACGTATTAATAATATACTGCTTTGTATCCAAGCCCGTATGAATGCAGTCAGGGCAGCTCAGAAGCTCTGGCTCAATCTCCTGCTGTTCGAATGCTTGGGCACAGTGACAGCTAACACTGCTAGGGTGCATTCACACATGCATGTAGCTGCTTTGGGGGGACAAGTGGCCCCTAACAATAGTGCAAAGCCAAAGGGCGTGTGCTCACGAGTGCAAACAGGCTTGTTGCCTAGAGATTCCCTTCGCACGCATTCCTGCCGTCGCTTGGGGAAGTCTGTCCAGTCAAACCGGATCAAGAGAGGCCGTGCTTCCCTTGCACAGACACAAACAGTAATTTGCAGGCTGTTTTAATGGGCCCTCAGCACGGAGGAAGGAGGGTCAGATAGCAGCAAGATTAATGCCTATTCCTGATCGCCCTGAAATTAGAGCCGGCTCTGGATCTCAAACTGGACAAACTTTTCCTCCCCGCCCCAAACTTTACGGGGATTGAGACTGCCAATGATACCCAGATGTGAATTTCACATATCTCATCAACAGCTGAACTGAAATTCCTGGTTCCAAGCAGCCCTGGGCTTGGAGTAGGTTTGGCTCTGAATTCACAGCTGGCCTCTGAACACCTTAGGCTTCGGGGAAGTTTGTAGGTGGATCTGAACTATGCTGCTCACCACAGTCACAGAGCACTTGCCCCGGACTGCGGAAATAGAACTTGGATCCTCCCGCCTCGAAATCACAAGGTGCTGGATCTAAAGGAGAATCTCCATTTTGTATCTGCGGTATAGGGGGTCTGTGACACACTGCTGAGCAGTTCTGATTGTTCCTAGTGGAGAACAGTAAGGTGCATGCACTTGAACAGGGTCACTGCAGTACTTAGCTTTTAAATATGTTATAAAGCACTGTATGACAGACAGCAATGCAAAATTGTATTTGGTGGCATGTATCATGCCTCAGTGCATTCCCCGTAAATGTTGTGCCTAGATAGGCAGGATAATCTTATGGCTAGACTCCTGAGCTGGGGCTCAAGAGACTTGGATTCAGGTCCCTTGCTCAGCCATAGCTTTCCTCTGGGACCTGAGGCAAGTCATTTAATCTCTCCGAGCCTCAGTTCCCCACCTGTAAAATGGGGCTAGGACTTTGGTATTTCATGTTGTTGTGAAGCTAACATCCATTAATTGTCATGAGACATTGACATAATATTGGCATGAGAGTCGTATTAATACCTAGCTAGCTATGATGAGCACAGATCTGAGAGCTTATAAATTCTGTTCAGAATCCTTATAGTCCAACCAGTGTCCAGCTAGAAATACACATTTTGCTGGCAGCCATGTTCATGTAATTAACCCCATGCTGACCTGAGAGCTGTTCTTTTCCCTATATCCTTTTTAAGTGAATGATCCTTCCCTGCTACGGTATCATTTGCAATAACTGTGGGTATGTCTCGCTGGGAATGCTACGTCTCTGTTGCTGTCATAAATCCATTTCCCCAAGAGGCAGAAGCTAGGTCGGCATAGCTGCGTCTCTCCAGGAGGGAGGTGTGAATTTTTAACATCCCTTTGCAATGTAGCTAGGTCGATGTAAGCTTTGGGTGTAGATGAAACCTGAGCTTTGCTCATAAAACAAGAGGACTCCATCTGATAACAGGAAACCCATGTGGTTCGGAAGAGCCCAGTGTTTGTGTAAAGTGGAAGGACGTTTGTGTCAGATGCTTATTTCTTGCATAAGAATTTCCACCATGTGGCGAAGTGCTCTGTAGTGACACCTCAGCTCTGATAAATGCTGGGCTCTGTGATGTAAGAATGTGGGGCTTGTCTGAGCTAGCCAGCGCGCTCTCTTTTTGTGCAGGCAGATTTTCAGAACTGCTCAGGATGTATTTTCAAGTGCTCCAGACCCACAATTGGGGTGGGATTTTCAAAAGACCTCTGCTTCCATTTGGGCACCATTCACCAGGCTGTATAATGGGTATAAAATTTACCTGTGTCCCAGGGCAGTGTAGGGAGATTTAGCTCATTAACTTCTGCCAACTGTTGTGAGATCTTTGGTCAGTTTTTCCAAAGAGGCCAGCACCCAAGATGCTGAAAGTCCACTCATTTATCTTGCTGCCTAAAAGGACGCTGAGACAGGAGCAGTGGAAGCTCCTTAAAAGTATGTGAGGGTAGGGCACGAGTGCCCAAACCATGGCCCCGCCCTTTCCCCCAACGCCCCACTCCTGCACTGCCTCTTCCCCCAAGACCCCACCCCCACTTGCTCCTCTCTGTCCCTTCTTCCCCCATCTCTCGCCCTTATGGATAGTAAAAATGATGGGGCATGGCCCCCAGTTCCCCCTGTTCTGGCACCCAAGAGCTGAGATCTTGAAATTCTGACATATACCCCTTATGACAGAGAGCCCTTATGGAAATTCTGGCCTTACTGATTGGGAATTATACTATACAGCACAATGCAACTGATAAATCATCCATTTGGATGGAGTTTACCTTTCACTTTGGTACCTGTTCTGTGCAACATGCTGTGGTGTATTGAGGACTATGTTGGATTTGCAAGCTATCAGTTTAAGTTTGTGAGGGGAGAGAGGAGGTGGAGTTCCCAGTGCTGCTTGCAAGCTTGAGGGCTCTGCAGAGAAGCATCTAGAGACAGCCTATAGCAGGGGTAGGCAACCTATGGCAAGTGTGCCAAAGGTGGCATGAGAGCTGATTTTCAGTGGCTCTCACACTGCCCGGGTCCTGGCCTGGATCCAGGGAGGCTCTGCATTTTAATTTAATTTTCAATGAAGCTTCTTAAACATTTTAAAAACCTTATTTACTTTACATACAACAATAGGTTAGTTATATATTTATAGACTTATAGAAAGAGGCCTTCTAAAAAAGTTAAAATGTATTACTGGCACGCGAAACCTCAAATTAGAGTGAACAAATGAAGACTTGGCACAGCACTTCTGAAAGGTTGCCGACCCCCGGCCTATAGTAAGGAAGAGTGAGTTGTGCGTCTGTTCTAGGGAGCAGCCTGCTTTGTCTCTCTCTGGTTTTAGTTACTGCGTTTTTATTGTTCTGAGTTCTTAGAAATGAAGTCGTGTTATGTTTCCATCTGACTTCTCTGTGTGCATAATAACACAAACCATTTGTTTTAAATGCACTGGAGGCCAACGTAGGAAGGCAGGGAGGGAAAGCTGACTCTTGTGTATTTGGAGCCAAGTGGCAGGTGGTGATGATGCTGTCTCTCTTGAAACATGTTGGGCAGGACCTGAACGGCCCATCCTGAAGACCCTCTGCTGTATTTCCAATCAGGTTCTTTCCATCCTTATTGCAGAAGGGATGGTCTTCTGACCCACTCAGTTGGAACTGGAGTTTGGGGTGGGCTAGTAAAAGCCATTAGCTGGGCTTTTCAAAGGAGCCTATGGGAGTTAGGCTCCAAGGGGCATCTGACTCCCTTATTTTTCTTTGTTAACCCTCACCCACCAACACAAACCTCTACAACTTCTGATTTTTGCTACTTGTCACACTGCGTACCTTACTGAGTCATTCCAATGAAACTAATCACACTCCAGGTCCTACTCAGTGTAACGGTGGCAGGATAGGGTCCTTAATGAAGGCCAGGAGTCTTGAGGTGTTTGTTCAGTTCTGCTCCCTCTTTGATTTATCCTGTCCTCTTGACATGCCCTCAAGTTTTTCCTTCACCATCAAGAGCCTATGATGTTGGTTGGCTGATTGTTTCTTCCTCTGACCCAGAATGTTTACTCCAAACACACAGGCTGAGCCAGGACGAACGTTAAAGACCAGTGACCAACATCAGTTGCTCGTAGAGGAACATCCATGCACCTTTTGTCTGCCTCCTGCCTGTTTAGGAACTTGAAAGAGTATCCTAATCCTCCCTTGGCCTGGGGGCAGTCGTCCCAGGATCCAAGGAGTTACTTGAAAGAGATTGTTTCATCTCAGGTGCCAGATGAGTTCTGGAAACTCAGCCAAGGGAGAGATCTTGGCACAGCTGCTCAGAAGTGCAACTGTGGAAAAGAACCTGTATAACCGAGTTCGGATTAAATTCCCTGCAACATGCCTCACTCTGAGCTCTATGGGGGACAAATTAAAATGGGCGTCTATCCGTAGTAGCAGGGCGTCTGCCTGAATGATTAGAGCAGGATGCTGAAGGTCAGCAGTACTGGGTTCTATTCCTGATCCTTTCCCTGATACCCCCCACTTAAACAAGTCACTTAACTTCCATTTCCCACCTGTCTAATGATGCTCACCCACCTCTGTAAAAGTGTTTTTAACCTGGCACATAAAAGCACTAATGATCAGTTCTGATTACACATTAAGCCACTACTACAATGTATCCACCAGCTCTTGGTTCAGCACTGGGGTGAAGGGAAATTTTGGCCAAGAATAGCAGGGAAAACCCTGAGTCCCTTCTAAAGTGGGAATGGGCTCCCACCTCCCCCAGAAAGCAAGAGAGACCTTTATATTTTTAAGATATCACATAAAGGGCCCACCCCGCTCCCAGGGACGATGGACTTGTGATTGGGACTGGAACTCAGAAGACATAGGGTCTGTTCTCGGCTCTGACTTGGGCCTCCGCTATGACACGGGGCATGTCGCTTGCTTTCCCCTGTTGTCCATCTGTAAAATGGGGATAATGATGCTTCCCTACCTCACTGGGGAAGGAGGGGTTGTAGGGATAAATTCATCCTTTGTAAGGTGCTCTGATATTACAGTGATGAGGCTGCAAAAGTACCTAGAGAGCAAATTAAGCTCCAGCTGGTTTATATTTTCCTCAAATGCAGCTGTGGCTTGTTGCCTGACCTTTTGGAAGGTGGTAATGTTTGGATTGATGGCCAATTGATCTGACTGTGAAAGTTCTTCCTCCCAAATCAAGCCACACAGAAGGGGGAGGGATAGCTCAGTGGTTTGAGCATTGGCCTGCTAAACCCAGGGTTGTGAGCTCAATCCTTGAGGGGGCCAATTAGGGGCAAAAATTGGGAATTGGCCCTGCTTTGAGCAGGGGGTTGGACTAGATGACCTCCTGAGGTCCCTTCCAACCCTGATATCTATGAACTAGCACTATGGAGTTCAATATCTTGTGAGGAGTCTCAGGGTGGATGAGAAGGGGACACACACTGAGAGCAAAGGAAAACCTTAGATGTGTTTATTAAAATAATGGCTAAAGCTAGAAAAGATCCAAGCCATATAACAAGATAGAGATAATACAGTATCAGGGGTATCTGTGGTATCATTCTATGCATAGCTCTTAGAATTGATACTCATACCCTTGGTCGAGGACCGGGTGGTAAAAGACAAAAGGAGCAGCCCTGTCTCTGACGTGCCACGGTGGCTCATGGTTTAAGTTCCTCAGTGAGTCAAAATAGTAGAAGAGCAGACAGCAATGGAAGAAGCCCAGGAAAGAACAAGCCCCGGACTACATGGCGACTGCCCTGTTATTGGGCATTAGCATCATTTGCTCATGCTTGGATCCTCCATGCCCGTATTTCACTGACGTAATACAGAGCTGCACTTATTCTGTGGGTTAAGAGATTGAGACGTGTAGCTGCTGTTTCAGCTCACGATAATACCGTCACCCTTGCACAAGTGGATTGGCGGTACTTACTTCCATGTTCCTTGTACTCGCTCTGACTGGAACATTCTAACTTCTACTATTGAGCAAACTCTCCTTAGTTCCCAACGTCTAAAGGTAACCGGTGGGCCATAAAGGGTTTCGGCCTACTTAACCGCATTTTTCTGCTAACTTATGCTTCAGCTAATGTCTTACAGGATACGAGCCAGCAGGTTTCTTGCATTATGGCTGAATATAATGAAAGCAACTACCTATAATGAAGGCAAGTCAGTAAATATAATAGTCAAGCTTGCTCTATGGGCTACCGGCTGAGCTTCCTCTCGCAGGATTTGAACCTGTGGAGGCAGAGAATCCAAGAGGGTTAAAAACAAGTGGCTGTGGGGAAAAAAAACAAAACTGATGCTACAGCTCCCCTTTGCAGATTATTAGCAGAGTCGGGTTTCAGGCAGGTCTCTGCTCCTCAAATAGCCAGAATATCTCTCCAGCCATGGGTTGGGCAGGAAATACACTGCTGATGAGATCTATTTCATCACAAGCCTCTTGGGACTTCTTTTTTTTTTCTGGATTTCTTAGAAATGACAGGGGTGGCCTTCGGAGGAGGAGGATAGAATGAAATCCTGCCTTGTCCCTCCAAGTTTATGGGTTGCTCCAGGAGCCACTCTGTTAATTTAGCACCAACAGCACCGATTAGGAGAGGGAAAGATGTTATTAGCTGTTCTTTCATTAACACCATGCCGACATCCCACCGCCTTCACCTCTATTGATCTATGAAAGGTAGCACTGCAGATAGCTAGAGGGGGAAAGGACTTCTGCTGTATGACTGGACCACTCCCCCCCCCCCCCCCCGCAAATCCATTTTTTGCCGTAAAAGGCAGATTCAGGTTGATGGAAACAATTTGCAAATTTCAGGCTGGTTTTGGTAACTAACAAAAATCTGAGATGTTCAAAGGATTAGACTTTGATTTAGGTTTCAGAATTTGACTCAGGTTTATAAAGTCAAGGTTAAAAAACCTTGAAAACAAAACAGTCGGGTTGATTATTTATTTATTTATTTATTCATTCATTCATTTATTAATTTTGGCCTTTTCATTTTGTTGGAAAAATTTTTTTTTAATTTTTTTTACCAACCAGAGCCAAAAAAAATCGTTATTTCACACCATTCTAGTCTGCTGTGCTCCAGGGCATGCTTCCAAAAAAAATCTGGTTTTGGTTTTGGTTTTGGTTTTGGTTTTGAGGGGGGAGGGATAGCTCAGTGGTTTGAGCATTGGCCTGCTAAACTGAGAGTTGTGAGTTCAATCCTTGAGGGGGCCTTTTAGGGAACTGGGGTAAAAATCTGTCTGGGAATTGGTCCTGCTTTGAGCAGGGGGTTGGACTAGATGACCTTCTGAGCTCCCTTCCAACCCTAATATTCCATGATTCTATGAGTATTGGCAAGGCAGAGCTCTGCTGACAGGGTTTGTGCAAGTGAACAAACTATGCATATGTCTGCACTACATAATAACCCCGGGTCCCTGTGACCCATGCCTGCAGACCTGTTCTTTCTGAGCTCATACTTCAAGATCCACACTGCATTGCTGTGTTGTGAGCCGCATATCTGTGCCAATGCATCCATATATTATGCAGACATGGAGGGCAGGGTGCTGAGGGCCCTTGCTAGCTGCAGTCGCTCTAGGGCTTGGTTAATGCTGTATTGCAGGAGCATTTTTCTGTCCATCCCACAGCACTTGACCAGAAGTGCTCTTAGCCTGCCATCACATCTAGCTGAGCCATTTTGGGGATGTGCACGGCTCCCTGCAACCAGCTAGCAACCTGGATCCAGCACTGGTGGAAGACCATTGTCTGCTCACACTTTCACATGAGTTTTGGGAAACAGCCAAAGCCTCTGTGAGATACTGATGGACATCTTGTGGTGGTATTTGTCCTCTCGAAAGCCCCTCTCGGAGGGAGGCATAGACAACCCAGCTGATGCTGCTCATGCTAGGTTAGCCCACTGGCTATGCTAGGCTGCATGATAAACATCAGTCACTGTAGCTCAGGGCTGGATTGTGCCTGATAGGCCAGGAAGAGGCAGTGGCGGGGCGAACCATGATGCCTCAGGAAGAATTGTGGGGGGTGCTTTGTGCCGCATGAAGCCACTGTTGCACCCCATTGTATACCTCAGCTTATTCCCCTTTACAGCCAGCTCCATCAGCTCATTGGCGCATGGGGGAGGGACCATGGCTCTGCCTTCTCAGCCCCCCTCTCTGCTCCCTTTCGTGCAGCAGAGTGGGGCTGACGGTCTGCTTGGTCTTCACATGAGCCTTGTAAAGTGGTTGCCTGGAGAAAAATTCCTTGCCACATGCAGCTAAAGGCCAGGCAGAATGTAGTCTCTGGCCCCACAGCAGTCCTCAGCACAGCACCCCACTCTGCAGCTGGGATCGGACCTATGTTCAACAGCAGGATAGGACTGGAGAGAAAAGAGAGGCCAAGCCAGCCCCCACGCATTAAAGGGGCCCCTCAGTGTTCCCTCCCAGCTCCCGCAAAATACACATGGAGCGGGGGTCTCACCATTCTGAAGTGGCTCTGCCAGGTGTCACAAGACCCCAGAATCATGTGACTCCCCTGCCCCTTTGGAAATACACCAGCAGGCTGGGAGGCCGTGGTTTTGCTCAGGCCAGGCTTTGGTTTAATGTGCATCTCCACCTGTGCCCAGACGCCACTGAAATGCAGCATGTCAGGGTGACATCCCGCTGCTGCTCCGTCTGCACCGACTTGGAGATCTCTGTTACACACCCCTGTGCAGTTTATTTACATTTGTGCTTTCTGCCACCTGACTGAGCCATACACCGTATAGTTCTTCTTTCTCCTCAGTTCTCTGCCAAGGAGAGGGATAAGATCTCTCCACCTGGAGATCCGTCCTGGTTCTGCTATCCTGCATCTCTCTCCCCTACGTGTTCTTCCTGCACTGCCTTATATCTCCTGTGTTAATGGGCCAGTATGCTCGTTAATTCTCCCCCAGCCCATTCTAATTCATTCATTGGGCCCCATCATGCCCACGCTGGGAGGAATTAATTGGCGCTTAAGTGACCAGGGAACTGGCTCCACTGTTGATTCCAGCATTCTGTTATAGTAACTCTGATCCCCGCCCTGGAAAACTAGTCCACAGGATGTGTCACCTAATGTGAGCTGGGAAGGAGCCCCAGGGTGCAAAGGAGAAGCATTCATGCCCTCCTGCCCCTCCTTTATCTCTTCCCAACATCCCGTGTGCCTTAATTCACTGGAATTCTTGGCTGGGGTACAGAATGCTGCCCAGGTAAGAACCCACCAGCCCAGCCACCCTAGAGCAATCAATTCCGGAAAGACTAATTACTGGTTTTGTTTTCGCTCATTTCGTTCTCTCACTTCGCCAGTGATGAGGATGTGAGAGTGGCTAGACTGGGGAAGTGCAGAAAAGACAGGCCACAGATGAATTTCAGTCTCCCGTGGCTTTCTAATAAAGACCGTGGAGCTCTGAGCCATCTGTAGTTGCACTGTGCCAGCCCATGACCTTTCATTGTGAGCCCCTCCGGGTAGAAACTTGTCTAGCACATCTCACCTAGTATAAAGGGCAGCTCTAAGTACATAAATAACAGTGCAGAATCCAGTTATCCAGAGTTAGTGTTTTTGGTTCCTCCTTTTTTAACCGTAATTTACTTGCATCCAAAGTGCTAAATATTGTGAAATCAACATTTACAGCAAAACTCTGTTTCCTGAGCATCCCGGACATTGTGTGAAGAAACCCTTCCTATCCACACCGGGTTTTATGTTTCCTGCTCCAATAGTCAATGCTGTGCCCTTTGATTAGCCAAGAATTGTCCATCCCCCACTGACCTAAATCTATTTCAGCTCCTTATTTATTAATTACCCTAATATCCGCTGTGGCAACATGTGGGGCCTGATGTTGTGCCATCATTTATGGAACACAGAAATACTGCAACTGCCAGACTGGATCAGAGCATTGGCCCATCAAGGCTGGTATCTGTGCTGGCTCTCCATACTGCACCTGGCTGATTGTGCCATGCTGCATGTAGGAAAGATTCCTTCCTGACCCCTTGTTGTGATCAGCTGACACCCTGATGTATGACATTTCTTCTCCGTAATCCATTGCTGCCAATATTATTGTTGGTCATAAAACCAGCCACGTTGTTTGTTTCTGGGAATGAAGCTGTACAGTTTCAACGTGGAAGATAGGGATTGCCAGACTGGACCAAACCCAAGAACCATCTAGTACAGGATCCTGTATGACCGTGGCAGCAACAGATGCTTCAAGAAGATGTAAGAATCCCACAGTAGCATCTTTGAGCTAATCTCCCCCCTGCCAACATTAGGTCTCATCCTGATCTCTAATAGTTTCTATCCTTTCCATCATTTTAGTTAATTATAATAGCTCTGGGTATTCTTGTTATCCATAGAGATGTCCAGTCTCTTTCTGAATTGTGTTAAATTATTGGCCTCAGTGACTTCCAGTGGCATTGAGTTCCACAGTCTAATTACGCCATTTGTTTTCAAAGGAGCTGAGTACCTGCAATTCCCATTGATCTGGATGGGAATTGTGGGTGTTCAGCACCAATGACAAGCAGGCTGTTTACACCTGTGTAAAATGCTAGCAAATCAGAGCGTGGTTATGCACGACTGGAGGTATTTCATGGCCCATTTGCATATGACAGTATGAGATGTAAAGCAGTTTAGAATGGGGCCCAGGGTCCTGAAGGATTGAATGGAGAGGCTCTGTAGGACAGTGCTATGGTAGGATGAATGGCTTAGTGGCCAGGATGCAAGTGTGGGATCTGTAAGACTGGGATTCAATTCCTTGTTGAGCCACACACTTCCTGTTTGACCATGGGCAAGTCACTTAGTCTTTGTGTGCCTCAGTTTCCCACTGCTAAGATGGGGATAATACTTCCCTCTCCCACAGGGGTGCTGAGAGAATAAAATCCTGTAGTGATTGTCAGCTGCTCAGATACAGTAGTGAGGAGGCCCTGTGATAGGCCATGCATTCAGCTGATGCTGTTGAGCTAACCGTAGAGTGGCTGGGTACTTGCAGTGCTCTAGCCCCTACCTTGTAGCCACCCCATGTGGCTCCTGCTGTGGTCAATTTCCAAAGGTGTTTGGAAGGTGTAAGGTGCTGACTGAGAGGCAGCATGTGCCACTGGCATTTGACTCACAATCTCCATGGAAACCATCTAGCACCACTCCTTTCTCACTGGTAAGAAGCGTCCCTCCCTTTGTGGAGGCAGCCTGGGCCCCGGGCTAGAAATTGGGAGAGCCAAGTTCTAATCCCAACTCAGCCACTGACCTGGGGCAAGTCACTTCTCCTTTTGGTGCCTCGGTTTGCCCATCAATAAAATGGGGATAATTAATCATCTCTTTCCTTTGTAAAGAGTTTTGGGATCGATGCATGCAAATATGTCTGATTCAATGTATTCCTCGTTCCTGGGCTCTGCTCTCTTGTTGGGAATGCGCTGGGGACAGCTCAGTCTTTAGCCCGATGCTGGCCATGCAGAAATCCATCTGCCTTCCCATCATTCCTGACAACTCTGATCTGCTATGGGCTGACGGTGGGGGGGGTTGAGGGCCGAGATCGGTGCTGCTTCCTGGAATAATTGACAACACAATCAATAACCAAAGGCTAATTGAAATCTAATGCACAAAATATGGGGCTGATGCTGATGCTCCTTACTCACTAATTACTCAGTCCTTACTCAGGGTCTGATCCTGATCCCCATACACCTGAGCAGCATCTTACTCCACGAGTTGATGCTTGGAGCACAACAGGACGTGACACTAAGCTCCCCTATGTTCACACGCCCCACACACTATTGTATAATAATCTTTGTATGACATACGCCTTAGGGGGTATCATTTGAAAACTAAAACTCACTAATCATTAATATTCCTGCATGATGTATGTACGCAATGGGTGTTAAGAGTTATGACATATGCTGGAAAGATTACTAAAGTGTGTTTAAGGGAGTTGGTAAACAGGTCTGCCCCAGACAAAGGAATGTGTTTTCCCCACTAGGGAGATACTTCCAAAGTGCATTGAAAGACAATGCGAATGTATTTACCTATCACGTAAACAGACCCATCAAGCTAACAAAGGGTGGAGACAAACCTCACACTAAGGCTTTGTCTACACTGTTGGCACAGCCGTGCCGCTAAAAGTCGTGCCGTGTAGTTGCTGTTTGTCGGCTCTCCTGCTGATAAAAAACTGCCACCTCCAATGAGCAGGGTTAGCTGTGTCAACAGGAGAGCGCTCCTGCTGACAACATGCTGTTCACACTGGCACTTGTCGCAGCAAAAGTTTTGTCTTCACAAGGGGGCGCAAGTTTTAACACCTCTGAAAGACAAAAGCTTTGTCGTTCAATTGCCAGTGTACACATAGCCTAAGGAGTAGGGGAGAAGACAGAATGGCATCTACATTCAGCAGGAGAGAGAAGCTTGGTCTGGGTTTTACTTTTCAAACAATACATTGCGAAGGTTTACCAGCATATGAGGACAGGGGATGCTGAAGCAATTGAATCAGCAGATTGTATACAATATTACTGTATAATAAAAGTGTAGCGTGAGATCTTTTTTGAAAGCTGAGGACACTGGTGATTGATATCCTTGTGAAATGGATGTATTAACACTATGTAAGGAATTATGGATACTCATTGATATGAGGTTATAGGAACGGCAAAGCTATCTACCTGTCTCTTATGTAAATTAAGCAGGTTAGAATCAGAAACAAGGGAAGCCCCACTTATGCAGAAATCATTCAGGGGGATGGGAAGCTCACATCAAGGAAAGAACAGCATGAAGCCATTCTGCTTTGTGAAACAAGTTCACTGAACTTTGGCAGCTGTGAGCAAAGAGAGAAGCCATCTTTGGCAACCATCACTAGACAGACGCTGAGAAAGGTGGGTCCTTAGGCAAAGATCTTTCACCTAGAAAGAGAAGGGAAACCTTCCCCGTGTGTTTTTTGTGGACGATCCTGACAGAGAAAGTCAGCCATGACTAGTGAGAGAACCATCTTGAAGAAAGCCTGTATCTTGCTAGATTAAGCTTTAGACTTTTAGATGCATGTTTTCACTTTTATGTGCTTGTAAGCCTTTCTAACTTTATTCTTTTTACTTGGCATCATTTAACCTACATCCCATTGTTAGTACGTTTGTTTTAATCTTACTATAAAGCAACTCAGTGCTGTGTTTAAAGGGAAGGGTGTATTTACTCCAGTTGTGTTAATAAGTTGTGATGTGATTTTGTCTCTTTTCAAGTGCAACAAATCTTATAATTTCTCTGAACTGTCCAGGAGAGGGTGGACACTTCAGGGCACATGGTTTTGGGGAAATTCAGGACTGGGAGAGCGTTGGGGTCATCTTGCTGTTAATAATCAAGGCTATTGGAAGCCAGAGTGCGGCTGGTGTCTCACTGGCTGGCTGCGGTCCTATTCTGCTGGGCCTGGGCTGCAGCTAAACATAGATACTGGGGGAGTGACCTGCATGCTTGTAGGCAGGTTCTGAGTGGCCCAGGTTTAAAGCTGCAGTAGCCAAGCATTGTGAGGTACCCAAGGTGTCAGAGCAAGCAGTGACGCAACACCTCACTGGTCTGGATTGTGCCCCAAAGCGAATACCATCACATAGGGCTGCTCTTGGAGTAAGATCCTAGAATCTAGCCCTCAATAATTACTCAGTCTTTACTAAGGCTAAACTCTCACTGACTTCAGTGTAGGGAGAGAGCATCAAGGTTGAGTCAGGACTCCAGGCTTTGGCCCCTTCAGCCTCATGTAAGCTCCCAGTTACTCTCTAGCTAAGTGCTTTCCGCAGCATTGTTTTCATGAAAACTGTGGGTTAGATCTTGAGTTGGAGTAAATCAGAATGGCTCCACAGAAGTCAGTGGAGTTATGCTCATTTACACCAAGTGACGTTCTGGTCCAGTGCATTGAAGTTCTTATCTGGGCCGACTCCCGTTGATTCTCATTGGTGTTTTGCCTGTGATTGTGTTAAATCCGTGCTAAGGGCCGTGTCCTCAGCTGGCACAGGCCCACTGACGTTAATGGAGCTAGGCAGAGCTATGCCAGCTGACCCGAGGATGAGATTTTTAATTGCATGAGAGGAGCTTACATTTCAGGGGAAGGATGGTCCAATAGTTAGCACGAGAGCAGAGATCTGTGTTAAAATCCTTGTTGTGCCACAGGCTTCTTGATTGTCCTTAGCCTCTCTGTGCCTCTGTTCCCCATGTGTACAAAAGGGGTAATAACACCACCCTGCTTCAGAGGGGTGTTATGAGGAAAGTGCATTAAAGATTGTGAGTAATGGGGGTGGTATAAATACCTCAGATTTCCACCCCTATCTTAGCTCTGTCCCTTTCCCATGTGCTTTACAATAGTGTTTTTTAACTGCTTGCTCAGGCAGGATACAGAGTTGTTACAAGCTCATCACCAAGGTTATACAGAAAGATCACATTAGCAGAGCGAGAGGACAGAGCTAGAAGCAATGGCTGAGTGTTCCAAGCCTCAGGAGCAAAGGCAGAATCCCTGGGACTGTGGCTTCAAATCCTACCATGTAGCTCTTCAGCTTTTCGGGGAAAGGGGTGACTAAGACACACAGTAAACAGCATAGAACTCACTTTATCATTTGTCTTTTGTTGCTCCTAGAGATTCCAGGCTGGTCGGGGCTCATTGTACTAGATACTGTACAAATGTTTTAGTCCCCCCACTACAGAAAGGATGTGGACAAATTGGAGAGAGTCCAGCAGAGGGCAATGAAAATGATTAGGGGGCTGGGGCACATAACTTACGAGGAGAGTCTGAGGGAACTGGGCTTATTTACTCTGCAGAAGAGAAGAGTGAGGGGGGATTTGATAGCAGCGTTCAATTACCTGAAAGGGGGTTCCAAAGAGGATGGAGCTCAGCTGTTCTCAGTGGTGGCAGATAACAGAACAAGGAGCAATGGTCTCAAGTTGGAATGGGCGAGATTTAGGCTGAATATTAGGAAACGCTATTTCACTAGGAGGGTGGTGAAGCACTGGAATGGGTTCCCTAGGGAGGTGGTAGACTCTCCATCCTTAGAAGTTTTTAAGGCCTGGCTTGACAAAGCCCTGGCTGAGATGATTTAGTTGGGGATTGGTCCTGCTTTGAGCAGGGGTTTGGACTAGATGACCTCCTGAGGTCTCTTCCAACCCTAATCTTCTATGATTCTATGTATCATAAAAATAGTCCACGCCCCAGAAAGCTTACAGTCTTCAGGACAAGATGCAGGAGGTGGGTGAAAAAAATAATTGGAGATCAACAGTAACATGAACATGTTTTGCCTAAGCTAGCTCCATGCTTTTGCGTGTTTCATTTCATTTTGATCAGCGCCAGGGTCTTTTACAGGAGACCTTAAATATCAAACTCCTGTCTGCTCCGCCTCAGTCAGTGCATGTGATGTGGCCCCATTTCATAAGCATAGGGGTTTGATCTGGTGTCTTTGCCAGGAATGTCCCCTCCCTCGCTGTGTTGTTCCACAGATCAGTTGCTACCCTCCACCCCAGAGGAGGCTATGTTCCAGTATCACTGTGCATGTGTTCCCCTTTTGTAATGGGCGTTGGGGTCATTCTGGATGTTGAAATGTGGAATATGGTCGGTGGAGTTATGGGGGCAGATTCTCATGCCCAAAAAGCCCAGCCGCCCAATCTGCACAGCACTTCTGAAAAATATGGCCACTTATTTTGTTGCCTACATGGGAGCTGAGCTCTTGCAAATCTGCCCTGCAAGGGGAGACAGGACAGGGTGTAGTTTGTAAAGGAAAGCAGCTTGACTGCATATTGTCACCATCAGGGGCGGCTCTAGGTATTTTGACGGCCCCAAGCACGGCAGGCAGGCTGCCTTCAGCGGCTTGCCTGCAGGAGGTCCCCGGTCCCGCAGATTCAGCAGCAGAGCGCCCCCTGTGGCTTGCCGCCCCAGGCACACGCTTGGCATGCTGGTGCCTGGAGCTGCCCCTGGTCACCGTAAACTAAGCTGAGAATCTGAGGCAGGAGGAATGAGGATCCTTGGGCAGCTAGTGTGCAGCTGTGCCCAAATTTTACGCTGTCCCTTTAACAAGCTCCAGCGCTCCGAGAAGAAGCTAGAAACTCGGCTGGGCTTTGCACTCCCACTTCACTGAGAAGGGAAGAAGATCTTTTTTGCTATGTCACACGTTCTCCAGATTTTTCCATGGCTTTCTCATTGCAGGAGCTTTGAATTCTTCACTGCAGCCTCTGCTTTCCACAGCCCTGTTGCCCCAAGCCCCCAGTGTTCTAAAACAGGTTGATATCCCCTGTTGTCTGTCAGTTCCATTGTGACCGCTTTTGATTCTCCGGAATTATTCTGCATCCCTGGTGGTGTTCGGACAGTTGGTTACGCACACTGTGTAAACAGCATGAGGGTGTGACGATGCAGGTGAACCAAGCAACTAGGAATTCGCTTAGCTACTCATCACGATCAGGGGATGCACTAATGGAATAAATCCCGTCCCCAGCAATTAGCCCAAACCGCTAGTGATGGGCGCTGCGGATCTTAGTAGGACCAAGTAGGGAAGGGATCCAACCCATGTAGTTGCCCTGCTTCTCCAGCCTTATGCTTGGAGTAGCTTCTACAACCCCTCTGCAGGGGACGGCAGCCAATGCAGATCCAAAAAGCTGCTGGGCAGCCGAGCGCTTTGCACCTTGCATGGGTTTCTAAAATCTTGCTTCCTCTCCCTTGATCTGCTGACGGTGTCCTCTGCAGCGGGGTCAGATACTGAATAATAGTTTAATGGATCTAATGCCAATGATTTCTAGGTCCCTCTGATTCTACTGTCCTTTCCAGCAGTGTAACTCTGCCAACTTCAAAGGAGTTAACCCAGCTTGACAGCAGTGCAACTGAAATCAGAACCAGGCTCGCAAGAGCTTAAAACAGCCACTCAAGTCCCATGAAACCCAAGCGAACTGTCGACTTGTGGAATTCGCTTCTGCATGAGGTCATTGATACAAATACTAGGGCTGGATTTTTAAAGGGCTAGATAATGTTATGGCCACTAATAACTCAGGTGCTGAGCACCCTCCACTCCGCCGAAGTGAACGGAGCTACCACCGGCGTAACTGAGAACAGAAGTTGGTTGAGAGGCCTATTCGAGAGCTTTGGAGCCAGCCTTGGCTCTCGGTTACAGGATATGATAGAATAAGCCTGGTTACTCCAGACTGACACCAGTGGAACATCGAGCAGAATCCAGCCAGTGCCTCCCTATTTTTAGACATGTTTACATGCTTTTTGGAGTCGGCTTCCAACATCCTTGTTCAACTCTTGGAGTACAATGGGGACTCAAGCATGCATTTGGATGCCTCTTGGAGCTGCATCCAGATAATGTTATGGCCACTTTTAACACAGGGCTTGATCTCTGGAAACCAGACCTGCCATATTTGGGGCCTGATTCATCCCTAGTTTTACACTGCCATTGTTTCAAACCCCCCTTATGCTCTCAAATCACACACACACACACACACACACACACAAACACACACATATTGCAGGGCCCTTGGTGGTGCTTCAATCTCTCCTTTTCTGTGCCCGTGACATGCAACTGTTCAATTTCCTGAAGACTGAAATGCTTCATGGGGTAGCCCAGTGGTCCCTAACGTGGTGCCCGTGGGCGCCATGGCGCCCACCGGGGCATTTATGTGCGCCCGCCTAGTGCCCAGCAGGGGAGAGAAGCTGCGGCCCCGCACCTGCTGGAGTGAGAGAACTCCAGGGCTGCAGGCTGCGGGCACCGGTGTTCTCAGTCCCTGGCAGGCGTAGGGCCATGGCTTAAGCCAGAGAGAAGCCGCGGCCCCACGCCTGCCAGGGACAGAGAACTTCAGGGCTGCAGCCTGTGAGTGCCGGTGTTCTCTATCCACGGCAGGTGCAGGGCTTGCCTAGTGCCCAGGAAGGGAGAGAAGCTGGGGCCCCACCCCGGCTGAGGACAGAGTACTCCAAGGCTGCAGGCTGCGAGCGCCAATGTTCTCTGTCCTCCCAGCTTCTCTCTGCACTGCCCAGATCTGGCGCCAAAAAAACCCCAAAACAAAACACACACAAAAACGCTCCGACTCTGCAGAATGGACGGAATGCCGCTCCGTAGCAGCTGCTGCCCCAGGCACGTGCTTGCTCCACTGGTGCCTGGAGCCGGCCCCGTATGTGAGTAATTGTTGGCGCCAGCCACACTCTCTTCTGAAAACATGAATGTGCTACTGGCCGCAAAAAGGTTGGGACCACTGGTGTAGCCGCTCTGCCATGACTGCGTTTAGGCTTGGCAGAGAGGCTACAACCCCTCTGCGAGGGGCAATAGCCAATGTAGATCCAAATTGGGGCTGGGCATCCTGGCACTTTGCCCTTTGCATGGGCTTCCAAAATCTTGCTTTCTCCTCTTGATCTGCCGAACCTCGGCTGAAGTTACTGGGCTCAGTATAGGGGGATTCCGGTGAAATGTTTGGCTTGTGCTATACAGGAGGTCTAATTAGATGGTCCGGTGGTTTCTCCTGGCTTAAATGCTATGAAGCTATGAAAATCAATGGTGTGCTCCTTGTGTGTAAAGGAGGAATGTCATGGTGAATCTGGCCCTGTCTATGTTCCTTGGCCTGCTGCTTGGCTGTTGCTACAGTGGGCTGCTTCCAGCCTGCCATGGCTCAGCACGATGAGGCTCGACCTTTGCCTGCCTTGGGCAACCCTGGGTCCCGTTGTCCCACCCACAAAGCATCTTCGTGTAATGCTTGTGACCCATTTGGATGCAACCCTGAAAGATGCCAGGTCATAGAGTCATCGATGCAATGTGATGGCTCATGGATCCCCATGGAGATTTGGACACCCAGGGGCTTCAAGATCACTCTGGTGAAATGGGGACCATCCCACACATGCTGGGATGCGGAGTGGGGGGCGCACGGCGTCTCTCTCAGGAGTTGTACTAGTGTCCGCATTAAGCACAGGTCATTGCTCAGAGCAGGATCCAAGCCCACCCCAGTCCCCAGCGTAGGGTGCAGAGGAGGGTGCAGCAGCGTACCCCATGGCTTTTCTCTGTTCACAGGTCCCATGGGGAACACGGTATACGTTAGAGTCCGCCTCATGCTGATGGGACTTACACAGGGGCCAGGCAGGGCATTGACCAGCCCCAGAATATGGGAAACACAAAGGGAGCTGAGAGCCAACTCCTCCATCCCTGCTCCGAGCACAGAAATGGGGAAAAAAACTGAGAGTTGGGCCCAATCGCTCTGCCCTGCAACAAAAGCCTTGTTCTGAAACAGGGCCTCTCTGGCTGTAGCCCCGAACCCTCCTCTAAACTCTGCTCCTTAGAGATCCTGAGCCTAACCTGCCGTAGCAGAATGACGAGAGCTGGGATGGCACGGTGCAGGTTGTTTATGTGACTGTCAAAGTGTGCGGGGGGGCTGTACACAAAGAATTTTTAGCAGCTGAGGAGCGCATGCAGCCCGAGCCCAACGTCCCTGCCCGAGATATGCCTGGCATCTGGGAGTCAGCATTCTGCTGGCTTTATTGACATTTGAAAGCCTACCTCCCACTTCACTTCAGTCTCCCGGCCAAGCACAGCCAGGGGAAACCCAAGCGGACGTCTGCCAGTGAAGTCATTCTGGGCACACAGGCTAGGAATGCAGCTCAGTAATTGTGGAGGGTGAATTCATGAGAAAGGCGCGTGTTCAAAACCTGATCCCTTCAGTAGCTGTGCGGGTTTGCAGTTAACAAAAAGCGAGCTCTTTTTTCCACTGGTATAAAGCAGGCACGGCTCAATGGGGCTGCACAGGTACAAGTGAGATGAGAATCAGACCCCATGCGTTACTTTTCCAGGAGGTCAGATTCTACACTCCCCTTGGTGTAAATCCAGAGTAGCTCCATCTATGGGTGTGTCTATAGCTTTGATCTAGATCAAGTAAAAACAGCAGCGAAGTTGCAGTAACACAGGCTAACTGCTTGAGTACAGACCTCTGAGCCTAAGCAGGCTTGTTCAGCCTGTGCTATTGGTACCCAAACGAGCTCAATCAAAGCTAGTCTACACATGCTGTGGTCTCACTTCTGATTGTGTGGACATACCCTCCATCAATGGAATTAGTTACACTAGTGTCAGATGGATGCAGTGGGGATCAGAACCAGGCCCAGAGACAGCTTCATGACCCTGGGTTGCTTCTCCACCCCCTTGCACGTTGTGTTGTCATTTGCACCGGAGTCAGGTTGCTGCGCATTGCTCACATTCTGATTGGGTAGCACTGTGTACTCACTTGCCAAATTCTCATGGCTGCTGCGTGCTGCAAAGCGGAGATCGGCTGGAGTGGAGAATCCTGCCTGAGGTGTGAGGCACTGGAGAATTGGGCCCAGTGCCATGTGTCTTAGAGGTCAACCAGAGCTGGGAAGTTCGGATCTGGGTTCTGCTCCAAACCCCCACGCCCTGCAGTCATAAAGGTCCCTTAGAAAAATGCCCCTAGATGAGATCAAAAAGCTTCCACCGGGCATCGTGAACTTGCTGAATGCACTGGGGAGAGAATAACCCTGGCACACAACATGGGTAGCGCTGGGCTGTTCCACGCTCTTTCCAGGACTGCGTCGTGCTCCTTGAACGCCTTCCTAGGGATTAACTCGCACATTCCGTGTTTCCTTTTGATTCTTGCCTCCTCAGCCTCTGCTCTGGGCCACCCACTGCTACCACCCACCCCGACCTTCATGAGCTTGCCAGAGCTGTGAGGCGGAGGGCGAAGTCACTTGTCCTCTGCCTTTCAGCTGAAAGCTCCTTTTATTGACTGAGCGGGAGAGGGCAGTAAAAGAATGATGTAATCAAATAATGGGCTGGAGGAGACGGACTTGCTACTGATGCTGAGGCCAACATAGTGAGAACTGTAAGGATATGTCAGCTCTGGCACTGAGTCTCAGCATCCAGGCTCACAGGACTCCGGCTGCAGGGCTAAAAACTAGCCATGTAGGCATTCAGGCTCCAGGACTCTTCCCCATGTGGGGCCTCCAAGCCCAGGCTCCAGCCTGTGCCCAAACTTCTACGCTGCAGTTTTATACAGTCAGCTGACCTGGGCCAGCCGCAGCCGCACTGTGGGTCTTTTACTGCCTTTGCTAGGGGATGGGATGGGGGTGCAGTTCCACGCCTTGCCCCGATCCCTTGCAGCTCCAGATACACCATTCTAAACCATGACTGCGTTTTACTAATACAGGGCCCGATCCTGCAGACTTGTCCTCGTGGGCCTGGGGCCTGATCCTCAGCTGGTGTAGAACAGTATCACTCTATTGACTCCCAGTAGAGCTGCAGTGATTTACACCAGATAGGGATCTATTGACCCTGTTAGCCCTGCCTTTGGCTTTGTGCCTTCTGTCTACAGACACTGTGGCCTGGAGCATCCTCTCTCACCCCAGGCACCAGCCAGTCTCCTTCTCCTCCGTTAAACCCATTCCAGCAATTAAGCTTTCTCTCCCTCCTTCGCTATGAGAAACAATCCCTCCTGTGCAGAGAGCCAGCGCAAAGGTCTATGTGCCACTTAAGTGGTGCCTAAAACTCCTGCTGGGCCACAGGGTTTAACTTCACTAGCATCTGCACCTTCCCATATGCATCCATCTAATCTATCAAATTTGCACTGCACTCATCACTGTGTTATCTATGTACCTATCAGCTGTTCTCCCGTGTGCTGCACACTATATTCCAGCCTACGTCTTCTACATGCAGAGCTCGGCGTAGGTCCAGGAAGTGGATGACTTTAACTAGACCTGGAAAAGTGCCCTCAGTGGAAGGGTCTATGCTCTTTCGTTCTCTTCTTCCTCCTTCCTAATCGGCCGCTGCCTGAGAACACCACCAAGCAGCATCCTCGGTCTGCAAAGCCCTGGGTTTAGCATGCCCCGAAGATGATGTGGTGGTGTGAACAGTGTGATGGAATAGGTTCAGCCTCCTCCCATGTAAGGCCAGGGCCGCTGGGGCACGAGGATCCCCAGACAGAGTAGATTTGCAGGATGCTAATGGGGCCACTTCATTGCACTAAATTTAGGCATGGTAGCTCCTGTCTATAGGATCAGAATGAAATGCCAGAGCGTAACCAGAGCTGTGCCATTCAAAGGCCACTCCTACCCTGAGCGGATAAACATTCAGCTCTGCTTTTCACTCTCGTAGGCTTGTTGCGGCTGTCAGCAGCCAACATGACACTCTCTCATTCTTTTAAAGGTATTCTGCAGACTGTCTACAGCCAGATCTGGCTGCGCTCTATTTCCAGCGACGCGTGGAATATGTGTATCCCTTGTGATTTCATAGCAGGCAACTCTCCGGAGGTTGCAATAACGTATTAGCATGGGCACTGGGTAATTGCTTGCGCTGACCTGCTCCTGACTAACTAGATGCCCCAGCAAAAATTATTTTGGTGACAGGCCTCATCCCTGTTTTTTCCCTCATCCTTTGTTTTCTCTTCTCCACACTCCCTATGGTTTTCTTTACTTTTGAGGGGTGTTCCAATTTTTTTGTTGGTTTTAATGCAAGCCTGTTTTTATTATTCACTGTATTTTGGAGGTGCAAATCCCCCCTCTGCAGAAAGCTGGCACCAGTTAAGCCCACGCACAAGGGCTTCAGGGGTGCACAAGCCTTGTGCTGTCTCCCTGCGTAGGGATTAATTTAATGCCCATGGAAGTTAGGCACCTAAATATCTTGGAGGATCTGGGCCTTAGTGCCTAGGAGTACAAAGCAGATGGACAGATTTTTATCCCCATTTTATAGATGGGAACTGAGGAACAGAGAGATGAATGGTCCTGATTTTCATACGTGCTCCCCACCCAGGTGGTCCCATTTTTAAATTAGGGCCCAACGAGACTTGGCCAAAGTCACCCTGAGGGTCTGTGGGTACGTCTACACTGCTGAAACAGTGTCCATGAGTCTCAGAGCCCGGCTCAGCTGACGCAGGCTCACAGGACTCACGTTATGGGGCTGAAAATAGCAGTGTAGATGTTTGGGCTTGGGCTGGAGCCCAGGCTCTGACCCCTTCCCCCTGCTGTGTAAGCCCCGTAGCGCAAGCCCAGTCGATTGACCCGGCCTCTGAGAGTTTTTTTTGCAGTGTAGACAGAGACAAGTTCTCCTGAGTCCCTGTCTAGTGCCTTGTTCTGAGACTGTCCTTCCATTCTGGACTTCAGTGGAGTTATGCCCTTGTGACGGTGCTGCCCGTGGGAGCCAGCTGAGGTCACTCAATCAGGGTGAACTGCAAACAAAAGGGCAGACAAACCCCAAACACTGGTGGTTATTCCAATACTTAGATTTACCAAGCCAGGTCAAAACAGCTTCTATAGTACCTCACTGGTCACTTAGAAGTCCAAACCATGCAGTTCCCTTAAAGTGCCCAGCCTCAGGCCTCCGTCCAGACACATCTGTCAGATATGATGATGATTCCTGAAAATCTTACTTCATCATATAAAAGAAAAGGTTCTTCCAATCCCAAAGGATCAGCCACATACCCAGGTCCAGTTATCACTTAGATCTTACCCACAATACATGCTACAGCCAATTCTTATTAACTAAGCTAAAATTTATTAGAAAAGAAAAGAGAGAGTGTTGGTTAAAATATCAATATACATACAGACTTGAATTCAATTCTTGAGGTTCAGATACATAGCAGAGGTGAGCTTGTAGTAGCCAAAAGTCCTTTTAGAAATAGTCCATAGGTTATAGTCCAATGTCCATATTCAGGGTGGCTCCAGTCAATGACTGGGGATCTCAATCCTTGTGGCTTAAGGTTTCCCCCTCTTGAAACCCAAAGCAGATCTGAGATGAAGAAGGATTGTGTCCCAGGCTTCTTATACATTTCCAGCAGCCTTTTGGCCTGAGAAAACAATAGGCTTTACTCCTTCTCCCAAACATCCTGGCAATTAGCACAGAGTAATTTATCCATTAAACAGTTCAGATACAGATTACCACAACCTTCAAAAAGACACATAGACAATAATACTATTTTACTCAAGTATCATCATAAATGCTAATATTCCGTTTTTGATCTTTGAATTAAAACTATAGCAATAGACAAGGCTTGTTTGCTGGCATCCCAAGACCTGAGCAAACATCTACCCTTCTACCTCTAACAATGCAGACTTGCATTTCAAAGCTCTATTCATTTACATATCTTGCTAACCAGTTCTTAAGGTTCACCCATGGGTGAGGTCAGTCGGTGAGGTGAGTTAATTAACTCTTTCTGGCCTTGTCATCTTTCAATGAGATATTATATTACACTCATAACGTCACAGCCCTATTTACACCAGTGTAACTGAGAGCCAGATTTGATCCTGGTATGTTTTATCATTGTTTCCTAGATTCGTTTTGGACCTGATCCTGTCCCCTTTGCCTGCTACACTTTGAATAATACTTTACTCTATGCGTGGTGCAGCTGGGACATTGCCTGATGGAAACATGTCCCCAAACCCTCACTCTTTACTTTCCAAGGCAGAATTCTCATTTCTCAGCACATCTTTGGTTCCTGGAAAAATAATAATTGGAGGGCCTGGTCCTCCTTGACCCAGGTGTAAATGGGGCGTGATTCTGGAAATCAAAGCAGTTCTCAGGAGTACTTAATCCTCCCTTGGCATGGGGGTGAGAGTGGACGAGATGGCCTCTGGGGGTCCCATCCAGCCTTGATTCTATATTTGCGTCACAGCAGGGTGAGAGGAGAAGCTGGTGTGGTGAGAGAATTTCTCCAGAGTTTTCCCTGGGTTATCAATGCTTTCAAGCTAGGGTGTTCAAAGGAGCATCCAGAGTCAGGTGCCCAATTCCCTGTGGTCCCTTAGACAGTCCCAGCCTAAAACATAATAGAATCCCAGTGAGGAAAAGGGGGGTGAGGGAACACTGGTCCAGCAAGGGGACAAGCATCTTCCCTCCCCTTAAAGTCGGTGGGAGAGGAGAGAACCTCAAAGGTATTTAGGTTCTTAACGTCAGTGGAAGTTGCCCCTCTTCCATTGAAGTTAGGGAGCTAAATAACTTGAGGATCCAGGCCTCAGAAGCTTGCACAGGATTGAGCCATGTTACTGAAATATGTTGGCACCCAGCATCCTCTTTAGCAGGGGGCCATTAAAAGCACAGTCTATTTCAAGCAGCAGCCCCAGCCTAATGGGGATTTTGCCTGACAGCCTCGTTAAGCCTGAGTCGTTGTATTGTAGGGACTGTTTTGTCCAGAGGCCTGGAAGCAACAGCTCCCTTTGCAAATTCTCCCTTGCCTGCAGGTCACCACGCTCCATTACTATGGTGACGCTCCATTAGGCCCGACAGAGTATGTGCTGCCTTATCGTCTCCATGCTGTGGGAAAGGCCCTAATTGAGTCTCGGGGTCCTGCCCCCCATTGAAATCAAAGCTGTGAGTTTGCAAAGGGGGGAGTTACTGACGCCAAAAACCTGCAGAGGCTCTGGGCAAGCCCAAGCACAAAGAAACTAGATTCACTTGAAACCACCCTGGGGTGGAGGCAGAGTGCTTAGCGGTGAATGTCTAATGTGAGGTGGTGGGTGAGGTAAATTCATGCCCCCCAGCTATTCCTGGAGCTTTGGATTCTGTATTACAACCCAGAGCAGGGCAGAGTGAGTGGGTGAAAGCCACATGGCATCCCAAGGGCTAGATCCAGCTGAAGGAGATGCCTTTAAACTAGGTAGCACGTATGCGCCAGTTCCACCATGCAGCCAGAACCAGTGGCCACCTGGGGCAGCAGAACGTTGCAGTTACTGATTTGCCTCTAGGCCAATGGATGGAACCCCTTGAACCAGGCTCAAATAAGTTAGAAATAAGTCCCAGGGTTTCAGAGCCCAACCCATCCCAATGCTTGAGGGTCTTTGAATCTGGGGTTGGTGACCGTCAGCAGCTCCCTGTAGAGAGAAAAGCCAGGTGTTGGAGTCTGAAATTTCCCCGGAATTCGGGGGGCGGGGCTAGGGTCCGTGTTGTACTAGTTACAGCTGGGAAGAGTCAGTTAGAGTCATGTGGAGCTACATTGATTTACATCGGCTGAGGATCTGGTTCTAGCTACAGGAGCATCAAAGGGATCCAAATGTATGAGTGGGGGATTGTCTTAAAATCCAGTCATAGCCTACACATAGCAACGCCTACCCCTCTCAGAGGTGCCACCACTGCCCAAAGACATTTTGAGCTGCCTTCCATTCCCCCAGCCTCTCTCCAGCCTCGCTCAGTGGGTGTTGACAACTCTCATAAAGTTAGTGGGTTTTTCTTCAAGCCCCACTTCAGTTTTCCTTTAAAAAAAAAAAATCTAGCCCACATAGCTGCAGAAGAAAACTGGAAAACATGCACCCTAAAGGCTCATAATGCAGAAGGCAAATAAAAGACACTCCCCCTTGTTGTTTTTTTAAACTAATGATTTTTAAGCCTTGTGAATTTTTTTTTATTATTATTATTATTATTTTGAAGGCGGTATCTCTTGATTTTTGAGGTTGGCAATACTACCTATTTGCAGTGGAAGAGGAGATGCCAATTGCAGTACTTTAGGCCTTTATGCTCAGAGGAGCACATCTCTGCAAAGCCCTCCCACCACCCTTATCACCACATGAGCTTGACCTAAATTCTGCACCAAGGTTCCTGATATTTCAGTACTCCAGCACAACAGATGGCAAATTCTACAGCAACTTCAGCTACGTTACACTTCCTGGCTCTGCTACTGGCCTGCTGGTGACCTTGGGTAAGTCACTTCATCTCTCTGTGCCTCAGTTTCCCATTTGTAAAATGGGGCTAATGATATTGATTCCTTGGTAAAGTGCTAAAAGATCTATGGTGAAGAGCATTGTATAAGAGCTAGGTATTATTACAGACTGGGATGGTTTTACTGAATTAAATAGGACTGCGACAAATACAATCAATGAAATGCTCCTTGCATTATTTAATTTGATATTAAATTGAATGCATCCTTAAATTCTTCCTTCTCAAGGCAGTATATAAATTAGCACATTTCCAACAGTTGACAAGAAGGTGTGAGTATCAGCAGAGGGAAAATTGCTTTTTGTAGTGACCCAGCCACTCCTAGACTTGCACTGGCCTCATTAGCACTACAAAAGTAATCAACTGTTGAGAATAGGCCACTTCCACCTTAATTGAATTGACCTCATTAGTACTGACCCCCCACACACTTGGTAAGGCAACTTCCATCCTTTCATATATATATACTGCTTATTGTATTTTTTACTCCATGCATCTGATGAAGTGGGTTTTAGCTCATGAAAGCTTATTCCAAATAAATTTGTTCGTCTCCAAGGTGCCACAAGAAAACCCAATGAGTTGAGAGGGTGGGGACAGGCAGGGCTGGCTTTAGGCCGATTCCCCCAAATAGGACCCCGCGCCTAAGAGGGCCCCGCTACCCCAGCCAGAGCACCGGGCAGAGCACTGCAAGCCCATGGACCCGCTCCTCCTGCCAGAGCGTGGTAAGCCCTGTGGCCCTGCTACCCCGGCTGGAGCCCCGCAACCCACTTCCCCAGCAGAGCGTGGCAAGCCTTGCAGCCCCACTCCCCCAGCCAGAGCACTAGCCTGAGCACTGCAATCCCCGTGGCTTCCCTTCTCCAATGGGAGCGCTGCAAGCCCCACACCCCCGGCCGGAGCGCGGCAATCCAAAGTGCTGCCAAAGACTCGGGCCCCACACTTGCTAAAGCCAGCCCTGGGGACAGGTACTTTTAGCTTCTGGTGTGGGCCCTGTTTAAGGGTCCTAGACACCATTTGATCCTTCCTCTCTCCCTGGTATAATAAAAGAGCTAATTTAGATTCAAAGGAAAGTCTTGTTACATCCCACAGAGCTGTGTTAAGTGGTGGGCCCTGAAGACATCTTGATGAATGGCTGGCTGGCAGAGAGGTGGGGCAAGCAGCCAGCAAGGTGGCTGGCGAAGAGGGCCTGTCATAGGTTTCACCCCCACTCTGAACTTTAGGGTACAGATGTGGGGACCTGCATGAGAACCCCAAAGCTTAATTACCAGCTTAGATCTGGTTGCTGCCACCACCCAAATCATTTAAAACAGCTGTTTATGAGTCATTTGGGAAACTCTGTCTTCCCCCCCAAAAATCTTTCCCTCCCAAGTACTGTAACACTTCCCTGGGTACCTTGAGAGACTTCTTCACCAATTTTCTGAACACCGATCCAAACCCCTTGGATCTTAAAACAAGGAAAAAATCAATCAGGTTTTTAAAAAGAAGACTTTTAATTAAGGAAAAGCGGTAAAAGAAATACCTCTGAGAGATTAGCATACCAGCTACTCTCACACACAACAGCTTCAAAACACAGAGAATGTTCCCCTGGGCAAAACCTTAGTTACACAAAAGAAAACCCAATTTGATTATCCCTCTAATGCAAAAAGACAAAGTCACAAAAGGAAATAAACATAAGCTAATTTATTCCTTCTGTAATACTCACTACCCTGATAGGAGTCTGATTCCTGGATCTTTTCTTTCCAGCACACAACTTAATGAACTGACTGAAGAAAGGACTCTTCCCTCCTTCCTGGGTGAACCATTTTGTCCCCCCATTGGTTCCTCTGGTCAGGTGTCAGCTAGGCTAGGTGAACTTCTTAACTCTTTACTGTCTGTTTATGACAGGGCCTGAGCAGAGCCTCGCAGAGAGGTGCCGCAATGGCGTGGCTGGGCAATGAGCAAGTGCTTGAGCAGCAGAGCGTGCAAGGTGCCTCCAGGATGGGAGGTGAACTCTGCGGATGAACCTCTGAACTCTAGTGCTGCATTGGCCAAGGACAGCAACTGTGAGTGGGGTGCAGAGAAGGGACGGGCACGTTAAAGGGACTTTTGGGTTATTGGACTTAAGGACCTGAGGGAAAAAGGACACTGCCCAACTTATTTGGGGATGAGTCTTTTGCTCATGGTTTATGTTTATGAACCCTGTTTGCAGTGTTTTCCCAAATTAATGCTGAGTTACTTCCCTCCAAGTTTTTGCTACACTCAGATTCTGTGCTTGAGAAAGGGGAAGTATTGCCTCTTAGAGGTGCCATGGGGATGGTGTGTAATTGTCCCAGGTCACTGGGTGGGAGCTTGAGCCGGTTTTGTGTTTTGTTGGTGAAAAGGAACCTCTAGATACTGAACCTGGCCCTTGTTGCTGCTGGCTTCACCTGGCAGAAGGATCGCATGAGGAAGTTTACGGCTCATCTGCAAATTCCAATGGATTTCACCCTAAGTCTTTTGTCTTGAAGTCAATGGCAAAACGCCCGTTGACTTCAGAGGGGATAGGCTTTTAGTATTAGGGATTTTGGTTAGGCAGTAGCAGCTCGTACTTTTAAATGGAAAAGTCCTGGGTTCAAACCCCCATGATGAACCACCTGTAAATAAGCAAGGTGCAGAATTCAGTGAATGTTTGCTCTTTGCATGGAGACATCCGGTGACTTTTGAATACTTTGACTTGGATGGGGCTAGAACTGAGGGGATTATACATCTCCACAAGGTGCTGGTGATAAATCACTTGGATGATGGTGATGATGATCATACCCTTGTCGCTCCTACATAACACCCGTCTTTCCATGCAGCCCCAACATCCAGCTACCTGAACCGTTCAGGAAGCAAAGTGCAAAGCTAGTCCAACCAGTCTGAAGAAACCAACATCTGTAAATCTATTCCCGGCTGGAGAAATGGCTGGATTCCAAGTTTAGGTGGCTACCACGCCTCCCAACCTGGCTGTTCCCCTGCCTGATTTGCCTGCAGCCTGCCAGGAAGTCTTGGCTACGGCTCTCTCCTGTGTTAGAAAGTGAGGAATACTTCAGGATCTAGTGTAACAGGATGCCAGGAAGATCCAGGCTTCTAATTGTGGTTGAGCCACTAATTGTTCGTGACCTTGCGGGAGTTACTTCCCCACCTTGTGTATCAGTTAATCTAACTAGAAAAGTGGGTAAGAAGCAGGGAGCCTCACTGGGAGCTGCATCCAAGCTCTTCTTCCCGTGGGGAGAAATAAATTACAGGCATGCCCTGTATGATGTAATCTTCACATTCCTCTCTTCACAATCTCACTTACCAGCCTGCAGATTCTGCCCTGTGTCTCAGATAAGTGGAGATGCCAAACTTCTAGGTCTTAGATTCTGCAAGTTCAGTCCCCACACTTTCTTTTAACAGACGCCACTGCTCATCAGGAGAGCAGCTTGAGGGTGATAACGAACAGAGATTGGTGATCCATGGATGAGTGTTAGCCAATGGTTTGCAGACAGAAAAGGAGGTTTGTTCTGATGAGTAGCACTGGAACCATCTCATTGGAGATTGCAAGTGACACCATGTGATTTAGGTATTCACAGGCCTGATTTTCCAAGGTGCTGAGTTCCAGCAGTTCCTACTGGCCCCAGTTGTGGTTGGAGGTGGTCTTCCACTTGCAAGTGTAACCCCAGGCATACAGCTTCTAGACTCAATTATCAGAAGACTCAGAGCTTCCCTGCTCAAATTGAAAGCCAGAGAGTTGCTTAAGATCTCACCAAATATGCAAGTTCAACGGAGGCGATCTCCCACTGCAGAGTGCTGGGATGCATCTGTCCTAACCACCAGCAACTGAGGGTTTTATAAATGTGCACAGGCCATAGCTGGGTTGTTAAGCCCAGAGCTGAGTACAAGAGACTTAGCAGTCCGATTATAGCTTGTTCTTGTGGTGGGAAGTCATCACCTCTAGCAGTGTGAGGGGATATCAGCTTGCATGGTGCATTCAATCTTTGGCCTTGCTGTTGAGTTTTCCTATGGCAAACAAGCAGCAATTAGCACCATATATGATCTATGTATGTGTGATTGTGGATGCATGTGTGACCCACATGCATGCATTGCAGTAATTAATTTGCAAACACCTAGAAGATAATGAGGTGATAAATAAGTGTCAGCATGGATTTGTCGAGAACAAATCATGTCAAACCAACCTGCTAGCTTTCTTTGACAGGGTAACAAGCCTTGTGGATAGGGGGGAAGTGGTAGATGTGGTATATCTTGACTTTGGTATGGCTTTTGATACTGTCTCACATGACCTTCTTATAAACAAACTAGAGAAATGCAACCTAGATGGAGCTACTATAAGGTGGGTGCAAAACTGCTTGGAAAATCATTCCCAGAGAGGAGGTAACAGTAGTTCACAGTCATGCTGGAAGGGCATAATGCAGGGATCAGTTCTGAGGTCCTGTTCTGTTCAATATCTTCATCAGTGATTTAGATAATGGCATAGAGAGTACACTTATAAAGTTTGCAGACAATACCAAGCTGGGAAGGGATGCAAGTGCTTTGGAGGATAGGATTAAAATTCAAAATGATCTGGACAAACTGGAGAAATGGTCTGAAGTAAATAGGATGAAATTCAATAACGACAAATGCAAAGTACTCCACTTAGGAAGGAACAATCAGTTGCACACATACAAAATGGGAAATGACTGCCTAGGAATGAGTATTGCGGAAAGGGATCTGGGGGGTCATAGTGGATCACAAGCTAAATATAAGTCTACAGTGTAACGCTGTTGCAAAATATGCAAACATCATTCTCAGATGTATTAGCGGAGTATTGTAAGCAAGACATGAGAATTAATTCTTCTGTTCTACTCCACGCTGATTAGGCCTCAGCTGAAGTATTGCGTCCAGTTCTGGGTGCCACATTCCAGGAAAGATGTGGACAAATTGGAGAAAGTCCATAGAAGAGCAACAAAAATGATTAAACGTCTAGAAAACATGACCTATGAGGGAAAATTGAAAAAATTGGGTTTGTTTAGTCTGGAGAAGAGAAGACTGAGAGAGGACAGTTTTCAAGTACATAAAAGCTTGTTACAAGGAGGAGGGAGAAAAATTTTCCTCTTAACCTCTGAGGACAGAGGAAGAAGCAATGGGCTTAAATTGCAGCAAGGGCAGTTAGGTTGGACATTAGGAAAAACTTCCTAACTGTCAGAGACATTAAGCACCGGATAAACTGCCTAGGGAGGTTTTGGAATCTCAATTATTGGGGATTTTTAAGAGCAGGTTGAACAAACAGCTGTCAGGAATGGTCTAGATAATATTTAGCCCTGCCTTGAGTGCAGGGGACTGGACTAGATGACCTCTCGAATTCCCTTCCAGTTCCATGAGTCTATTATTCTAATAAGGGAAGAAGCAGTGGGGAAGGATATATGGGGGAGGTCTTGTATTAGGAGACTTTGTCTGCAGACTTGCCAAAGATGGGTGGGATGATTCTGCTGGATGGACCAAACTCAGCCAGAAATTGAGTGTGATGGGTACGAGGTGTGTTCATTAGCTCATTGAAGCGATATGAGTGATTTCCACTGTGGGCAAGCAGCCTGGCAGGACACACCCAGGATCACTCTTTTGAGAGTGGAGCCAATGGGAACTCAAGGGGAGGAGGGGGGTTTTGTAAATAGGCAGAGCAAGAGCAATGCTGGAGAACTCAGCTGTGGAGCAATGCAAAGACCAGGAAGGCCTGCAGTAAGGTTGTATTCCAGAGACTTTGCCACTTTGATGGACATAAACTGCGGACTCCTCCCTCCCCCCATTAGAAAAGAGAATTACAATTGCTGCAGGCTGCGCAAACTACAGCTTGCCATTTCTGAGACTCAAAGGGAGCTTGAAGGACTGTGGGGCTATCCCTTGTTTCCCAGATTACAAGGAGCTGTCGTGCCCTGGCCTAGAGACAGTTTGGCCACCATTCCCCAAAGACCAGGAAGGTTAAATTCTCCCAGTGAAGGGCCCTGAGGAAGTGTAAGTGTGTGCACATACGTATATTTTGCATTTGAACTTGTGATAGTAACAAGGACTAAAACTTGCGGAAACTCCCCTGAAAGTGTTTTTAAAAGAGTCGTTATGGAGAATATTCACAATTGCTTCATGAGTTATAAGAAAACTCTTACATACCAGATATAGGTAGTTATATTTAGTAAGTGTTCTCCTTTACAGATTTTGTCACTCTCCTATCAGAAATTTCACTCTGTATAATATCTATCTATCGGTCGATCTACCTATCTATCTGAAAGTCCTGAAAACAACAAAGTCTGTGGTCTCTAGCACAGCAGAAAGGTAAACAGAGGTATAGGAAGGGGAAAGAAATACAGTTATTAGTATTTTGCTTTCTCCAAGCCCATTACAGCTGCAGTATTGCCAATCCCAACCATCCAAATGTCATGAGTCAGGTTCCCTAAAATCATGAGATTTTTAGAAAATAATAACTATTGGAGATTTTTATTTGCCTTTTAGTGTGACCCTTTTAGGATTCACATTGTCAAGCTTTTCTCATCCAACGCAATGGCTAGAAACTTCCTTTTTGTTTTAAATGAAAGCTGATGGTCTCATGTAATCACAGGACTCCAGTAGCTGGGGCTTTAAAAATACCCAAAATGCCTAAAGTCATGAGATTTGGCAAAGTACTCAGCTGGCCCAATCATCAGAGCTGTCTATCAAGGCATTTTTGCCACGTTCATTACTGTGCAATTTGCCTTGCTGGCTTTTAGGTCTCTAGCAGACTGGACAAATTTGAACCGTTGCTTGATAGGCAAAAGGTTCTGTACCCAATTACCAACCCCTGGAGGTGTCCAGTTCTCCATCTCTTTTAGATTTCCTTGGTTCATATAAAGATTTAAGTTGTTTATGCCTGAAGCTTCTAAGTGTGACTCTCCTTACCCCTTCCCAGCAGAAAGTCTTGCCTCTGGTACCGGATTGAGGCTTGACTAATTGCTCCACGTTAAAGAAATAGAAGTCCCTTTGCTTGAATAATTCAAAGAGGAGTAGACTAAGCATTTGGGAATATATTACAGGTTACAGCCCGTGCATTATGGATCAGGGATGGCCTGGGTGACTTTAGTAGGCCATTTTCATCTCCAATTTCAGTAATTTTATGACGTGGACCTCTTAAATGTCAAAATATGTCACAGCTTCTTCAAGGCAAAAGTCATAGCAACCTGTGCTAGGGTGGTTTTGGCACTATGCAGCTAGTAATGTATTCTACAGGAAAACTACTAGTTTGGCCAAGTTATGGTAGACCAAGCATGCTCTGCTTGGCTTCCATAGCCTCTGCGTAACGTCATGGACAGTTTAGGCTCCAGGCAGATCCAGGATGAACTGCAGAAACCACATTACTGGAACCAGTGGGACGTGCCTTGAAGGCACTGGAGCAGCAGGGCCGCCCAAGATGGGGCAATTTGCCCCGGACCCCATAGGGGCCCCCATGAGAATATAGGATTGCAACTTTTTTTTAATGGAAGGGGCCCCCAAAATTGCTTTGCCCCAGGCCCCCTGAATCCTCTGGGTGGCCCTGTGGAGCAGACAGGAAGCGTGTACGATGCATGCCCCATTTGCAGCTAGCCTGCAGGTGACTCGGGCTGCAATCTTGCCTGGGCATCTGCTGCAGAGGTATTTCAAGCTTGAGGATATGGGCTGGAGGAGGAAGTAGGAGTGGTTACGTGCCACTTACAGTTGGATTTGATTAGGCAGCAGAGTGCTGTTGGTCAGGGGGAATAACAGCATGCTTTCCACTTAATACTGTGTATTTATTTAAGTGGGTGTCCAGCAGGCTGTGGTTACATTGGGTGGGTTTTTTATTTTTATTTTTTTTTGTCCTGCATGGAATTACTGTGACGAAATACTGGTTACTTAGCAATTTTCTAACCTCGTGCCATTCTGGGGAAAGTTAACAGCTGTGATGGGTTCAGGTTTGGAGACAGAGCTGGGTAGGTTCTTCAAAACCCATTTCTGTGACTATTTGCTTGATTTTTAAAAAATCACCTTGTTTGGGGCTGTTTGGATGCATTGTTCGTGCCTGAAATTCACTCCCTATGCAGAGAATTAGCACAAGATCTGAGTATTACTTAAGACCCATGGTCTAAAGCAGGCCTGCACAACATAAGGCCCACGGGCCGCATGTGGCCCGCAGAGGCCCGCGGCGGGATTCAAAGGGCTCTGGGCTGCCCGCAGCAGTGGGGAGCCCAGAGCCCTTTAAATCTCAGCCGCCAGGGCTGGCTTTAGGCCAATTCAACCAATTCCCCTGAATCAGCCAGCCCCTAACAGGGCCACATGCCCATGCCCCAGTACGGTGTACTGGCAAAAGCCAGTGCACTGTAGCAGGGTGGCCCAGCTTCCCCAGGGGGCTCCCAGGCCCTTTAAATTGCCACCAGAGCACCACTGCTGGAGCCCGGCTGTGGGGCTCTGGGGGCTATTTAAAAAGTCCGGGGTTCCCATAGCTATTTAAAGGGCTGGGGCAGTGGAAGCAGGGGAGCCCCAGGCCCTTTAAATAGCTCTTGAGCCACAGGCTGCTACTGCTACCCTGGTGGGGGAGGCAGGAGGAGGGGGCACTCGCCATACAGGATGGGCTGTACCCCCTGTACCTGCACCAGTTGCCCGCAGCCAACCCCTGCTGCACCTCCTGCCCTGCCTGCACCAACTCCTGTCTCCAGCCAACCCCTGCCGCACCCCCAAGCCAGCCAGTCCTACACTCCTTTGTCTCCAGCCCTGCCAACCCATGCCGCACCCCCGTGGCCCTGCCTGAAGCCAGCCAGCCCATCCCACCCCACACACTGTCTCCAGCCTGCCCCACACCCCTTGCCTAGCCTGCAGCCACCTCCCCCCCACCTCCAGCCAGCCCCATGTCCACTGGTGCCCTGTAGTTTCCAGGGAAGTAACCCTGCACACCTGCTTCAATGAGGTGGGCAGGGAGCAGCTGGGACCCACATGTGCACCCTAGCACACCCTCAGGGAGTGGCGGAGCTCATTTCTAGTTCAGACACATCTTTTTTAAAAAGAACTTTAGGTAGGGTTAACATATATCTGTACTTTCCCGGACATGTCAGGCTTTTTGGAACTTAAATCACCATCCAGGAGGAAAATACGGACGTTGGTACAAAAAATACATACTGTGGCAGAACTTTTTATAGGGAACCGGTTGCTAAGAAATGGAAGGCTTTTTTTTCTTTCAGTCATCCCTGCCGGGGCCCCGCCGAAAATGTTCGAATTGGGCCCTGCACTTCCTAAAGCCGGCTCTGCCAGCTGCGGACAGGATTCAAAGGCCCTTTAAATCTCAGCCATGGCTGGGATTCAAAGGGCTCTGAGCTGCCTGCAGAGATTCTCGGCCGTGGCTGATATTTAAAGGGCTCAGGGCTCCCCGCCGCCACGGGCAGCCTAGAGCCCTTTGAATCCCGGCGGCGGCTCCAGTGGATGTGTTGTACCAATTATATTAGACCAGTAAAAACCAGCAGGATCTTTTTAAAGGGGACAAGACAAAGATGCCACATTTATTATGATAACAATTTATGACTAATAACTAATATCTTAATTCTTATTCACACACACATTCATCAGGTGTTCTGCAGCTGCTGCATAGTTACCAGTCCTGAAGATAGCTTAAGTTCATGGCTTGATTTTGCATCTTGGGTTTGTAGCTTGTGGCAGCTAACTGGCCAGGAAAGCTGGGCACAAGGCTGAGCTGGATCTCTGTTGGGCAGGCACCGATGTTCTTCCATGTTGGCAGCAGAATGTTACCCAGAGTCTCTCATCTCACCCTTCTTTTTTATAGGCTTTTAGTTTGGATTCAAAGTCTATAGGTCTTGCTCTGTCACGCTGCCTCTGGGTTTAGATTGATCACCCATCAATTGCAGGCGTGACTTTCAGCCTTGGACCTGGCTTTGATCTTCCTTCTGTTGTTCTGTTGTCCTTTTCTTTTTAGGGTGGATGCTTCTTACTTTGTTTAGGGCTGTTGTCTAGGTCTTCAGCCGTTGGTATCTGAACTTTATCTCATCAGGACAGGCTGGGGCTGGAGGTTGATTCTGTCATCCATACATACCTCATTCACACATCTAAACTAAACTAATAAGATTACAGCAGGGTTTGCAAAAATGAAGGTTGGAGGAAGCTTTTACGAAATGGAGTGAGTGTTTTAATTACAATATGGAACAGAAGTTACAGTGTAGGCAAGTGTAGTGAATGGTGAACAGAAGTTACATTAATAAAGTGAACAATTAAAAACAATTTCATTTGTCAATTCTACAGATGTGCTGGGATTTAAGGGCCCTTAAATCCCAGCCCCACAAAGCGCTGGAGCCCCGGGCCCTTTAATTTGACCCTGAGAGCTCCCAGCCAGCTCTTCAGCTGGGAGCCTCTGGTTGATTTAAAATCAAGTATCACCTCCCCACTCCCACCCTTCCTTTTTGGCCCACAGCTGTTTTGGTGAGGCGGCACTGGGAAAGGAAGGTTTGTTTCTGCAGGGCTGGGCAGTTTTGGCCCTCCGCTGTTTTCTTTGGAGTCATGTGGCCCTCGCCGCTTTACGAGTTGTGCAGGCCTGGTCTAAAGGGTTAGGTGGGACTTCAGTGATGGACAGACATCATTTTGATGACTTAGGTCACTGGCAGGAGTGGCTGGTGGAAACTGCAAATTTTAAAGGGTTTGCAGTGAATATTCCTGCGGGAAAACTGATGCTTAGACTTATGCTTATCTGGCCAAGGAATGGAATGGTACCAGTGCCAGGAGATCTGTCTCCCCGATCAGAACCAACCAGCTTGGGTTCAATTTTAGATATCCAGCACATGCAATGGACTGTTGAATAAGCTGCAGACCAAGAATCTATTCATCAAAATTACTCACCATTGACCACTGGGCATTTGGCTTAATTATACAGCCCCCTGACAGGCTAGTGTGCCTCCTCAGCAGAATGTCTGATATCTTGGGGACATCACAGTCGCTTTGGTTCACAGGTCCAGAACTTCCAACACTGCATGCTGTGAAGGAAGCAGGGCCAGCGCCCTCAGCTAGAATCCAACTGGCACGGTCCATTGAGAGGGCTCACCCAGGGATGACTCTGCTCTGCAAGTGGACGGTTGGCATAGGGGTGGGGGCCCACTAGCACGTGATCCAGACGTGCAGCTTTCTCTGGTGAAGATGGTTCCTCAGAATCCTGGTGGGTTTGGTATGAAGATAGAGAAGATCATTTCTGTGTCCTGTCACAGGGTTTACTTCAGTGTCTGTTGTTTATTATTATTTATGATTTTCCCTGCGATAGCACCTAGGGTTGCCAACTGTTAAAGATTAATCTTTAACAGTTGGCAACCCTAGTACCACCTAATGTGGGCTACAGCGGTCAGGCATAGTGGTTGGAACAATGTTGGTCAGAGCCGGGGTCAGGAACCAGAGCCAATTGCACAGGCACTGCTCCTGGGCTTAAATGGGGGCACCTGGACCAATGAGGGGCCAAAGCTGTCAGCCTGGTCTTCTGAGGTGGTATTTATCTCCATAGGGTTTCTGTGGTGATGCACACTGCCTTATCATGGCTACCGGGTAGCAGCGTGGAGGCACTGGCCATCCTGCAGACTTGGGTTCTAATCCATGCAGAGCCTCACACCAGTCACGGACCAGGCCCCATTGTGCTAGGTGCTGTACAGACAGAAAATTCGGTGCTTAAGTAAAATCAGTTGCCATGCTCATTCCCTAGCTGAGCTGAAAGAATCTCCTGGACGTTTGTAGCCTTCAGTTGTGATTCAGAAGGGCTGGTCGGGAAAAAGCTCATGCAAGTCCTTTCACTGAAGGGCCGTTGCTAGGGTGGGTGCAGAAGAGAGAGGAGTGGCATGTCCCTGCCTGCTTGGAGATGCTTTCCAACTGAGGTATCAGCTTCCTTACGTATGTTTTGCTCTGCCACAGTGTTTACCTGCTCTAGTCTCGGCTGCCTGCAAAGCTGCCAGAGGAATGAAGGGCTTAGCTGCAGGTTAAGGCAGAGGATTCCAGCTCAACCACATAGCAGCCTGCCTTTTGGCAGAGGGCTGTCAGTAGAAAGGAGCTGAAATGAGGCAGAAAAAAAAAACAGGGATTCCCTGTGTAAATGGGAGTTTCAGGTGCGCTGCATGTCTTAGGGCTCACACCGCCCCCCCCCCCCGGGGAGGTTGAGTAACTTCTTGCATCTTCCCCTGAAGCGTCTGGTGCTGGCCAGAGTAGATGGACCTGATCCAGTCTGGCAGTTCCTGCATTATGGGAATTCCCTGCAAGCAGGGCCAGCTTTTTTGCCATTGCAATCAGTGGCTGCTCTGAAGAGTAACTGTAGGCATGAGCATAACTCAGGGCAGGATGAATTGTCCACAAGTGTAGAGAATTAAGTGGTTCCTCATGGTCCCATTGTGCTAGATGCTGTTGCCATGTGTCCAGCTGGCAAATGGTCTTTGTCAAGAGCTGCACTGAGCTCAGTTGTTTCAATTAGTGGGGCTGGTTGACAGCTTTTCCCTTTTATGCAGCTCTTGCTGTTTCACTCATGTATCAAACACACCCCAAAACTGAAAGCAAGGCTCAATCAAGATCTTTGTATTTTTCAAACTATTGATCTCTCCCCAGGGCCTGGGGGAGGGAGGTTCCCAGCTGCTTGTATAGGATAACTTTATGTGTGGCACCCCCTGCTGGGAAAGACTGGTGAAACTGAACCCCACATGCTGCCATTCATGATTAACCAGCCCTGTCACTCAACTCCTAGGAGTTCCATATTTCCAGTTTGTGGTGGAACTTATAATTCTGTAGTAGAGGTAACCTGGACTGAAATTGATGCTAATTTATATTTCATTCTCTGCCCCCCTCCCCTGATATATTCTAGATACTCCCCTGTGGCCTGGAATGGTAGTGCTGATGGCCTGCCATACAGGCGGTCAGACTAGTTAAACTCCATGTTGTACAATGGATATATTTTCTTGCTACATTCTGATATCAAGTTTTTAACTCTGTTATGGGAGTAATTCTCCTAGTGATGAACAAAATAATTCCAATGCTCAGTTGAGAAGAATTGCCAGTGTACTGGGCTGGGGGAGTGTTCATCTGGCTGCTTTTGTCCAGCAGATTCCCACCACAGAAATTCATTGAGTCATGCCTGCTGGTGGAATGAAAAGGGGATTGAGCTAGTTTCATTTAAATCTGTTACTCCAGAGTAATTCTGTCCAAGTCACCCACTGCTAAAGGATCCTTCCCCCCAGCCTAAGGGGAGGATCTACAGGACCTCAGAATCCAACTGATTTTGGGGGAAAACTAATAAAACTTCAGCAGTAACTCTCAGAGCCCACTTTTACACTCTGTGCAAGCAGAGGGGGTGACTGACTGGTTTAGAAAAGTTGTGAAGATAAAATCCATGGATTTGTGCTAGGCGCTGGTCAATTTTGTTTTGTTTGTGAGGTTGCTGAGGGGGCCTCAGCACCCTGCAGGTTTGATTCTTATCAGGGATAGAGCGTTCTCTGCTGCCCTCTACTGGATGAGATCAGAACTGCATGTTAGCATTTTTCTATAATGCTATACTTTATAACTAAACTATTGTTGTATGTAAAGTAAATAAGGTTTTCAGGCACTGGTGAGAGCTTGGCTTGTTTAGCTTAACCAAAAGAAGGCTGAGGGGAGAGGAGTGAAGTTCTAGAACAGCCTTCCAAGGGGGAGTAGTGGGCTAAGCTTGTTCCAAACAGCAAAGACAGGGAAACCCTGCCATAATGCCAATTTGGATATAGGGCAATCACAAGCAACAAGAAAAAAAGTGCCTTCCCCACTGCCTCTTCCTCCCCCTTCTTCTTTTGGTGAGAAGGGCTGCTCTTCCTCTGCCCCTAGCATGTCTATTTCCCATCTGTAAAATGGGGATAATTAAACAATATAATAGGCTGCTACTAAATCAGTACTGGACTTAGAAATATACATAAAGATTAATAATGATATTGCTATTGAACATTACATTTTGAGTCTACTAGAAAAGTTTTGTTTTAATCTGTATTCAACTTGTGCCAATGTTAGATCAGACAAAAGAGGATGAAAAGTCATAGAAGTGAATGCTAATTCTTCTGTTGCCAGAGTAGATCCAGCTATTCTCAGATGCTTCCTGGAAACCTGGGGGTGTGAGGACAAGACAATCAATCAAATTTGAGATTTCTACTCTTTATCTTCTTAATAAATCTACCCTGCCTCCCCCCAAGCAGCTTATTGGTACCTACATGTGCCATGAGAGGATATCCCGCACACCCTCTGGCAGGAGGATCCCAACTATGGGAAGGTTTTTTAGATCAAGGACTTTGATTATAGTTTAGTTCCTCCTTGCCTGGGGAGGTGGTGAAGGCTAGGCCTGGCCTATAAAAAGAGAACTGCATAGAATGAAGGCAGTCCCTTGGGGGGGGAGGGGGTCTGAAAAGCTTCCCCCACCCCCAGGCTCCAGCCTCTCCCCTCCCTGCCACCCCGCATAATGCAGAGCCGGGGGAGAGCTACGGGCAGGGCACCGAGTGGGGGTTGGTTACCGTCCCTTCCCCAGAGGCCGGGCCCTGTAGCGCGCTGCGAGCCGCTCTCAGAGGCCGGGCAGGACACGCGCCGCTCCGGCTCCTTCCTTGCTCTGGGTGCAGGAGCCACCGCCGCTCTCCCGCGCGGGAGCCGCTTCCGGCTTTGTACCTCGCCGGCGCCTCCCCATTGGCCAGGGAGGCGCCCAATAGAACGCTGTTCCCAAATACGCATGCGCCGGGGCCAATTGTTGAGCACCTCGTTCGCAGCCCAGGTGCTTGTGGCGCTGCGCCGAGCCCAGGCTGCCCCGCCCCTCCCCCCCGTTGGGAACCCGGTCAGGGAGTCAAGCGCTGCGCAGACACAGAGCAAACACACCACCTGCGCGCGCACCCCCCGAAGCAGACACCAGCCGCTAGGGGCGGAGGCCTGAGGCGAGCCAGAACCACTCCTCTGGCCCCTGGCGTTAGTACCCCAACCCCTGCGCTTGTACAAAGAGCACCTGGAAAGGCGAACGCAGCGGGCGCCCTTCGCCGTGATGTGACACCGCCACCTACAGCTTGCACACGAGACAAGGGGGAGGGGGGTTTATTACACAGCCAGAGCAGGGCTCCTCCAGGGACCAGCACCTGCAGCCTCACATTCCTCCCCCTCCCCCCAGGGCAGGAGGCGCCTCGTTACCACCCCTGCTTTTAGCCTCGCCCATTGCTCTCCCAAGCTGGGTGCACACATTCACTCCCGTGGCCGGCCTGTGCCACTGACCATGCCCCCAAATAAACTAGTACATGCTACAGGCTTGTAAGATTCAACTCAGGACCGACAGTTGGGCTGAGATTACAGAAAACGAGAATAAAATTATAAACGAAGAACAGAGTTTAATAGAAACAAGTCAAACAGCCAAAATCCCAGCACGCTTTCTAGACACAAATGATCAGGTTAACCTGGCTGAAGACCTTTCTCTCACCCACAGTCTGCTGCAGCGGTTTTGACTGAGGCCAGGGGTGAAAGTAACTTAAAGGACTTGCCCCTACTCCAGAGTCCTGCAGAGGGGGAGGGGCCTCAACTGGAAGAGGCATGGCCTCTATCAGAAGAGGTGGGGGCATGAAATCCCAGGGCTTTTAAATCAGGATTTAAAGGGCTCAGTTGAACCTAGGAGCCAGGCCCTTTAAATCACCCCCAGAGCTACCAGCTGCAGAGGCAGCTGAGAGCCCTGGGGTTTGGGCAGGGGTGAAAGTAATTTACATTTCTTACCCATATGATCCAATCCCAAGCAACCCACCTCTCCTACGTAATTCATAGATCCCTCCCATTGCATGACAGATAGAGAAAATAAAGCTACTCTTACTACTACCAGTACTGTCTGTAATAAAACTTTACTATTGGAATACGCCTGAAAAAGTGAAAACTCACTGTCACATTTTTCTCCGTGTCTTCCTCCAGCCAGGCTGCGGACACTGGGCTCCATGCCTTCTCCCTGCCTGGCACTGAGCAGCAACTGCAGGGGCTTCCCTCTAGCTTGCAGCAGGGAGACTGGCTGAGGGAGGGAGAAGCCTGCTTCCTGCATGAGAACAGTTTAAACTCAGCTATTCCCTGTGCAGTTCAGTAACATTTCAAAGAGGATCTGCAAGCAGTTTGGACATCACAACCATGATCCTCTGCTGGGGAGTGAATGGGATAGATTTGAACTTGGAAAAGGTTCCTGATTTTGATTTGTGTATAGTAGATCCCCTCATCCCAGGGGCAGAAAAGAATGCCCCTGCCATGGTCACACACACACCCTCCCCACCCCAACAACAACTGGGAGTGAAATTAGCAAGGATGCCTGTCAGGGTATAAATCCCCACTCTGAACCTTAGCGTCCAAAAGATGAGGTACCAGCATGAATCCCCCCTAAGCTTAATTACCAGCTTAGATATTGTAGTGCTGCCACCAACCAGGACTTACAGTGCCTGGTACACTCTGGTCCCCCAAAACCTTCTCAGAGGACCCAGACCCCCTGGATCTTACACAAGGAAAGTAAACCCTTTCCCTCCCTGGGTTACCCTGGAAGATCACTTATCAGAGGGGTAGCCGTGTTAGTCTGGATCTGTAAAATCAGCAAAGAATCCTGTGGCACCTTATAGACTAACAGACGTTTTGGAGCATGAGCTTTCGTGGGTGAATACCCACTTCGTCAGATGCATGTAGTGGAAATTTCCAGGGGCAGGTATATATATATATGCAGGCAAGCTAGAGATAATGAGGTAGTTCAATCAGGGAGGATGAGGCCCTGTTCTAGCAGTTGAGGTGTGAAAACCAAGGGAGAAGAAACTGGTTTTGTAATTGGCAAGATCACTGTGATTCAAACTCCTTGAATCTAAAGACAGCGAGGAGTGCACCTTGGCCCCTCCTCTTTTCCCCTCCCCAAGAGGTAATACAGATTCAAGCTCCGTGAATCTAAGACAAAGGGATTCCACCTTTTCCCCCTCCCTTCTCTCTCCCTGTCTCCCACCAATTCCCTGGTGAGTACAGACTCAATTCCCTTGAGCCTCAACAAGGAGGAAAAAATCCATCAAGTCTTAAAAAGAAAAAACTTTTAATAAAAGAAAAAAGTAAAGTTGTCTCTGTAATTTAGATGGTAAATGTTACAGGGTCTTTCAGCTTATAGGCACTAAAGAGGAGCCTTCCTCCCCGCACAAATACACATTAAAATCATTCCAGCAAAATACACATTTGCAAATAAAGAAAACAATCAAAAAGACTAAACCACCTTATGCTGTTACTTACTATTTGAATACAAAATTAGAAAGCCTGTGGGTACATCTGGTTACCCTCTCAGAACCCAGAGAGAACAGACAAAGAGAAAACACAAAACAAAGACTTCCCTCCACCGAGATTTGAAAGTATCTTGTCTTCTGATTGGTCCTCTGGTCAGGTGGTCCAGGTTCACTGCTTGTAACCCTTTACAGGTAAGAGAGACATTAACCCTTAACTATCTGTTTATGACAATGCCAGAAACGGCTTCTAACCCTGGGGGCTGAACTGCACAGGGAACAACTGAGTTTAAACTGTTGGCAGCAGCAGCAGGCATCTCAGCCAGTGTCCCTACTGCAAGCTAGAGCCTAGAGGAGAACCTCTGCAGTGGGGAGGAATGCAGAGTCTTGTCTGCAGCCTGGCTGGAGGAGGGGGAGGGAGGAGACAAGAAACCACTGTGACAGTGACTTTTCCCCTTCCACCTGTTTTTATTAGCTCTGGATTTAAGCAGTGGAGCCAAATGCTTTGTATTTGTTGTGTATATTAGTATTGGAGACAAGATTCCCTCATCCGGGGGCAGACAAGGACTGCCCCTGCCATGGTCAAACACACCTTCCCCACTCCCCAAAGCTACTGTGAGTGAAATTAACAAGGATGCCAGAAATAACTCCTAACCCCAAGGGCTGAACCACTCAGGGAACAGCTGAGTTTAAACTATTCTTATGCAGGGGGCAGGCTTTTCCCTCCCTCAGCCAGTCTCCTTTTCTTACCAGTCCTCCGTACCTGCCTGTACCCGCTTACTTTCACCTGTGACCGAGGCAGCCTGCAAACCCATGCCATCCATTTGCTTGCTAGGTGAAGGATGAAGTGGGGCCTTCTGTATATACCCCGACCTCCATTGTCTTTACTCTGAGGCAGGATAATCCCCCAGGGCCTGTTTTCGCCTGCCTGCTCTTTTTCTGTAGAGTTCACATCTCTTCAGGCATGCACTCTGTTATTTTACGATGCTACACTTACATCCAGACACATATGCCTTACAGAGTTTAAACACATTTTCCAGTATACACACACACACACAACTCCTTACATAGTATCTGTACAACATTGGACCACAATATTAATGACTAGTGTGTCCCTGGCCTTCAGGTGAGACCTCACCACAGATGTTTTGGGAGAACCAAAATGTTTGTAGCAAACTCAGGAGGTTTCTGTCCCCCAGTTGCCATTAACATCTTCTTGTGTCACGGACACCAGACCGGTGGCAGAGAGTCAACGCAGGGATTTGTGACTAGCCACTGAGTCCTTCGGTAACCCATCAAACAAGTAACCCCCTGGTCCCAGGAGGTGGATTGCGGCAGCCCTGGGATTGCTCTGTGTTATAACCGGAAGGCAGGCCGAACTGAATGCCCAGGCAACGCAGAGGAGGTAATCCACATGTTGCGATAGTACCGCTCGGCCTGTGACATAAGCAGATGTGTATTTGGATTTTTGACAAGTGACCTTTCTATTTTGCCCTGGTACAAATTACAAAGGTACCTTCTGAGGTCAGTACCTGGAATGCCAGTATCCAAAACAAGGAGAATGAAAGGTATAGAACAAGTTACTCTGAGGACATTCTGCACCAAAAGAATAAAAATTCTGTATATGATATTTTAAAAATCTGCAAAATTTGTCAGATAAGTGTAGAGGCTCCAACATGGCATTGGGGAGCACAGGCCACTGGCCTCGTAGAGGTGGGAGATCAGTGTGTGGCTCCCCCCAGGACTCAGCAGTGAGGCTGCACCCAACCCTGACACAGTGCAAGGACAGAGCCTGGCCCAGAAATGGCCCAGAGCCCTGCCCCTCCTTGCCAGGTGCATCAGCTGTGGGCAGGCAGACTCAGCAAGGCAGGGTCCAAGTCTAGAGGGACTTAGTGTGGGGGTAACCACATGCAGGCTGACAGGGTTCTGCGTGGGGAAAACTGGGTGCAGGCAGCTCAGTCGAGGATCCAGCTGTGGGGGGGGGACACCTGGATGCAGAGGGGCTTGTTGGAGGGTGCTGGGTGCAACAGTAATGGGAGACTGGGGGGCCGGTGTGTCCAGGTGAATATGGTTGGGGCTCAGCGGAAGTGGGGGTCTGAGTGTGGGGGGATAGAGCTCGGAAGGGGGGTCTGAGTGTGGGGAGAAATCAGTGGAGGGGTCCAGATGCTGGGTAAATGGGGCTCATCAGGGGGTTCTGAGTGCAAGGGGTGAGGCTTGGCAAGAGGGTCTGGGTATGAGGGGGCCTGGGGTTGGGCACAGGGGGAGCAGCTCCCTCTACAGTGATCCCTCCTCCTGCAGCTGAAGAGCGATGGGTGCAGGAAGTGCGGGGGTGGCAGGATGTGCACGTAGCACTTCCTACAGCTGGGGGAGAAATCTGGGGGTGGGTCTGACATGACCCGGGGTGCCATGCAGGGGAAGAGAAAGGCCCATCCTCCCCAACCCAGATGGGACTAGCAGCTGAGCCCAGCAAATGGTAGGAGCTACTAGCCAGGTCTTCCCCAGTCCTGCCCCCTGGCCCACAACGATTTACCTCTCTGCCGGCTGCCCTGGACACCAAAACCTACTGCTGGGAAGGCTGCATGATCGCTCTTGCGGCTTCCTTATCAAAAAGTCATTTTTCTGTGGGGGAGCAAAGAAATTTGCGAGGGACATAAATTCGGCACACACACAGGGGTGCCGAATTCCCCCAGGAGTAATGAGTGGAAGAATTGTAACCAACTGATGAGCTGGATTTTAGTGACATGAAGAGCTTTATAACTTGTACAATCACCCTAGAAATACGCAACCTCCCCTGCAGTGTGGGGTGCCTCACAATGCCTTGTTGCTGTGGCTCCCAAGCAGGGCCGCTGACAAACAGCCAAACGACTTGCAGGTCACTCCCTGAATGTCCATGTATCACCACAGCCACGGTCCGGCGAGTCAGAAAGAAAACACCGGCCACGCTCTGGCTTCCGGCAACCTCGATTGCTACATGCGCATTGATCACGACGCGTTCCCGGTCTTCCTCGAAGAAAGATCTGTTCCACACTGTCCAGGTATATTTGATCTGTTGCCCCTGTGAGGGCATCGAGCTACAACACCTTAAATGGAGTTCCCCATACGATTCACAACGCTGGGTGAATTATGATTAAAGAACAAAACAGATTTATTTAACTACAAAGAGATTTTTTTTAAAAGTTCAAGTTATAGTCAGAAATGGTTACAAGACAATCATAAAAACACTTCTTAGTACTCAACTTAAACTAGACCTGGTTCAAGGTGAAATTCTTACCGCAAATTTCCAGCAGCATTGCTGACCAAATTACAGGGCAGGATCTGCTTCTGAGGTCCAGTGGCTGTTTTCTTTTGTCCACTTAGGTGAAAGAAAGAGATGGACAAGAAGAGAGATAACTTGGGATGTTTTTGCCCCTCTTTTATAGCTCAGTCACCCTTTGGAAACCATGTTCCTGGGTGTGACCCCTAGTTAAAAGCTCTTTCCAGCTGCGAGCAAGGAGAGACAGAGTTTGGTGGGGGAAATTTGCCAAGATCAGATCTGTGTGTTCCTGCCCTGCTTCCTTCCCAAAGAATGACCACTTGATCAGGGCCGGATTAACTCTCCTGTGGGCCCAGGGCTATTAGATTTTTGTGGGGCCCCTGAGGGTTTGGAGTGGGGGAGTGGGTCCAGGGCTGGGGCAGGGGATTGGGGTGCAGGCTCCAGCTGGGAGACGCTTACCTCGGGCAGCTCCTGGGGTACCCGGCCAATGGGAGCTGCGGAGCCAGCGCTGGGGGCAGCGCAGAGATTCCCTGAACGCCCCTTACCTGGATGCTGGCGCTCGCAGCTCCAGGGCTGAATGGGGGCTCCGAGGCTCAGGTACTGGTGTCCAGCCCGCAGCAGACACTTACCACAGGCCAGATGAAAAGAAGCAGTGGGCTGCATCTGGCTAGCGGGCCTGTGGGGGCCCCGCTTACGCCGAGGCCCTGGGCTGCAGCCTCTAAAGCTCCTGCATTAATCCGGCCCTGCACTTGATAGGTGATGACACCCACCTGGGGTATCAACTTGTCTTTTGTGCTTGAGAAACAGGTTTGCCCACTCCCCTGACATCTCCAGTAAACACACAGTATTGATTTCAGCTTATGTTCAGAACTTTACATATAGTGTCGCTACGTACATTTCGCTGTGATATTACTGACTGGCAAGTTAGACTTGTCACATGGTACCTCAAGCAGGCCTATTTTGCACAAAGATTTTTACAATAGTGTGTCAGATGTGAATGCTGGGGTGCATTCTGTCACGGTATCTTATTGAACTTTTCTTCCTGTACTATGCCATTATTGACTTTCCGCAATAAACCTGACCGATATTGGTTATTTGAGCTCTTCTATATATTTCATAAGAAACCAAAGCGTGGTCAAGCAATTGACATTATCATTTATCAACACTGCCCACCAGCCACATAGGCTATTATAGGCGGGTTCCTTCTTTTAAAAAGCTCCTCATGAATAGACCAGCCCCTGGCTCTTCTTAAAGAAGCCAGCCACCCTGGGACATTGGCCTTAAATGGTTGATACATTCACTGCTGAAGTAAACCCGGTCTTTGCTCCTCCCCACTCCATTGCCCTTAAACAAGGGCTGCCCTCTTCTCTGGCATTTGATACTGCTTTGAAGGGAAGGAGATATGCCTTGGTCTCAGCGTCTCTCTTCATGCAGAATTATTTCTGTGAATTAAAAACACCCCCAAAGGTCTGGAAATATTGACAGGGTTATAAACTTCTTGTGACTCTTCAGCAAAGCACCCTGGTCCCTGAATGGCTCGTAGAGAGACCAGGCTATACAGTGGTCAATGGTGCTCCAATTAGACCTGTGAAACCAGAATGACCCAATGGGGAGAGACGGGGTAGGGGGATATCTGGTCTGAAGTAGAGTCAGTGGGGTTACACAGCAGGAATCAAAAGCAGATTCCAGCCCCGAGTCAAACAGCTGTTGTGCTTTCTGAGGGAGCAACCCCTCACTGCACCCTTTAACCTTTTCCGCTCTAGTGACTCCATCCAGGCAGGCTGTGCTCTTCTGGTGATGTGATGACTCCTCCCCTGGAACAATAGGGCACTGATATGAGAGCAGCAATGAGAAAGAGTTGAAGTGGCAGGGGGGAGGGTATGAGGACAGCGACAGCCAGGAGGCAGCGCAGCTGGACCACTTGGGATCATTGTTGTGGGGGCTACAGTGGCACTGACCAAAATCAGGGCCCACTTATGGCATGGGCATTATTAGTAGTATTATGGTAGCACATAGAAGCCCCAAACCAAGATGGAGACCCTATGACATGCACATTATCAGCAGCACCTGAGGGTGGGGGCCATTAGGAAGTGCACATTATCAGCAGCACTACAATAGCACCTATGGGCTCCCCTTTTTTATAGTGCCTGGGGGGCACCCGTCCCTGAACAAAGTGCACATTATCCAGGGACATGTGCAGAATTTAACTATGACCCCTTTGGGGGGCAGGGGGGCACTGTGCTTCCTTTCCCCAGCTCTGCCGCTCTGGCAGGGGCTTGCTCTTCCCTCCCTCTCTTCCCCCCATCCCCAGCTCCAGCAGGAGCTCCCTTTCCCCACCACTGCAGCCTCAGGGCTGGAGGAGTCCAGTATCCCTGACAATTATTGGGGAGGGGGAGTGCCTCTGCATGTCCCTCCTTTTGCACTCCCTGACATTATCAAACCACCTGGGAGGTGCCCCAGTATGAAGTACACATTATCAGTGGCATTATAGTAACAGCTTCCCCTTTTTATAGCGCACATTGTCAGCAGCATTATGGTAGCACCAGGGAGCGGAAGGGGAATTATGAGGTACACATGATCAGCAACATTACAGTAACTCCTCTGGCCCCCGTGGTTTGCTGTTACTTGAGACTGTGCTGAACTATTTTCATCTGGCACAATCCGAGTTACTCATGCTGAACACACACAGTCCTGTTCCTCGAGGGAATCAAACCACCCAGCCCCTTTCATTGCTCCGAAACCCAAGCCTGCCTCTCCAGCCCACCCCATGGCCAAAGGAGCTGTTTCTCTGGTTCCTTCTTTACTGGCTGCCAACTTCCTGCACACAACGCAGCCTGTCCCTCAGCATCTACAACTGGGCCCAGAGACACCCAAGCATCTGATCAGCTGTGCCATGCACCCCAGTGTCTCGAGTGGTGGCTACCCATTGCTCACAGCTATCTCTACACAAAGGGGCATTTAATTGCTCCTTCCCCTTAGCTGGAAAGGAAAGCTCTTCACACACTCAGGTCTGTGATTGCTCTATAGACAGAGAGCCATTATCACCTTCCAGCATAACAACAGTTCATGGCCACATATTCTGGAATGGGTATGAATCCTCATACCTCTGGGAGGGGGCACAGGAGCTGTTTGTACAGGGACCTCCCTTGCCTGGTGCTGAGATGCAGCCACATCTGGGGTGGGGAGCAGGGGCTGTTTATACAGGGAGCCCCGTGGGCACTGTGGTTTATAATTTAACCCTTTGGGAACTACACAGCAGGCAAAGCAAGAGGAGTTTAATCACAGTAACTTTTACCCTCAACACAAACAAGAGTCACAGATATTCAGATAAAAGAAGCAAAGCCCATACGGCTTCTCCACTCCTTCCCTGTCTCTGCTCACCTCCCAGTCTTGTTTTTAGGGGCTTGAGAGTCCACAGGGTAGTCCTCCTGCTGGCATTGTCAGGCCATGATCAGCTGATGTACCAGGCCTTGTATTTCCAGGAGCTATTGAGACATTTTAATCTGGAATCCTAGGTCCTATTTGAGATACACAGAGCAGGACAACTACAATGCTCAGGGAAACTGCTCATGACTCTTCCGAGAGGAGACTGGAAGAGTTTGGCCTAAAAAGAAGGGATGTCGTTGCTCCCTGTAGGTACACCAGGGAAGAGGAAGAGCCAGTGAAGCTCAAGTACAATGCTGGCCCCAAAGCCAAGGGGGATAAACTCACCAGGGATCAGCTGAGACTGGAAATGAGAAGACTGTTCCCACCCACCGGAGGAGGGAGGGTCTGGAAAACCCCAAACTAGCTGCAAGCTGGAACAGTTTCTGAAGGTGATTTTCTGTCACAGCTTTCCACATAAGAGGGAGCCCAGCCTGCAGCCGGCCCTTAAGTAAACTTCCGGGCCCTGCTTTACCCACTGATCAGCTGCAGCTGGTGAAACTCCCTGTTCACCTGGAGATCAGCCTGGTTCCTCCTCCTACCAAGGCATCCACAGCTGATGATGATTGTGGTATCAGCCCTTACAATGAGCTGCCCTGGGTCTCTGCTGACAGCTCAAGGTTCTCATAGATCTCAAAGCCTGGGGTCATGTCATCTGGCCCCCTGCCTGACCCAGGCCCTGAATTAATCCCTGCTGGAACCAGAGCAGATCTCTTAGGAAAACATCCCATCTTGATTTAAACCTAGCCAGAGCTGGAGAATGCACCCCAGCTCATGGAGAGGAGCTGAAACCAGGATGCCTGCGCTCTATCCCTAGCACTGGGAGGGGATTGGGGTCTAGTCGGGGGCTAGAAGCCAGGACTCCCATGGCATGGGGCCGGGGAGAGAAGAGGGGACTTGGCACAGCCCAGGCTGTTCTCTCCTCTTAGGGTCCTGGGATTTGCCAGTCAAAAGGACCTATGTCCCAGCCACCTACTCAGCAATAACCCAGATCACTGCCCCTCTCTACCTCCCCCCATGCCTCCAGCCTGGGCACTGACCCACAAGGCCCTCTCCTGCTTGCCTGAGGCACCCCCTCCTTTAACACTTTCCCACCCTGCTCCTGTTCTTGTTTAGGATGCACATTGCCCGGGCCACCTTCAAGGTCTGGGCCTTCAGTGCATGCTGCTTTGGAGAGGCCAAGTGACCAATGAACGGGTGATAATAGCACTGATTGAGGCACTTGCTTTAGGATGGTTCTGAGTGCGGCCTGGCTCCACGGGGGAGGTGGGGAAGGGGGTGTTTAGGGACCAGCCTGGCTCTGGAGGGATGAGGGACGGGGGTGGGTCTGTCATGGGTTCTACCCAGAAAGCAGGTGCTGATGAAGCCAGTGTGGTATCTGGCTGCCCACGCCCCCCTGCTCAGCATGCGTCTCTACAGAGCCTGGTGCTCTGTGACATTGTCATGGTGCAGCCGGAAGGAGACACCACAGGAGAGGCTGTCCTGGCCCTAGTGAAGGAACTGAGCGGGTACTGGGCCCCGCCAGGATGTCCAGGTTGTACCCCTGGTTCTCAAAGGGGGATGGGTCTCGTGCAGTGGGTCTCAAACTTTTGTCCCGGTGACCCCTTCACTTAGCAAGCCTCCGAGTTTAACCCCCTTATAAGTTAAAAACACTTTTTTATATATTTAACACCATTATATATGCTGGAGGCAAAGCGGGGTTTGGGGTGGGGGCTGGCAGCTCACAACCCCCCCATACAATAACCCTGTGATCCCCTGAGGGGTCCCAACCCCCAGTTTGAGAACCCCTGGGCTAGTGATCTAGAGAGCAGGGGAGCAAGGTGCTATCCCTGGCTTGGGTAGGGAAAGGCAGGGGCTGAATGAGGTGACGTTCACAGCTCTTTCCCTAGGCAGGTACAACCTGTGCCGTCACTATGCCCAGTTGGGGAGCCAGAGACTTGGGTACAGGACCTACAAGGAGCAGATCATCTTTGTATATAAGTAAATTTACTCCCAAGCACCTCTCAGTGTCAGGGTGCCGTGTCCCATTCCCATTGAGCGAGCCAGGCTCCCTGCTTGGGGTCCGGATTGGAGCTGGTGTCCACTACAGAGGAAAGGCCCCATGTCCCCTTTCCCACCCCCACCCCTCCCACACACACACACTCCCAAGCCAACCAGTCTGCCTCCCTGCCCTGGGGCTGGATCAGAGCTAACACCCATGCAGACCGTCATGCTCTGGGCTGGCTGTGACCCCGCTCTCCTGGAAGGTCAGACATGGTGTCGGTCACCAAGTGGTGCCAGTTCGGGTATGAGGAGGCCGGAAAAGCTGAGGATTTTGCCAAGAGGCCCTTTGCTGCCAGATTCCAGACATCCAGCACAAGTGGGACCCCTTCCTCAGTGCCCCCTGGTGCCTCTGCTGCTCTCCCACCCCACCCCACCCCACCTGGCAATGCCCAAGTGCCTTCTCCCTTCCTCAGACCCCCACACCTAACTACTTCTCCTCCTAGTATCCCCAAACCCCCAGTGCCCCCTCCACTACTATAACCCCCTCAGTTTCTTTCTCCTCAACTGTGCCAAGCCCTTCATCCTCCCTAATCCCCCATGGCCCCTTTCCCCTCCACCCTTTGTGACCCCTCCCATGCCCTCTTCACTACGATCTCTCTGACACACACCACCCCCCATGTTCTCCCAGGCCCAGGCCCCACAGGGATGGAATGGGACCCAGGCATCAGGGAGGACGCCCCAATGGCAGAACCACAGTGCTGCTAGGCCAGGGGTGGGAGCTGTGGGGTGCAGCAAGGGAAACAGACCCAGCCACTCAGGTGTCCAAGGCAGCTCTCCTGGGAGAGGGACAACAGTGCTGCCAGCCCCGTGGGGAGTGAATGTGATCCAGAATCTAGGACAGCTACGAAGGGGCTCTGTAGCTCCAGGGGAAGAAGGAATGGGACCCAGACATCTGGGATGATTCCTTTAGGGGCTCTGCAGCTCCCAGACCTTGGGAGTGGGGGTGGTAGGGAATGAGACCAAGCATCCAGGCTCTCGTCTCTCTCTGTGTCCCCCCAGAACATGATGGTGCTGAGAGACTTGAATCAGGGTGAGGGTCTGAAGCCCATCCAGAATGTGCTGAGACCCTGGTTTCCTCTGGCTGATTGGTGACGGTGCTGACACCACGATCACAATCCTGAGCCACTGCAGCTATGACAGGTAGCCGGGGGCCAGCACGGGGGCAGGGGCACTGTCCCAAGGGAGGGCCGGAGGACTGGGGGAATGAGCATAGGGCTGGGAAGAGTGGAGGTCTCAGCCTGGGATGTGGAGAGAACTGGCTCCCAGCCCTGGGTGGGAGAGGGCAGAGAAGTGGATCAGAGCACGCTGATGTGGGGGGAGGGGAACTGACTCCAAGCCAGAGGAGGGGCTCCCCAGAGTGGGTGGGGGTCCCAGCATGAGGGGTGGAAGAAGTGGGGCACAGAGAGCCCCAGGCAGAGAGGAGTGGGTGGGGAACAATAGAGGAGTGCAGTGGTCTCAGGCCCTCACACTTAATAGGTTAACCCATCTAGGCAGGTATTGCAGGAACTTCGGGGGTTTCTACTCCCAAAGCAGATGGCAGGAGCCCATCTCCAGCCCAGCAGCTCCCTCACCCCCAGCCAGTTTGCTCCCTGGGGATACAAAGACAGACACAGAAGACTAGGAGGCAGGAGAGGCTTCTCAGATTAATCTACATTGACCTTGTAATCATGATATCCACTCAGCCCACACCTAATCTTCTTTCTCTTGCTCTCTTTCTAGCAACTCTAAAGACAAAAGGGACAAGACCACAGAAGCACCAAAGAAATGGCAGGAAAAGAGAAGGGAAGAAAAAGCCCAGGAGAAAGGATGGAGACACACTGCATGCATGCCCCCGCTCCCCTGTAACGAGGGCTTGGGTCTTAAACACTTGTTTCAGTGAGTTTAAGCCCCCTAGAAGTGCCAAGTAGAAGGACCTCCCTGTAAATAGTGATCAAGGTCCTTCGCCTCCAAACAAAATGATTTGGGTATCCATTACATATCTGTAGCTCAAGGACCATGCTTAAATATGGGCTCAGGTCTCTTTCTGTTTCAAACCTTTGGAACCTAATCTTTTAAATGCCCTGTGTGATTGACCTCTCCCTGCAACAAGGGTTCAGTCCCCACCCCTGAGATGGAGTGGCCTCCCACTGAGCTGGAGATAGGGTGATCAGATATCCCAATTTTATAGGGACAGTCCTGATTTTCTTATATAGCCTCCTATTACCCTCCACCCTCTGTCCCGATCTTTCACATTTGCTGTTTGGTCACCCTAGCTGGAGGGGGAGGGAGCTGTCCGGGGTTCTCTGCTCGGTGTCCCCGTCAGGCTCCCTTCTTATGACCCTTTGACCTCACTCCTGTCCCTGTTCTTTTATTGGTTGTCCCCCGGAATCAGTGGGTTCTGTGGTCCTGTGGGTCCTCCCTTTAGGCTGAGGGGGATCCTTTAGCAGTGGGCGGGCATCGCCCGCCCACTTCCCAGACACCCAATAGATGGAGGGGGAGGGACCACTCTCTGATCCCTGATGGGCGGAGCCAAGCTGGACTCACCCCTCTTGCAAGAAGCTAAGGGGGTAGGGCAGGAAGTATAAAAGGCAGAGCCACTAGTATAGCTCAGTTTGAGCCAGGGAGGGGATTGCATGTTTCTAGAGTCTGTAGCTGCATTGTGTCCTTCTTGAGGATGAGACTAACTTAGGAGAAAAACTGCTGGGATTGGTGCTTGCTGTGTACCTTAAGAAGATAGAGGATGACCCTGAGCTTCAGGTACCTTATGGTGGGAGAGTAGGAAGTAGCCCAGGGACAATGGAGTATAGTTCAGGTCTGTGGCTGCTGATCAGTGTGTTTTGATTGGCTCCCTGCTGAACCAGTGATGGAACACTGTCTGGGCTGGGGTCCTGGGCTGGGACCTTGTGGAGTAGGGTGGGCCTAGGTCCCCCTATGCCCTGCTGCTATTCCCCACCCTGGGGTTGTAGTCCTTAAGCTCAGAAGCCTGAATTTGTCTGATGGAGTCAGGATGCTAAATACCAGACTACTTAAGGGCCTGGGCACCTTGAGACTGTTGGATTGCACTGTCCCACCTAAGGACCTGACCCCTCATTCCTGGTAAGGGGTGGTGTCCCAGGGGTGTAGTGAGGTGGAGTCCCTTTCCACTGATCTGGAAGGGGAGGGACACTGCCAACCCACAATCACCCTAATGTAGCTTCTTGGTCTTAGGTCTCAGGTAACTTTTGGGTGAAATGACCCCTGGCTACTGAGAGAATGTAGGTCTCCCCTTTTTCCTCACTCTTGGCCCTAGTCCTTTTTGTCATACCCCTTGTCTAATGATAACCTTTTAAGTGTGGGAAAGGTGACCCAAACCCTTATTTCATCATGGGTCACTTCGACATGCCAAGCAAAAAGATTGCCCTGTAAACCCAGTGTAAGGTCTTAATGCTCTTAATCCCAAAATAGTACAGCCTTTTTGTGGCTTGGGGCCATTGCTGCCTTTCTGCTGGCCAAGAAATGCATGGGTACAGGGACACAACTATTCATCTCTATTTTTGAGACATAGCTTCAGCTATAATATTGGTTTGTCAGTTTATAAGTCAATGATTTTATTAAAAAGAACAGGAATACTTGTGGCACCTTAGACTAACAAATTTATTTCAGCATGAGCTTTCTTGAGCTACAGCTCCATTCTTCGGATGCATAGAATGGAACACATAGATAGGAATTGAGCTAGCTCAATTGATTAGACTCTTCCTGTTGGAATGCATACTTCCACTTCATGTTCTCTGTATGTGTAAATATCTCCTGTCTATGTGTTCCATTCTGTGCATCCGAAGAATGGAGCTGTAGCTCACGAAAGCTCATGCTGAAATAAATTTGTTACTCTAAAGTGCCACAAGTACTCCTGTTCTTTTTGCGGATACAGACTACCACGGCTGCTACCCTGAAACCAATGATTTTATTTATATCTATCTAGCTTGGGGACCATTTTGGGATGGACCAGTGTGGGGCCTGGCTGGAGGAGGAAAAGTTGAATGAGTCTGGTAGGGGGTTGGGGTATGACAATGCTGTGGCATCAGATGTAACCATGCATGACACATCCAGGGAGACTGTGCATGGTACTTCAGATGCCCCAGGTATTAAAATCTGGAATGGATCACCAGAGCAGGAGGAGGTATGGGTGGGGAGGTGGAGGTATGATGATCTGAGGGTTCAACCCAGACTAGTAAGGGGTTGTGTAACCCTAGCCCTGCACCTCTGGGGGCCTTAAAAGCTGTGCTCGCAACCTGGAGGCTAATGGCCAGCAAACAAGCATGCAGGTCACCAGAGGTGCTGACGGGTGCTTACCTCTACCCCTTCCTAGCCCTGCCTCTTCCCCTGAGTATGCTGTGTTCCCCTCTCTTCTTCCCTGCCCTCCAGAGCTTGTTACTCATGGCAAGTGCTGGGAGGAAAGTGGGGATGTGCCTCACTCAGGGGTGAGGGGAGCTTGGCTGCCAGTGGGTGCAGAGCACCCACTAACTTTCCCAGTGACCTGCAGAGGCACTGACTCCCCCTAGCTTCCATGGCCAATTTATTACTTACTCACACACCCACCTGAATTTCTTCCAAACCAGCTGCCAATGTGACAATCGGCCAAGGTTCCCAGAATTGTGAATTAGTATGTTACCACTCTCCCTCTCAGCAAGTGAGTTGTGCCACTGCTAAGCTGTGACAGCTCCCTTATGTACTTGTTTGTCCTCTTAGGAAACTCTTCATGACTCTGCGAGTCCAAACCTTGCCTTGCCACTAACCAACAGAAACCCCTACCCCTCAGTTCCCCAGAAATTTTGATTTTTCCTTGCAGTGGCCTGCCTTCTCTTTGAACATGCACCGAAATTAAGCTTGCTGCTCCTTTAAAGAGATGGTAGCAATAGTTTATTATTTGTGGTTAACAATAACTCTAAATGTAATCACAGCACTGAATTGCTTTATAGTAAATAAGTGCATTAAAGACTAGGTCAAAAGTTTAAGTGACTCCAAATATGAGGAGTAAAGCTAGAAAGGGTGACAAACAAAAGTAAAAATGTGCTTCTAGGACAAACTTAAGCGATTTATAATCTTCCCCGAAGCAGGTTTCTCAACTGCAGTCACTTCCCAGAGACCTCAACCTCCTTGGTTGAAGGACCCTATGTTCTGACACCTTTTTTTTAGACAAAGGTCCTTGAGTCCCCTAAATATGGATAACTCCAATGTCTTTTTGCACCTGTGATGGGGTTTACTCCCCACACAGGACCTCAGAGAATTGACTTAGGCCAGGCAGGCCCAATTAAGCAGCAAATAAGGAAGAGATTTAGGCTAAGAAATCCACTAATTGGAAGCAAGTCCCCACCTGTGGGGGAACAGGTGGGGCTCACAAATCTAAGACTGGCAACAGAAAGATGGCAACAGAAAGATGGCTGTAAGTCAATAGTATAAAGCATATCTATTATTATCCGTCATTCCTAATGGTGCTAATACATTGATATTTAGAAATGTCTATCTCTGGCTTTTATGTAAGACCTCACTTGATGCACTTTTATTGTACACAAGGCTATACTTGTGGGCTGTCAAACTTTTCTGAATTGTAGAGAAGCAATGAAAAAGAGGGAGGGGAGAAGAATAATGCACCATATTTATGGTAATAAAGTCCTCTATTGCTTTGCCACAATTTTGAGTGGCCACCAAGGGCTCCCACTCAAAATTGTCCAGACAGCAATATTGTGGATTCAACAATGTTGGAAGTTAACACTCTTAATAGTGTGTACAATTAACTGACTATTGCTTATCATTTGAGGCTCAGACCTCTTTATAGTTAATAGGATGTAGGAGCAGGATTTTATAATTGTACTATAAGAACTGATGTGAACTTTGATTTCCACTCTACCAGCAACCCTTTTTGAATAACAAAAAAATGATTGTCTGAGACTAGGATCCTGTTTACCATATGCCAATTGTAGGACCTGTTATAAAATTGAGTTAGTAAGAGACAGGACTTTGTACTGTGTCTATGACACATAGATTAGAGAAATGTCCAGGACCTGAAACCCCAATGTGAATTGTTTCAGTTATAAGATTTAGCAAAGTTCAAGTTACAATGTATTCTGCTGAATATAAAATACTGCTCTCTGTAGACCTTTGAAGGTTTCTGTGACAGACTGTTTATGTGAATGAGGAATGCATGCCTCAGGAAAAGAGGAGGTGTGAAGGCCATTGTTATAGGCAGATGGTCAAAGAAGGTGGCATGAAGAGACTTGGAAACACCAGAAGACAGACAAAACATCCACTGTATCCAATGCTCAACACAGCAGCACTGATGACCTCAGAGGTGAGGCAGGCACCTCAAAAGGTGAGATAACAAATATCCAATGACAATGTGAAGCCTGACCATCAAATGATAACAGCAGAAAACCCCAAGTTTAACACCACTTAAGGACTAACGATTACAGGGAGACATTGCAAAATGCATGGACTCAAATGGGAATTTACAACTATAAAGAGGGTGTTTTGCCATGCAACTCTGGGTTCAGTCCCACAAAGCCTCGGAGCACTGGACTGTGACCAACAGAGCCCAGTTCCTCACTTGTGCTCAATCTAACTGGCCATTAGATTGACTCCAACTACAGACTAGTAACTATAAAGACCATCCGCAGGACTTGTGTGCATGAGGGGGCAGTATCCAAAAAGCATATGCTAATAGTTGTAATTTCATAAATGTGGCATATTTGCCCTTGTCCCTTAGAAGATCCCATGTGCTTTGTACAGCATAACAAAGAGGCGTACCCCTTTCAGGAATCTGACTTGTCTTGCGTACTCAAGTTTCACCTCACTGAAACCACTTGCTTACAAAATCAGCGCTGGATTCATTCTGGTCCTTGACTGGAATCTGCTCCAGCTCAGTGACCTTTCCTGGTACAGGTGACTGTTTCTGCCATTCCAGGAGAAGACGTAAAGGACTGTACTCCAACCACACACTGATCTGCACCTGGATGTGGTCAGTGGCTCAGGTGATTGCTCTGACCAGGATGCATTGTCACCTGTGACTAACAGGGCAGAAAGCTGTTCTGATATGGTCCATGCAACATGCTACTACTGGTGAAAATGGGAACATGGGGCGTTACCGTTACTCAGGGTTCTTTCAACCCAAAGCTCTTGGTAACTCTCACTTTGGGCAAAGAGGTGTCAGGAAACAAATCAGGGGAGACATGGCTGTCCAGCCGATAGATGGCTGGCACAGAGGACAACATGAGTGCTTTCACTTAAAGCTAAACTTTACTTAGTCTCAAGCAGTTACAGAGACAGACACACATCCGCAACAAGATTAGTAAAACACCCCAACCCTCAATTACCAAAACTGAGTGTGGCTTTCAAGTGACACAGCAGCAGGCTTCTGGTGGCCAAATCTTCCATCTGCCGGTGGGGAACACAACATGCATCCAGAGGGAGAGACCAGTCCCAAACAGGCTGTCCCCTGCTAGTCTCAAGCTTTTCCCCTTTTTATACGTGTCCCCTAAAGAAACCTTGTTAAGTAAGCAGTTTTGATGATCAAGCAAGAGGCTCCTTCTGATTGATTTAACCAGATGTGGGTTTTCCCAGAGTTCACAGCCTTGAGACCCCAATAGACATTTCTGGGGCACATACATGCATTTTAAAAGAGCAGGATCAGCAACTTCAACGCAATTCTTATCAGGAAAGACAGGGGCTCAAGCTGCCCTTTTTGCCTTGGTCAAACTGAGTTTGCTACCTGGCCACTTAACAATAAGCCATAGTGGTTTCGGGTACCTTACTAGTTTGCCAAAGTCTCCCCAGCTTTTTACTGAGTAACTGTATTTGTAAAAGCTGTCTTCGTGAGTGATTTAGCTCACTGCTGTTGGCTGTAAAAGCTGGGAACTCCATTTAAGGTGAATCAATTTTCACCTTATTTTATACAATTTCAGACAACTATTGTCACTGATAGCATCTGGACTCTTCTTCTAGGCAAATAAGAGACAAGATGGAACTGGTAAATAGGCCCATGTTACCATGCTCTGAGGCACCAAGAAGTCCTTCCATGATAGTTGTGACCTCACTTGGTCCTCTAGTCCTGTTCTTTAGTTTCAGGTCCAGTGTCTTCTCCAATACATCAATCCTTTGAGTTTTGGGTAACTTGTATATTATAAACAATATTTGTTTCTCAAACTAGGGAAATCCAATCTAGATGGAGCTACTAAAGGTCGGTGCACAATGGCTTGGAAAATCATTCCCAGAGTAGTTATCAGTGCTTCAGTCATGCTGGAAGGGCATAACAAGTGGGGTCCCATAAGGACTGGTTCTGTTAAATATCTTCAATGATTTAGGTAATGGCAGAGAGTACACTTATAAAGTTTGTGGCTGATACTAAGCTTGGAGGGGCAGGGGGGGTTGCAAGTACTTCGGAGGATAGGATTAAAATTCAGAATGGCCTGAAGTAAATAGGATGAGATTCAATAAGGACAAATGCACAGTACTCAACTTTGGTAGGAACAATCAGTTGCCCACATACAAAATGGGAAATGACTGCCTAGAAAGGAATACTATGGAAAGATCTGGGAGTCATAGTGGCTCACAAGCTAAATGAGTCAACAGTGTAACACTGTGGCAAAAAAAGCCATCATCCTGGGATGTATTAGCAGGAGTGTTGTAAGCAAGACACAAGAAGGATTTCTTCCACTGTACTCCAGTTGAGGCCTCATCAGCACAGAGTATTGTGTCCCATTCTGGGTGCCAAATTTCAGGAACAATATGGACAAAGTGGAGAAAATCCAGAAAAGAGAAACGATTAAGGTCTAGAAAACATGACCTATGAGGGAAAAATTGAGTTTGTATCATCTGGAAAAAATGGATGAAGAGGGGACATAAGTTGCTGGAAGGAGGGGAAATTTGTTCTTAACCTCTGAGGATAGGACACAAGGTAGATAAAAATCAATGTAAAAAATCATTAAAATTGGCTTTTTATAAAAAGGTTTTCCTCAAAAAAGCAATCTAAAAGTTTTAATTAAGATAAATTATAGCTCAAAGATCTCATCATGGAATAGAGAACTTTTTTAATTCTATAGTTATGAGAATATATTCATGTAATGTTTAAGAAACATTTTGTAAATGAGTTCCAATAGTTCATGAATTAGGGACCCAATTTTATGGGGTTCAACAGGCTTCTGTATAGATTTAAGTTAAGCTTTCCATCTACCCAACGGACTCACTGCTCTGTCTTAGAAGATACCCTCAGAGATGCTTAGTTTTGCAGTTCTCAAACACTGGCTTTGTCACCAGAGTTAACAGGTTAACAGCAAAAACTGTTTTTAAATATAGAGAGGTGAGAAAACAGACCAACTCTACTGTCTCACTGCCAATTCGTGTATACCACATCAATCCCTTACTTCTCTAAAAGTGAAGTTTCAAAAAGTTCAGTGACTAGAAGATTGTTGGGGTGGGGGGCCAGAATAGATCTGGACAAAGATAAATGTGAGAAGCGAGAGACATGCTTTTTTGTTTAAAATATTATGTTTTGCTTTTGAAGAGAACTAAAACCACCACATTAAGTATTCTGGATTTAACTAAAACAATAAACATCTGTCTGATCTCCTCCTAAAGCAGCATGGCAAGGATCCTCCAAATATTGATTGATCCATTGAATTGGAGTTCATCTCCGAATGACTTCATAAATAGCTGCTTCAATTACCTTTGGTAAATGAAATAACCAAATTTTTTCTGCTATGGCAGTAAAACTAATTTGAAAAGTTTTCAAAACCACTCTTTTAAAAAAGTATAGTAGGTTACATTTGTAGAAGATCACATCTCCAAGTTGTGAAGGATAAGGTTCTAACAGCCAACAAGAATGCACTTTTATGTAGAAAACCATGATTAAAGTGAGTCTTCCTGACTGGTGATTTACATCAAATTCACTCGGATAGGACAAGAAGCAATGAGCTTAAATTGCAGCAAGGGAGGTTTAGGTTGGACATTAGGAGCAACTTCCTAACTGTCAGGATAGTTAGGCATGGGAATAAATTGCCAAGTTGTGGAATCTCCATCATTGGGGATTTTTAAAAGCAGGTTGGACAAACACCTGTCAGGGATGCTCTAGATAATACTCACTCCTGCCCTGAGTGCAAGGGACTGGACTAGATGACCTCTTGAGGTCCCTTCCAGTTCTGATTCCATGATTCTGCACGTGCATGCTTCACTTACCCAAATTCTGCATTTTTCCTGTTGGTTTTCCAGTTTGTCATGTCATTTTATGCCCCCTTGCCTTGGGGCTTTCCAGAGAAAGGACTTTGTTAGTTTGTCTTTACCTCAGAACTTGTAGCACACTGTTACACTCAGTCATAACATAAATTTGAGCCATCAGCTACTTTGTTTTAAAAATAAAACACATTGGCTCATGTTTCTTCTACACTGATTCACTGTCTAATTACAAATCTTTAAAATATAGCTGACAAAGTTTTTTTAATTTTACCATTTAGCAATCTTTCATTTGTATGTCTGTACATGTCATCCTTATCTACTAGGGCAGAGGAGTTTGGAGATCACATTAACTCTCCTTAACTTTCATTCAAAGTCCAGTTTCTTTGTGAATCATTACCAAGAAATGTCATTATAAATTTTCCCAGTATACCAAACCCCCGCCCCCACTCCATGCCCTGACTCCACCCTCTTGTACCCCTTCCCACTCCCACCCCTCACACCAAATGGGAGCTGCCCAGGTAAGTGCTCCACACCTAAACCTCCTGCCAAAACCCTGAGCCCCCTTCCTCATTCTAGCTCCTAGCCAAACCCTGCACCCCAACCCCCATCCTGCTCCTTCACCCCCAGCCCTGTACTCAGTGCACCCCCACCCTCAGCTCAGTGCAGAGAGAAATGAAGAGAATGGGATAGAACCAGGGAGAAGGTAGGTACCGACTATATGTGGGTAGGGCCATGACCCCAGACCAGCAGTGAGCTAAGTTGAGCTGGCAGCCAGGACCCCGGCTGGTAGGAGCCAGCGAACGAAACCCCACACTGGTAGCGGGCTGAGCAGCTCAGCCCGCTACCAGTCTGGGGTCCCTGCCACCAGCCCCGTTCATCCCACTGCCGGTCTGGGGTTCTGGTGCCAGACCCTTACTAGCCGGGGTTCCAGCTGCAGGCCCCACTCAGCCTGCTGCCAGCCTAGGTGAACGGAACCCCAGGCCCGCAGCGGGCTGAGCAGGCCGGTGGCATAAGATCAGCATTTTAATTTTAAATGAAGCTTCTTAAACATTTTGAAAACTTTGTTTCCTTTACATACAACAATAGTTTAGTTATAATATACTTAGGTCTTCTAAAAAAAATGTTAACTTATTACTGGCACGCAAAACCTTAAATAATAAATGAAGACTCAGCATAGCACTTCTGAAAGGTTGCCGACCCCGGGCCTGTAACTCTCTGCCTATGTCATGATTTACAAAAAAGAAAACACAACAAAAAACCACTACACTGAGGCTCAGAGCCCTGGTCAGCTGAGACAAGCTTGTGGAGCTCAGACTCGTGGGAGGGGGGGCTGTAAAATTGCAGTGCAGATGCTCTGGCTGGAGCCTGGGGTCTGAGCCCAAACTCCAGTGCAAGCCTGAATGTCTACACGGCAATGTCAACATGTGCCAGCAATGCCCCTTTGCTATGTACATCGGCCAAACTGGACAGTCTCTACAGAAAAGGATAGATGGACACAAGTCAGACATTAGGAATGGCAATATACAAAAACCTGTAGGAGAACACTTCAACTTCCCTGGCCACACTTTAGCAGATTTAAAGGTAGCCATCTTACAGCAAAAAAAGCTTCAGGACCAGACTTCAAAGAGAAACTGAGCTTCAGTTCATTTGCAAATTTGACACCATCAGCTCAGGATTAGAGATTGTGAATGGCTTGCCAACTACAAAAGCAGTTTCTCCTCCCTTTGTTTTCACACCTCAACTGCTAGAACAGGGCCTCATCCTCCCTGATTGAACTAATCTCGTTATCTCCAGACTGATTCTTGCCTGCATAGTTATACCTGCCCCTGGAAATTTCCATTACATGCATCTAATGAAGCGGGTATTCACTGACAAAAGCTTATGCTCCAATACATCTGTTAGTCTTAAAGGTGCCACAGGACTCTGTCGCTTTTTACAGATCCAGACTAACATGGCTACCCCTCTGATACTTAAGAATTGGCTCTAAGTATGTATTTTGGGTAAGATCTAAGTTAAAATTTGACCTGGGTCTGGGGCTTGGTCCTTTGGGATCAGGAGAACCTTTCTTTTATACAATGAGATGATAGAATTTTCAGTAATTCTCATCTGATCTGTGTCTGGATGGAGGCCTGAGGCTGGGTACTTTAAGGGAACTGCATTGTTTGGACTTCTGAGTAACCTGTATAGTAATATAGAAGTTTTGTGCTGGTTTGGTAAATCTAAACATATGGGCTGGTAGGAGGGGTGTGGGCTCCCACATACCAAATCTGCCAGGTCCATTAAAAAAGTGCATGTAAAATTGAATAATTCACCAAAACATTTTAAAAAATTAGATCACCTAATTGATTTCTAGTCAGTGCTCCTAGTACAACACCCAAAATTTAAATAAAAATAAAAAAATCAAATATTTTGGCCATTAGAACCCTCCCCCCCCACACAGCTTCAGCGTGTACATAAACTAAAGCCAAAAAAAGTTGTCACTGTTGATAACATTTGCTAAAAAAAAAAAAAAAAAAGGAATAAACTACCTTGACAGGACACCTGCTTTTCCAAGCTAATAATAGCTGTGTGTATGTTAAGGCCACCACTCTTGCAAAATACACATTTTAATCTCATCACTGCTGCAGGCAATTGTATCTACTGGCCTGAAAATAAAATTCTACAATTAGCCCTTAAGTTCAAACACTTTTTAACTGGACTACCTTAGTACCTAGTTGGTTTCAAAATTTGCTTTCGCTGCTACCAAAGGTTCAAAGACTCTCCAAATTACAAGAGCAAATCCATTTGCTTCAAAATATATAGTGAATTTTTAAAAATGCCTTTCATATAGCTTATAAAGTGTCCACTTAATATATTAAGTAATATATTGTGCTTAACTAAAACTGTACTGCAACCCCATCATATTACTGTAAAAATGTTACTGCTTTTATTATTTAGTTTAAAAATTTTTTGTTGTAAAAAAAAATAGTAATACCTTTCATGTCCATGCTAATCATGCATTGTCATTGTATCCAATTACACCCCCTAAAATTAAAGTATTTAATCTAAAATCCAAGGCTTAATGCAAATAAAGGTTTAAAAATGTTAGTTGTGCTAAAAGCACAAAAGGGGGATGTGTGGAAGTAGAGCAAGAACTGACAGGGATTTGAAGGGGATTTTAATGTAAACAGTCTCTTCTTTAAGCAAGAGTCAAAGGTTACCTGTAACCCTAACAACATAAGATTTGTAGAAGCGAGGACCGTGCAAAGCAAGGGGGAAGAACTGTGTGAGAAGTTGTTGCGACCTTGTGTTAAATGTAAACTATAGTCTAAATAAAAATAAAATAGCAAAATGACCTATATATAAACAAAACACAGCTGTTGCTCATTATATGTAACAACAAAAGGTACAAATGCTTGCTGAATTGTTTACCAAAAAAAACGCCTGTTTAGCTCTCTCCCTCCACACAATTGCTAAAAATAATAAAGTATCTAATTTGCTGGACCCAACCTAAATAAAAAATCTGTTTCTCCAACAAGTTGCAACTATCATTTCTTCTTTCAATAAGAATAACTGTAACAAGAATTTAACCAAGAGTTACTATATCAGCCTGTTGGGAGTTTATGCACCCTCGCTTTCAAGAATGAGCAACAGGCTGCAATTTACTGGCTTACTCAAGGATACCTGAGAGCCTTTGCTTAATCTAGTCCATAATGTACACACCCTGTCTTACTGCTAGTATCCCTTTCATTCATGTGAGCTCAATAAATTGATTTAGTAGCACTTGGTACTTACCCTGACCCCTTTAACTCTATAATAACACTCCCTATTATGACCAAGTTAGTTTTAAGGAGATTTGGAAGTAATTGAGTTTGACAGCATTACAGGTGATCACCCAGTAGACTTTCTTTGACAAGCTGTTTGTGGGGAAAGATGTCCTATGCAATGTTACAATTAGGCAAAGGTTATAACAGCAATATTTCTTCAGTGCCAGTATTTGTAAGAGTTGTACTCTGACGGCACTAAGGGAAACTCCATGGGAAGGCTTTCCATTGACTTCCATGGGCTTGGGACCAGGCTCTAAGTATATATTAGACATTTATCAGTCATAAGTTACTGTCCATCTCTCACTTCAATATCCTTCAGGATATTCCAGTGTTTTGTTTTGTTTGCAGAATTCCAACTGTACACTGATAGCTGATACTAGACGCTCTTGTAACATCTAGAGGCCCCAATCTAGATCAGAGCTCCATTGTGGTAGGTGCCGTACAAATACGCGTTTATACCGATTTTTAGCAGCAGTAAACTGATTTTAACGCTGCACCCATCCACACAACAAGGCCCTTTATATTAATATAAAGGGCTCTTCAAACCGGTTTCTGTACTCCTCCCCGACGAGAGGAGTAGCGCTGAAATCGGTATTACTATATCAGATTAGGGTTAGTGTGGCCGCAAATTGATGGTGTTGGCCTCCGGGCAGTATCCCACAGTACACCACTGTGACAGCTCTGGAAAGCAATCTGAACTCAGATGCACTGGCCAGGTAGACAGGAAAAGCCCTGTGAACTTTTGAATTGCATTTCCTGTTTGGCCAGCGTGGAGAGCTCACCATCACAGGTGACCACACAAAGCTCATCAGCACAGGTAACAATGCAGTCTCCTGAGAATCGAAAAAGAGCTCCAGCATGGACTGCACAGGAGGTACTGGATCTGATCGCTATATGGGGAGAGGATTCTGTGCTAACAGAACTGCGTTCCAAAAGACGAAACGAAAAAACCTTTGAGAGAGGCCACACTAGGGACTCAGTGCAGTGCAGAGTGAAAGTTAAGGAGCTCAGCCAAGCCTACCAGAAAACCAAAGAAGCAAAGGAAAGGTCCAGGGCAGGGCCGAAAACATGCCACTTCTACGCTGAGCTGCATGCAATTCTAGGGGGGTCTGCCACCATTACCCCACCCCTGTCCGTGGATTCCGAGGTAGGGGTGGTAATCTCAGCCATGCCAGAGGATTCTGCAGATAGGGAAGATGAAGAGGAGGATGAGCTTGCAGAGACCACACAGGGCTCTGTTCTCCCCAACAGCCAGGAGCTTTTTCTCACCCAGACAGAATTATCCTCCCAGCCCTCCCAAGCCAGTAGCCCAGACAATGAAGCCATGGAAGCGACCTCTGGTGAGTGTACCTTTGTAAATATAAAACGTGGTTTCAAAGCAAGCGTTTAATGATTGATTTTGCCCTGAGGACTTAGGATGCATTCACAGCCAGTACACTATTGGAAAAGTTGTTAACATGTCTGGGGATGGAGCAGAAATCCTCCAGGAACATCTCCATGAAGCGCTCCTGGAGATACTCCAAAAGCCTTTGCAGAAGGTTTCTGGGCAGTGCAGCCTTATTCCATCCTCCAAGGTAGGACACTTGACCACGCCATGCATGTAGCAAGTAATCTGGTATCGCTGCATGACAAAGCCTAGTTGCGTATGGTCCCAGTGATTGCTGGCATTCAAGCAACATCCATTCTTTATCTCGCTGTGTTATTCTCAGGAGAGTGATACCGTTCATGATAACCTGGCTGAAAGTCAGGAACTTAATTAAGGGGACAGAGATGGCCATTCCTACTGGCCTGTTTGCCTGTTGCTCAAAAGAAATCCTTCCTTGCAGGTAGCCAAGCGGGGGGAGGATGGGGGGGGGTAATGGCGCTGAGCTTTTTTGCATTTGGCTAGCAGGGATCTTCCATGATACCAGCCACGTGGTGGGGCTAGGGGTAAAGCGATCATCCCAGAGAACTGGATGGAGGGGGAGTTTGGTTTCTGCTGCTGCACATTAACAGGAAAGACACAGCACTCAACGAGCTTTGCTTGGTATTTGGGAAAAGAGGGCGCTGGAATATGAAGGCTGCAGAAGCTGAAAGACAATGGCTTACCATGGCTGCATGCAAGTTGAATTCTGCTGCCCAGATCTGCATCTGTGAGATCTCTAACACCAGAGCCGCAGGCACTCAATATTAAGATGCAAAATGCAACCTTGTAGTGAAATCACCTGTGCTATGTAAGGTGAATAGTGTTGTTGTTGTTGTTGTTCACTGTGAAAGAATATAACCATTGTTCTGTAAAATGTACTTTTTAAATACTTATCTCCCTTTTTTTACCTCCCTCATGCAGCTGCAAATTTTTCAAGCCTCCCTACTCCATCCTGAAGGCATCTCAGATAAGGCGGAGGAAAAAAAGACACGAGATGAAGTGTTCTCGGAAATCATGGAAGTAACCCGCAATGAAAGAGCTCATCTGAATGAGGGGAAGGACGTGGTATCAAGTTACAGGAAAGATGCCAGTGAATGTGAAGCCAGGAGGGACTAACATGATGAGAGGTGGCTGAAGGAAGATCAGAGGAGGCGTGATGCAACGCTGGGGCTGCTGAGTGATCAAACTGACATCCTCCGATGTCTGGTGGAGCTTCACGAACAGCAGCAGGGTCACAGAGTGCCGCTGCAGCCCCTCTGTAACCACCCTCACCAGGTTCATATCTTCCTCACCCAGACATGCAAGAACACATGGGGGAAGGCTTCATGCACCTGCCCACTCCAGCCCCATGGACAGCCCAACCAAAAGGCTGTCATTCCATGGAAATGTTTTTAGAGGCCTTTTCCTATCCTCCTCCCAAACCCCACCCGGGATACCTTGTCAGTTCTCTCCCTCTTTTTATAAAGACTTAATAAAGAATACATGATTTTTAAACAATAATGACTTTATTTCCTTAAGCAAGCTGTAATCGAAGGGGGAAGGTGGGTTGCTTACAGGGAATGAGTCAATCGGGGGGGGGGGGGAGGAGTCATCACGGAGGAACAAACAGCAGTCACACCGTAGCCTGGCCTGTGATGAAACTCATTTTCAAAGCTTCTCTAATGTGCACCAATTCATGGTGTGTTCTTCTAATTGCCCTGGGTTCTGGCTGCATGTAATCAGCAGCCAGGAGATTTGACTCAGCCTCCCACCCTGCCATAAATGTCTCCCCCCTTACTCTCACAGAGATTGTGGAGCATTCGTTTGGCTGAGGTCTGAGCGAGTCAGTAATGTGCACCAGCACGCCTTTAAATGGCCAAATGCACATTCTACCACTTTCTGCACTTGCTCAGCCTATAGTTGAACAGCTCCTGACTACTGTCCAGGCTGCCTGTGTATGGCTTCAGAGCCATGGCATCAAGGGGTAGGCTGGGCCACCCAGGATAACTACAGGCATTTCAACATCCCCAACTGTTTTCTGGTCTGGGAAGTAATTCCCTTGCTGCAGTTGTTTAAATAGAGTAGTGTTCCTGAAGATGTGAGCATCACGAACCCTTCCTGGCCATCCCACGTGGATGTTGGTGAAACGTCCCTTGTGATCCACCAGTGCTTGCAGCACCATGGAAAAGTACCCCTTGCGGTCTATGTACTGGGTGCCCTGGTGCTCCGGTGCCAAGATAGGGATATGGGTTCTGTCTATTGCCCCCGCCCCCCCCGCCACAGTTAGAGAATCCCATGGCAGCAAAGCCATCCACTATGGCCTGCATGTTTACCAGAGTCACAACCTTTCATAGCAGCAGCTTAATGATTGCTTTGGCTACTTGCATCACAGCAGCCCTCACAGTGGGTTTTCCCACTCCAAATTGATTCCCGACTGACCGGTAGCTTTCTGGCATTGCAAGCTTCCAGAGGGCTATTGTCACTCACTTCTCAACTGTGAGGGCTGCTCTCATCTTGGTATTATGGCGTTTCAGGGCAGGGGAAAGCAAGTCACAGAGTTCCACAAAAGTGCCCTTATGCATGCAAAAGTTTTGCAGCACTGTGCATCGTCCCAAACCTGCAAAACTATGCAGTCCCACCAGTCTGTGCTTGTTTCCCGGGCCCAAAATTAGCATTCAATGGCTAGAACCTGTCCCATTACCAGCAGGATCTCCAAAGCACAGGGGCCTGCGGTGTAAGAATTCTGTGTCCATGTCCTCATCACTGTGGTCGCCACAAGGCCGTAGCCGCTGCCTTCTCGCCTGGAATTGCAGGTCCTGGTTCAGCATAGACTGCATGAGAATGCATGAGGTGTTTAAAACGTCCATGATTGCGGTCTTGATCTGAGCAGGGTCCATGCTTGCTGTGCTATGGCATTTGCACAGTTCAGCCAAGAAAAAAGGCGCAAAACGGTTGTCTGCTGCCTTCATGGAGGGAGGGGTGAGGCTGTACCCAGAATCACCCGCAACAATGTTTTTTGCCCTGTCAGGCACCAGGATCTCAACCCAGAATTCCAAGGGGTGGCGGAGACTGCGGGAGCTATGGGATAGCTACCCCCAGTGCAACGCTCCAGAAATCGATTCTAGCCTCGGTACATGGACACACACCGCCGAATTATTGTGCTTAGTGTGGCCGCGTGCAGTTGACTTTATATAATCTGTTTTACAAAACCGGTTTATGTAAAATCAGAATAATCCCGTACTATAGACGTACCCATAGTGAGAAGCAGTCCCAGCCTCTGAGTTTAGAATCTAGATGTCTCTTGAACCATTGCTGGTATAACACTGATGTACTTAAACAATATGAGCAGGCTCCTTGTGAAGTTAACGCTAATACCCAATAATGACTTTGTGTTTACTGCATCTACTATTTTTCACTATCTACAAACACATTAAAATCTTGCACATTAATTAAGTATGTGAATTTTTTATAGCTATATAAAAATTATATGTATTACAGCAGTGCTTAAAGAACTTACTGAGATCAGGGCCCCATGTGCTAGGTTCTGATTCCTCACATAGTAAGAGGCATCCTGGCTCTGAAGAGATTACAGTCTTAGACTGTAATCTGTTGGTCGTGCACAGCTGCATCTTTTGTCAACTAAATACCTTTGAAAAATCTGGCCCTTTGGGGCTAAAATCATGATGTCCTTCAATGTGGTCCATTTGAGAGGCATGTGCTTTGGTTTTATTTTTAGCTCAAACACCACAGGGCTATTATGTAGGATGGATTTCATGCCAGCATGGGAAAGAGAGAGCGAGTAGAAAGTTGAGCTCGGCTGGTGGCAGGAATCTGTATAGTGGCTGCCTGCAGCCGTCAGCAGTGTTCTTATCCCCCGGTGGCTTGACAGAAAACTGACCTAAATCAAATTGATCCATCAACAAATCAGACCAAATTGAAGTGACTGGGCCTAATTCCCCGATGGCTGCCCATCCGCCAAACTCAGCAGATGAAGTAAAAATATATTCAACTGTTATTGCCATGGGGGTAGGAAATTTTACTCAAGGAACTAGCCTCCCAGCCTGGACCTATTTGGGGCAATAAGGGATAACCCACCAACTAGAAAAATTACACTGCTACCACAAGTTAGGCACATAGCTAGTGGTCACCAGCAGCCTAGATGTAGGTACTGGAAGTGGGGCAGTTTCCTCTATCATGTAATGTTTAAATATTGTTGAGCATACAAACTGACAAAATCATCACCAGTCCCCGGAACCACTCTAATTCAAATGTATAGAAATCATCTTAATCTGCATACCTCCTGAAATGCAACATGGTAACCCTTTTCCACTTTGATTTATTAATGTTATGAAGAATCAGATATTTGCAAGGAAGAGCTCCATTTGAACTTCCTCTCTGCCCTGAAGAAAAAGTAAATTCAAGATCCATAATATCAGATGTAACAACCTTGATCTTGGTTGTCTCTAGGGACTGAACCTGAGATCTCCAGAGCTAAAGGTAGGGCCTTAATAGCTTGAGCTAGCAGATTAAGCCTGCTACCTGGAAGCTGTAGAAGATTCATATCCACTATATATCAGGCATAAAGAAGAGATAGGTAACACATACTGAACAGTGGGTTACCTTTGTACATATACTATAATATACATTGTACAGTAGCTGCTGGAATCAGTAAATACTGACTTCTGTCATATAACTGACTCAGATCATGTGACTATGCCTAGGAAATACAGTCTAGTTTCTTACCAACACTTTTCTATACCACTGTGTTATTATCTTTAGATCAGTGGTTTTCAAACTTTTTTTTCTGGTGACCCAGTTGAAGAAAATTGGTGATGCCCATGACTCAGTGGAGCTGGGGATGAGTGGTTTGGGGTGTGGAAGGGCCCAGGGCTGGGGCAGAGGTTTGGGTGGGAGGGCTGTGGCCGGGAATGAGGGTGTGGAAGGGAGCTCTGGGCTGTGACAGGGGGTTGGGGTGTGGGAGGGAGTCAGAGCTCTGGGCTGGAGGTGCAGGCTCTGGAGTGGGGCTGGGGATGAAGGTTTGGGGTGCAGGATGGGGTTCAGGGTTTGGGAGGGCTCAGGCTGGGGCAGAGGGTTGGGGTGAGGGAGGGGCTTTGGGGGTGCAGGCTCTGGGGTGGGGCCAGGGAGGAGGGATTTGGGGTGCAGGAAGGGGCTCACAACTGGGGCAGGGGGTTGGGGTGTAGGCTTACCTCCAGCAGCTCCCAGTCAGCAGCACAGCTGGGGTGCAGAGGCAGGCTTCCCATCTGTCCTGACACCGTGGACCGCGCTGTGCCCTGGAAGTGGCCAGCAGCAGGTTCAGCTCTTAGGTGAAGCCACACAAGCAGCTCTGCGCAGCTCTCACTCACAGGCACTGCCACCCCAGCTCTCATTGGCCAGTTCCTGGCCAACAGGAGTGCAGAGCTAGTGCTCAGGGCAGAAGCAGCACATGAAGCCCTGTGACCCTCTACCTATGAGCCAGACCTCCTGCTGGCCGCTTCCAGGGCATAGCGCAGTGTCGGAACAGGTAGGAAATAGCCTTCCTTAGCCAGGCAGCATTGCCGACCGGACTTTTAACTATTCCATGACCCACAGGTTGAAAACCACTGCTCTATATCATGCTTAAAAATTACACTACCTTCAACCCCAAGGTTTAGTTGGAATGGAGCTACATTCTGAGCTGAATATTTTACACAGCTCTGGCTCAGACATTCATCCAAAACACATCCACATTTTTTGAGACTGCAAAATCTGGGTTCTCATGACTTTCTAGAAGTTTGGGCTCTGATCCCAGCTGGGGTTCAGAAGGTGGAAAAAGTTAAATCAGAACTACAGCTGGTTGCAGTTTTACAAACATTGGATTTTTGCTTTGGTTGAAGTTTGGAGGGAGGGGGAAATAACATCAGCTTTGAAAAGTGTTTGCCCCTGTTTTTCCAACCAGCAATAGAGCTGGTTAGCATTTTTTTATTTAAAAATTTTGATGAAAATATTCATCAAATTCAAATTTCACATATCCCCCACAAAACACTGAAACAACAAATTCAGGTACCAAAAATGTTACCTTTTTTCCTAATAAGCTACAGTAAGATCACTAAAGAACTTCAGAACCCTAAATAAATTTCCATTTAAAGCTGGTCTTAGAATTGTACATATGTTCAGGAGGGCAGGGTGGGGGTGGGAATTCCCATCCTCATCAGACCACCTAAAAAGAGACCACAGCCTGTCAAGCATTTATGTATATGTAACTTACACCTAGGGGAATACGCCTATTTACCAATTCTGTGCTACAGAATTTCTTGGACAAAGTATTTGCACACACCATGAATTCACATCCTTGGGAGAGACTACAGGTGGATTTTCTGTAGCAACTCTCTCAGTACTAAAAGCAGAACATTTTAATAGAATACACTTTTTTCCTTCTAAGAATCCAGTACCAGTCTTCACCAGAAAAAGAGTCTCACACACAATTAGCAGCTTCAAGTTTCTTCCTACTCAATAAACACTCCAACAATAAACCTCGACAGCACAGGACTTACAATACACCCTGGCTAGACTAACATCAAGAACTCAAGATTTGTTTTTTCCTTTAAAATGAAAAATATAACACATGGCTTAACCCCCATTTTTCAAGATTTATTTACACACACAAAGTACGTACAGGGATTGGGGCTTCTGGCAGTCAGAGACCTTCTGCTTTCACATAGGCTCAACTTGGGTATTACGTTAGCAGTTACATAAAAAGTTTAGATGTACCAATTAACCAATTGTTTCAGCACCCACAATACTGAGTGCACACACCACTTTAAGTAAGAAAAGCTGACAATTACTGTAACTGCTAGGTGCACAAAGGGTCTTTGGGCTTGTACACACTGGCACTTACATGGCTATGACTTAAGTTGCGTAGGGGTGTCAAAAAGCCAGTCCCCAAGCGATGCAAGTTATACCAACCTACGTGCCAGTGTGGGTTGTGCTGGGTCAGTGCACGAGCAGCAGAACAGCTGTGCCACTGTGGTGATTCTAGCGTAGATTAGTCCTCAGCATCATTGTTGTACTACTGCTCACAAAGACTTTTGGCCTCCAGTCTACAATTCATCCTTTATGGTTGTTTCTCCAGTCTCAATCCCACTGACATCTGTAAAATTCCAGGAAACTGTCCTGAGATCCAAACCACAGATTCACCCTTGGTTACCCCAGCAGCTCTATCTCCTACCTCCAGGGTTGCACTGGACTCAAATGGTGATTTACCAGTCCGGGTGCAGGGCCATGCATAGCTTCTTAATATATATTCCACACAAGTATGTCTTCCCTATTTACTTAATTCTAAACTTGTTTCTTAAAGTAAGCAGAGTAAAGCAACAGCCTTTTAGGCAAGTAGCAAACTTCCCTAGCCCCTTAACTATAACCCTATTGCAATATAAAAAAGTACTTATTTTCCTTCGTGAGAAGAAGGACTTTACAGATACCTTAACATATAAAGGCTGCAGACAAATAAGGTCCAACTAATCTGTAACATTACAGGAAATGCTATTGAGATTCACTCCACAGACTTGCTCTGGGCCATCCCCTGCAGCTCTATCTTCTGCATAGGCTAGGTTAGATCAGACTGGTGTTCAAAATGACTGCCAGTGTGCACACCTGATACAACTCACTGTTGATCGTTTTATGAGCTTCCAGCTTCTAATTAAGGGAGTCTGGGTGCACATGCAGGAAGGTCTGCAGTTAACAAAGCCTTCTGCACAAGCTTCTAAACAGCTACTCAGGTCTCCCAAATCCTACTCTAGTGCCCCACCGAGTAGACCACTCTTCCTAAGAGCATTCATTAAAAAAAAATAAAGAAAAAACCTTGATAACCTAAAGGAAAATAAAAATATTTCATCCCAACATTAAGAAATAAGTGAATCCAAAGCAGAGATGACTGCCAAACCCCCTGGCAAAGTCTGCATGGTACTTGGAGCTGAAACTGAACACATAGTGGAGAACTAACAAAATGTGGCATTTATTTTTAACCGTTCAATTTACCAGTCAGTCAGCAATTTTCCATTTTTAGCGCTGTAGTTTATTACACACTCTAAATTATTTATTAGCATAACCATTCTTTTTTCTTATTTAAGTAGAAAAGTTCTGGAAAACACTCTGCCGTACTGTCAGCATATTTTCATTTTTTTTCCTAAGATAGGTGTCAGAGAAAAACTCAGTTCTCGCTTTTTGTTTGGGTGCAGCAAAATCAAATACTTTATTATTACTCCAGCAATTGCAACAGAGGGAGGGAGTGCCCTAGGACACAGGGTCGCCCCAGTCCCAGACAGGTCTCTCAACAGGTAAACAATTACAGCAAGCATTTATACCTTTGTTACAGACAATAACAATTAATAATACAGACAATAATAAGCAACAGCTGCATTTTGTTTATACATAGACCATCCTGCTATCTTATTTTTCTCACTAGAAGATGCCAGTCTACATATTTGGTTTTCAGTGCAATGTCGTGACAACTTCTCACACAGTTCTTTTCCGCTCACCTCACACCATCCTTGCTTCTACAAGTCTTGCGTCATTAGGGTTACAGCTGGCCTAACTCTTGTTAACTGCTAGCCTGACTCTTGCTAACAGACTGACATGTATTAAGATCCCCTACAAATCCTTGTCAATTCTTTCCCTTCTTCCACACTCCCCTCTTTTGTACTTCTAGTACAACAGATATTTTCAAATCTCTATTTGCTTTAAGCCATGGATTTCTGATTCTACATCAGATGTTTCAACCTTAGGGGTTTTTATTGGATGTAATGATAATGCATGATTAGCATGGACATGAAAGGTATTACTATTATTATGTCTTTTACAACAACAGCATAATCCTAAGCTAACCAACAGCAATGTAAACAATAACATTCCCATAACAATAATATGATGAGGTTGTTGTACAGTTTTGATTACAAAGCACAATACATTATACTTAGTACATAAAATAGACACTCTATAAGCTGTATGAAAGGCATACTTTTCAACTTGATATATATTTTGAAGTATGTGAATTTGCCCTTGTATTTCAGAGATTTTTTGAACATCTGGTAACAATGAAAGCAAATTTTGAAATCGATCAGAAACTAAGCTGGTCCAATTAAACTAAGGCTACTTGCAAAATTCTATCTGCAGGTCAAAACAATATGATTGCCTGCAGTGGTAATAAGATTAAAATGTATATCTTGCAATGTGGTGGTTTTAACATACACACAGCTATCATTAGCTTGAAAAAGTAGGTGTCCTGTCAGGATAGTTCTTTGTCCTCTACCCTCCCAGCAAACATTATCATAAACAGTGACAACTTCCCCTGGCTTCAGTTTATGGATACACTGAAGATGTAGGGGTTCTAACAGCCAAATATCCATTAACTCCCTATTCCTATCAAAAATATCAGGTGTTATTCTAGGGGCACTGACTATAAATCAGTTAGGTATACCAGCTGGTCTAATTTCCCAGATGTCTCGGTGAATAATCCAGTCCCACATGCATCCTCCCCATGGACCCATCAGGATTCGGTATGTGGGAGTCCACACCCTCCTAACTGGTCCAAATGCTTGGAAGGAGCACTGTGAATGTCCACACTTCCACCCAGAAAGTCTTCAAGTATGTCTCCATGGCCACAGATCAGATGGTACTCCTGATGTGTCTGTAAGGGCAGTGGGCCAAGTCTGGTGCTCATGATCACTCCGAATAGCCATTAGCTGGTCATTCAGGAAATCCTGAATTTCTGAACACACTAGATCCCACTGCAATGCCTTCCCAGCCTCAGTGATATTCAATAACATCTCTGTTAGTAACTTCTAGGTCATAGAACTAAGGGTGGAAACGACATGTAACTCACCAACTCCAGCCTGTACTTGGTTATCTGAGCTGCAGAAATAAGGCTAGTGGCTTTTTCTAGTTGGCCTGATTTCTCATCATGTTCTTGGCTTTTAAAAATATTCCAAATGGCTGCTGCGCTATTGGCCCCATCCCATAAGGATCCGGTCAGGTCCCTCTTCTTTCTAGAGGAAATAACCCAGGCCCTCTGTTGTGCTAATCTAATGGCAGTCCCTCGTGAACAATTTGGATATGTAGAGGTAATCTGGAAATTAGATAAGGGCAATGTAAACTTAAAAGTCCCTAGTATAGTGTTGATTATGGTCCATTGATATTCTGCTACATCTCTCTTTGGTGTAGGGCTATACCACATCTGTTGGTTATATACCTTTATATATATCTGGGAGGCATTAATGTTAATAGCATAAGAGGGTGTGTATTGCAATAAGGTACAGGTTACATTATCAGTCACTGGAATGGTTTCAATATAAGTAAAATTTCCAATGGCAGAACAAACTGTTTGGGTATTCGTCTGATTATTCACTAATTGGGTAACCAAATAACAATAAGGGCTTCTTTCATGTAACACAGTACAAATTCCAGGAATAGCCATCATATCTACTTCACTATGGAATCCATCAATTCCAATTATACATTTTTGGTGTTGATTTGCAGTAATATTATGGATCTTTATTTCCACTGATCCATTTGTTTTCCACTCAATTATTCACTTATATGGGATATCCTGAACTTTAAAAATATTTTTTTCTTTTTTTTTTCCAAACAATCTTTAAATAAATCACTAAAGTGTGAAGGCCTTGGCCATTGGTTTTATCAAATATATGGCATTGTCTGTATTTGGATGTATTACAGGGGTAATAGTGTAATGGAGGAGATGGCAGAGGCAGTGGCAACAAAGTGCCTTTGGTATTTGTCATTTAAAATCCAATTAGAGAGAGCAATACATGTTGAAGTATTTATTCAAAACACAGGGCGCAGCCTGTAGAATAAACCCCAAAATCCAATCAACACCACATTCCCAAGCAGGGTCCCCCAAATTTCTTCCTGCCAGTGTATAATTCTTTGTTTCTTCACCAGGATCAGTTCTTAATGTCCTTTCTAGTCAAGAATTCCTGGACTTTGGCAATTTCAGTGGAGTGAGTGTTCCTTCTTCTTTCCCGAAACAGTCGTGGTTCAGCATCCTACAGGGGAGAGGTTACCAGCACATCACCTTATAATGGTTTTGATTCTTCTAGAAAAATCCAAAGGCACAGTAGGTCTGTCAGTGGACAAGGGAGAGGTTACTAGCACTTCACCTTGTACTTTTTCCTTGCTGTGCAGAAGGCACAGAAGGAGAAATAGGCTAATCATCAGTAGGAGAATTCTCCCGATGTGGAGGGGTCTTTTTGCAGTGAGAATCATGGGTCCAAGCAGTCAGTCTTTGGCACTTCACAGCGGTGTTGGTAGTCAGCAGGACTTAATAAGGGCCTTTCCGGTATGGAGCCAATGCAGTCTTTCGTTGGTGGACCTTTACATAGATTCAGTCTCCTGGTTCCAAGGAGTGGCAGGGCTGCTAGGGTCTTTGGGTAGCGCTTCTTTACCTGTGAGAAAAGAAACCTAATACATTTCATTAGTGCCTGGCAGTGTTTTGCAGATCTCATAGCTGTTTGGGCACATTCAAGCCCCCCCCTTTTCTTGACTGTCAGCCAAGTCTTAGCTGTGAGCAGTGTCCTTGAATGGTGCCAGTGTCTTATCTTTAGCTTGAGTATACTAGCTATTTTTTCCAGTTAACTCATTCTGTTCTTTTTCCTTCTTCCCTTCTTGGCTTCTTTTAACCTACAAAGGAAACTTCCACTCTTCACTCATACACCTTTTTCCAACAATGAACAAATAAACATTGCCACTATACAGTATATTAGTCTTATTATTTAATGTATGCCACATATACCCTTCCATTAAAATAACCTTATTACACAGCTTTGGAGCAACAAGCCAGGACAAGCACACCCACTTCGAGGAGTTCACTCAATACAACCTCTAATCCAATAGCTTCCCACCATCCCCAGCCCTCTGGCTAGAAATCTGAGGTAGCCAGAAGGATCCCATGTACAATATGGGGAGTGGGTTAACTTTTCATGTCCTTGCTTCCAAAGACTGTTGGTATGCAAATTTTAACAACAATTTTCAATTAAAAGATTTGGCCAATTAAGTTTCTTTTTCTTAAGGAAATGTATTAGACTTCAGTATATCACATTTTCCTGATTTATCCAAACACTTTGTATTCCACAGTTGAATAAAACAAGTATCTGCATTTAACCCTTCTGTTTGATTTTAAATTAGACTATCCTATGAAAATATTAAACACAACAATTCTGGCCACGAGACAAACACCACAAAACAGAACATAGAACAGAAAACACAATTCCTATTGTGCCAGTAAATGCATGATACATCGAATGCTGTTCAGCTGGCATCAGTTTCTTCTGATTATCTGAAAGACAAAAAAACAGAGATCTACCCCTTCTGGGCTGTCAATCATCGCTTAAAATATACAAATATCCTTGTTGATTTCAGGCAAAACAGAGGAATTACTCCATATTTTCTTGTATTTGTTTCATAGGCAGTCCAGGTTTCAGTGGCTTCTACCTTATCAGTTAGATAATTTGCATTAATACAGATGCTTTCTGGCTTGCTTCTATTCACAGCTTAAAGATTCTTACCTTAAAAGGGACATAATTAACTTTACCAGAATTTTGATGGCTTTTTACTACTAACTCCTGCTTTCAAACACTGGAAGGAAAGCACTTCTTATAGTGCCCCTTACAGCCTAATAGGATTTCAATTACATAGCACTGTATACATTCTTTAGCTAATTTGACTAAATTGTTCATAGCCAAATAATTGCAATCTAATAATTTATTTGCCTGAATTTATTTACAAACATTTTAAAGACACCAAGAATTTTCCTCTTTAGCATTTTTACAAAGTTCAAATGCTGTTCTCTCCAGCAACTACAGAGTTAACTTCTCACTTCTTCCTTAAATCACTTGCTTGTCTCCCAACAGCCACTTTTATCAACTCAAATCACCATTTCAAGTATTGTCCTGGGTATTTGAAATCCCCATGCTTATACTTACTTACTCCTTCCTTCCACTATGCCCTCAAAATTTTCCAACCTGTTTTCTAATCTCTCTGTCTGTTGCCTGCCCGCTTGGGCCCAATCCTGCTTTTCTTGCTGAACCGTCCCTTCCATGGGCACCGGCTTGTTCCACTACCAGTTTAGCTAGGAGGGTGGGCTTCTCAACTAGCCCCCACCCTTCCTGGTCTCTTCCCTTAAACATTCTTACTCACAAGACTACCCGAGTCCTCCCTCGTGAGGCTTGCCACCTGGGCAGAAACACATGGCCGATTGGCGTTTAACTATTCAATTTCCTCTTGTAGCAAACACAATGCTGTTTGGCGTATGCTGAGCACAAATGGTTAAATTTTGACAAGTCCCTGAAGGACCGGTACTTACTTAGCCAGGGCTTCCTTTTCTACTTGGAAGTCCTGTCTCAAGGCTTGCAACTTGCCCCGGGCGTAGGTTTGAGTTGGTGCCTGGTTCATGATCTATGCTCTTAATTGCTCAATTCTAGTTATCAAGTATACCTCTCTTCCCTTTTCTCCAATTTCTCTATTGCCCAGTCCTGCTACAACTGGGGTAGATCCATCTGCCACCCTTCCCAGTCAACCAGGGTGGAGAGAGGAATGCTAAACCTCTCTCCAGTTCTCAGACTTACTGCGGCTGAGAGTGGGCACTCCTTTAATCATGCAATCCTCAACATATAACATCAACAATACCAAGCAAAGCAAACATAAAAATAACAAGGGTAAAACAAATAGATGGTGTAAATTCTGCAGGGCTCCTCCCTTCTCAATTGCTCATCAGACTGTGACAAATTTCTGTTACCAATCTATCCCTCGTGTCAAGTGATCAGGCTGACACTGCAGGACATCGGGGAAGATACAGACAACACACCATATGACTGAATTTTAAAGCTTCATTAATAAAATAATAAACAACAATGGAGAGTGTTGGGAACGCTCCCACATCATCCAGGAAAAACATTAATGCCCCAAGCCCTAAGACATTTTCATACTCACACATGTCCAAACTGGCCACATCTCTGTATAACATTCAGAGAAGGGGGAGAGGTGGACGGGAGGTTATCCTGTATACAGCTTGTCCAGAATTTCCAACATGCTTCAGCTCTTGGGAGGGCTGTTCTTTTACACCCTGGAATCTCCTGCGGCGTCTCTTTCAGAGATTCCAGTCCAGGTCGGCTGCCTGTGGCTTCGTCGGTGTCACCAAGCCACACCAGCTCCGGGGTCACAAAGGCACTCTGTTGGATCTCACTGGACAGTTAAGCTTTGCAAATGTAATCTCAGTTCTGTAACTTGTATTGCCTTTGGTTTGCCTCTGTCTATATTTTTTTTTCACAGCTAGCTGGGGCCGAAAGCAGTTTTTCTTTGTACTTAGCATAGTCTGCGTTGATTCTTGACCTTGAACGCAGAGCAACTTTCTCTTTATCTCTGGGCCAAGCTGAATTTCAGATTAACCCGTTCCTTTCCTCAATAGACAAATTACTCACACTGTCAGAGGCTTTTTGGTGTTTAAAAGCTCCTCTTAGATATATGATCTTATCTAGATTGAAGGTACCTTCTAGTGGGCATTGTTTAGATGGATTTTCACGTGTGTAAAGATTCCAATTGTCTAAATACCTGCAGGTTGTTAGACCATAATGTACGTACATGAAATAAGATGGGGTACCCTTAGGGGGTGAGCTGGAATGCTTAGACTGTCCCCTACCCATTTTCCAATCACACACACACAGGGGGGATGCCCTGTCCGGGCTAGCGGCACATAAACTAAGGGTCTCTTCTTACAGGGTACTCACACAGGAGAGGCTAACGAGAATGGCCATGACCCTCCTACATCTCCCTTCAGCAAAGAGCGTTGGCTAGTCTCTGAGAGACGGCGCCGCTTACTCTGATTGCATCCAGTGAGATGATTAGACTGTCAGTAGCCCACATGGAAAGGAAAGGGGGAGGGAAGATGAGTACACACACTCCTAGACCCACGTAGCTTCCTCACCGGACAATGCCAGGCCGAGTCAGCCCACCATGGGTCGGACCTCCTAAAGATCCACTAGTTACCGGGCTTGCGTTAGAGTAGTCCTGCTCACGAGCTTTTGCTTCACAGGGTACTCTGAGCGTCTTCACACACACACACACACACACACACACGCCTTTATTCCAAATACCACGATGCATCTGTACCTTATGTCTGGACCCAATACCATGAGGCAGTATGACAACCCCTCTTGAGGCGGTAAAAACCCCTCAGCACCGGTGCATACCTAATGCATTTCCCTATGCATTAACTAATGCATTTACCTATGCATTACCTTATTGGCCAACCCAGCAGTTTCCCAGTACTGCTATAAACTAACCTTATTGGGGCCTTTCCCCAATACCACTTTGCATCTGATCTTGCTGCACAGTCAATAAGTTCAGATGGCGTTAGCCCAACAGAGACAGAAGGCCCCACGGACAGTCCTCCTCCGATACCCCAATAGAGATTTCAAAAGGTCTCATACCTCTCTTGTGGCGCCATGGGGTTTGAAGGGGAATGATCTGTAGCAGCTGCCTGTGTCTCAGTAAGCGTTGCCATCCCGGATGAGCCCCCAAATTGTCAGAGAAAAACTCAGTTCTCGCTTTTTGTTTGGATGCCGCAAAATCAAATACTTTATTATTTCTCCAGCAATTGCAATAGAGGGAGGGAGTGCCCTAGGACACAGGGTCGCCCCAGTCCCAGACAGGTCTCTCAACAGGTAAACAATTACAGCAAGCATTTATACCTTTGTTACAGACAATAACAAGCAATAATACAGACAACAATAAGCAACAGATGCATTTTATTTATAGATAGGCCATCCTGCTATCTTATTTTTCTCACTAGAAGATGCCAGTCTACATATTTGGTCATCAGTGCAATGTCATGACAACTTCTCTCACAGTTCTTTTCTGCTCGCCTCACACCATCCTTGCTTCTACAAGTCTTGCATCATTAGGGTTATAGCTGACCTAACTCTTGTTAACTGCTAGCCTGACTCTTGCTAACAGACTGACATGGATTAAGATCCCCTACAAATCCTTGTCAATTCTTTCCCTTCTTCCACATAGGTTTTTTGCTCAAAGTTTAGCAATTATGCTTGTAAATCAGACATCAATTACCCTAAAAAAACAACCTTGTCAGCAATTTCTCCTGTTGATTTTGAGGTGCTTAGTCAGTTAGGACCCAGGTGCTTTAGCTGTTCCCCAACACTTACCTCAACACTTACCACTTACCTATTCAGAACCAACTCCTCCCACGTACCCCTTCTTCTCCCCTACCATGTTGTTCTAGGGTTCCATTTTTATGCCCCTTGAAGTTCCTTTGTTGGTTTCTGTACCCCACCAAGGGATGCAAAGCAACTGAACACAGGCCCAATCCTGAAGAGCATACAGTCTAAGTAAATGAATAATTATTGACATCCCACATTTTGGGTCTTTGTCCCCCCACACCTTTGGGCCTTGGAAGGTTGAGAGGTATAAACCTAAAATAACAATAGATAACAGAAAATCTCTTCAGTCAGTGAAGGGTAAGCCTCAGAAAGATAGTAGTATGGATTCAGGAATAGATCCCTATTCAGGACAGTACTTAAGCATCTGTTTACATTTAAACACCTCCCTGGTTGGATGCTTCTGGAGAAGGTTTATTTTTTTTCCAGGACAGAATTTTGTTTACTTAGCTGCTCCTATAAAGACTTTCATTCCAAGACTCTCAAGGCCACAAAATATCCTTAAGCTTTCCCATTGGCTGCTAAGATAGCCAATGACTATGAAGGGTGTCGTCATTTTATCCCCTGGCCTGTGGGCATGTCCAGGCTGCATTAGCTGATGCATAAAAACTCCAGTGCCTGAAACGGTGCCTCCATGTGAGAGACTGGAGCACTGAGATTGAAATATTGACAGCGTCATGATGAGTTCGAAAGTGGTAACGCTGCCCTCTGGGGAAAGCATGCCTTTACTTGGCCTAGGGACCTGGCAGGTAAGCTCCATAGCAGCAATTCTCTGGTCTTGTTTTTTCCCAGACTAAGAAAACATCGGTAGTGTCCTGGCTCCCAGGGAACTAGGTGCCCACCCAAAGTTAATCTCAATGGAATGTTCCGCACTTGGGGCAGAGTGGAGTTTCTGATAAGGTGTATCTGAGGCTGTGGTGAGCAGCTGAAAGCTGAAGGGAGAAAAGTGCTATGGAAATACATCCGTAGCAAGCTTTCTGAACAGCCTGGGCCCCACAGGTGGCTGGATTAGACAGTTGGGGTTGGTTTTTTTTTTTTTTAAATCCTCCATTTATGCTCTTCTAATTGTTCTTTAATTCCTGAGACTGATCACTTGAGTGTGCATAGAGCGAGGGTGGAAATCTGTATGAAAGCAACGGGAAGCTTAAAAATTGAAACCCCTAAAGGCCTCTAAACGCTAAAGCCATGTCACAGGGTGGCCAGCCCCTTTAAACGAGGCAGGTCCAGCACATCTGTGTTAGAACAAGGGCTCCCAATTAAGAGGGTGGGGCAGCAGCTGGGACTATATAAAAGAGCCAAACTGTCCCTAAGGAAGGGGGAGAGGTAACTATGGGGCAGAAAGGTCCTGCAGGGACAAAGCCATGGGAGATGGTGCTCAATGAAAAGGGCAAGGAAGTACCCAGCAATAGGCCCTGACGCTGGGACAGAGAGAGTCAATGGGAGAATTCTCCTGGGAGCTGTAGCCCAGGGTGGGCTGAGGAATTGTTTGTGTGTGTTTGGCTTAGGTGTGGAGAATAATACTTTGTCTGGCAAGAGACTCTGGGTGGGGCTGGCAATTCCCAAGCTTGGTGAGGAAGGCAGCATCTTACAGGCACTTTTGTGTAACTCTGGCCATACCAAGGGACTGGGAATTCAGTGTCAATATTCACTGCCACTGCCAGGCCGCCTTACCCTGCCAGCGTGATGCAAAACGGCCTCTGTGTAGGTCAGAATCAGACCGACAAAAGCGAAGGAAAACAGTTGACAGTTCTCGTTCCCAGGTTAATCCGTCTACATGGCATGTATGTACAGTCAGGGAGGGAACGGCCTGAGCTGGCGATCTTTACCTGGGTAATTCTCCTCCATGTTAATGGTTGTGCTGCCAAAGTCTGCAGCTCTGGATCTGGCAAGTCAATATTGCAGGGAAAGTTTGTTGCGGGAACAGGGGAGAGTCTGGGAACCGCTCCCATTAAAGCAGATTTGTGCCTTTAAGAGGAAATTAAGGCCATCTAGCTCTGCTCAGAGGAGGTCTAATTGCCATGGTGCTTAAAAGGCGGTGGATCCGCTCTAGTTGAGGGCCCGATTTTCCTAAGAGCCCCATTCTCCTTTAAGCGCGTAGATGGAGAGAGGAAATGGGAGCTGCTGTTTGCTGAGCTTGCCTTAAAGTCAGACCCTGGGCTCCCACTGGAACCAGCTGGTGAACGTGTGCCAGTGGGGTCCATCTTTCTGCTCAGTCTACACAGCATAGAAAGTGGTTATGCCTGCAGACAGTGAACCTGGCTCTTCAGCTCTGATTGTACCAGTTGATGCTTTTCAGCTCACTCCATTCCCCGTGCATTGGCCAAATCAGCAGCTGTCGCACGCCCAGCACTCTTGGAAAATAACCTTCATGCAGACTAGATCTTGGGCTAATCACTTAAACTTTCTCCTTCCTGTTTGGGGCGGGGAACACATTTTTATGATGTTCGTACAGTGCCTAGCACAGTGGGGCGCTGATCTTGGTTAGGGACTCGAAGTGCTGCCACAAGACGAATCATTCTACTTGTCCACTAGCTATTAAATAACAGCAAACAACTGCATATTAAATGGATGTAAAGCTGCCAGAGATCTCTGGCCAAACAGGGTTCTTATGGTACAAAATATTATATCTAACAAGGGAACCCAAAGTCCTCTTTCCCCTGCTGTTCATGCTGGAACACTGGGTGTTCACTTGGTGCCTGGCTTGTCTGGCACCATGCTGGGTAGCAAGCAGTGGGCGCTGTGTGACCGTCTCTTTGTCAGACAGGCAAGAAAAGACCATCTGCTTAACTGGAGATTTTCAGGGTGCACTGGATTTTTAAAAAAAAAAAAGTTAATTACATGAAAATAATTCAAGTTCACATGGTCTCCTGTAGCTCAATCCATTTAAATTTCCCGACCATGGTGCCCATGAGAGCTCGCCTTACAAACCCAGCATTGCTCTAAGACACAATCATCTTCCAACGAGCTATACAGACTTCTCATTGAAATCTCTTGTGTAGCACCTACCGAAAGAACCCTGCTGTAGAGGGGCTCGGCCGAGGCTCGTCCCTCTGTGGGGCTGTGGGGTTTCCCACCGCCTCACAATAGTTTGCTATGGGCCCATGCGCTGGGTCAGGGTGGGCAAGTAAACAGTCAGGAGCTCAGGGTTCTGAGCATCTAGTGCGAGGGGGAGACGGCCACCCATGAGTTGGGTGGCAGGGGGGATGCAGGCCCACCCACCCCACTGTGTCCCAGCCTGGGGCCCTAGCAGTGGCAGAAGACTCGCTGCTGTGTCAGTGGGGATCCTGACCACGACACACTGACATTGGTTCTGGCAGAGCTGCGGCCAGACCAGGGTCAACTGCCCCCGGGCTACTTCCGGACTCCCCTTCATAAGGTACCTGGGGTCAGGGGTTTCCAGCACCATCGGTTCCTCCAGGTAACTAGTGAAGGGTAGGCTCGACTGCTCCTCTGGGTAGCTAGCCATGGGTAGGCTCGGCTGGCCTGGCCAGTCCTCGGGTCGGCTGCAGCCTGCCGGCTTTCCTCAACCCGGAACTAGGCCAGAGGCATCTGGCCTCTCCGGCAGCTGGCTTTCAAGTGAGCTCTGCAGTTGGGCTTTTCTACTTCCTGTCCTGTGCCGCGACCTCTAGGGGGCAGGCGCAGGATCCACTGGCTCCGCCCAAGTTGGTGCTAGGAGAGACTTGTCATTCAGCGGGGCTGTGGGGTATCCCACCGCCTCGCTACACCTGTTATCAGTAGTCAGAATGGGAAGGAGAAAATGGTGCCACTGAAACAACACCCCTTCCCCCAAAATAGCTGGAGGCTTCTGCTGAAATGGACAGCACTGAAATAAGGAGCAAATTGGCATTTTAGTTAGTCAGTAGGCTTCAGCATTAACCCACAATTTAGCTGAATGGGGCATCCACACCTCTTGAAACTACTGCTTTAGAAATATTGCTTCCTGAAGACTCAGGAAGTCAGCACTGTGGTAGATCAGGTTGGGGAAAGTTTCAACTATAAGGGGTTAGAATGTTTTAAAAATAAAAGCTTACAGTCTGCAAAAAGCTATGGGGTTGGATAACTAACCACTGGCGCAGTGTGCTGGTCAGTATCGCATCAACCTCCCTCCTGCCTTCCATTCCTAAATGTGGGAGCCAGACGACATTTGACAAAAGCAGGGAATCTGTCAAAGTACATGTAGCCATGACAGTCGATGACTGGGAATTCAGCAAGATGCCCGGTATACAGAATTTGGCTTTGTCATTTTCTCAAAAGGAGAGTCTCACCTGCTGGGGAAAGGCAGATATCCCCAGTGTCAGATGAGCCATGTTATCTCCTCCCCTTTCTTTATTTTTAGTTTGTATACTATTTTGGGCCCAATTCTGTGGTTGCAAGATGAGGCCCTGAAATACAACATCTTCCACTACCCCTAGAATTCACTTTATACACCGAAATGTATGCACTATAATAACCCCACAGAAGTGTTTGCCACATCTCTCTTAATCCCAAGGGAGCGGATGACTTATCAAAAAGGTCAGTAAGATTTAGAACTTTGTTGCTGATGGGCTGTTCAAGGATTATAATAATTATTTGGATTATGGTAGCATGTAGAGTCTTTGTCCACGCTTGGGGCTGTATTAAACACTTCTTGTTGCAAAGATTTTACAATCTAAGGTCCCGAACTTGCAACCAACTATGCATGGGCAGAGCACTAGCGGCTTCCTCGTGGGTCTGTACTGGGTGCAGGAGCCCACCGTTCGCAGGACCAGGGCATAACTAGGTAAGATGGGCAAAGGAAGCATTTTCTCCATTTGCAGAGGAGGCGCTGACCAGAATAACTTGCTCAAGATTGCACGGCTGGGGATAGAACTCACAAATAACAGTTCTGTGCTTTAACCACTAGGCAAGGTGTCCTTTCTTTTTTGGGAGGGTGAGGGTGGTAGGGATGAGTTTTAATTTGTCTAAAACTTGTTTCTTCAGGAGTTATAAAAGTGACTAGCTTATGAAATGACCTCATTCAAGCAATTGTATAAAATACTCCTTAGCATATTTTACTTTGGTTTTTAAAGAGTTAGCCTATGATTGTACTTTAAGTATTTTATTTTTACTACAGTGTTAATTTGCCAGGTCAATGTGGTTAGGAATGCATTTGCTATGCTTGTAAATAAAAAATTTTTTTTGAAAGGCAACAAAAGCATTACTGGAGTGGAGAGCTTCCTGGAAATTGGACATTTTATTTTGGTATCCATTTGTTTTGGCAATTGTGTTTTCAAAGCAGATTCTCTTGGAGGTTAAATTTTGACTGTAGGGCAGAGTCTGCTTGTTTTGCAGTGGTTCTCAACCAGGGTGATACACATACTCCTGCAGGTACATAGAGGTCTTCCAAGGGTAGATCAACTCATAGAATCGTAGAATATCAGGGTTGGAAGGGACCTCAGGAGGTCATCTAGTCCAACCCCCTGCTCAAAGCAGGCCCAATCTCCAACTAAATCATCCCAGCCAGGGCTTTGATATCTGCCTCATTTTACAACAAGCTACATAAAAAGCACTAGTGAAGTCAGTACAAACTAAAATGTTATACAGACAACAACCTGTTTATACAGGGGTGGCTCCAGGCACCAGCACACCAAGCGCGTGCCTGAGGTGACAAGCCGTGGGGGACTCTCTGCCGGTTGCCGTGAGGGCGGCAGTCAGGCTGCCTTCGGCGGCAGGCCTGCAGGAGGTCCGCTGGTCCCGCGGTTTCGGCAGCAATTCAGCGGCGTGTATGCCAAAGACACAGGACCGCAGGCAAGCCGCCAAATCCGCGTTACCAGGGGACCGCCTGCAGGCATGCCACCGAAGGCTGCATGACTACTGTGCTTGGGGTGGCAAAATACATAGAGCCGCCCCAGGCTCTATGTGCTATAAGCTGAAATGTAAGTACAATATTTATATTCCAATTAATTTATTGTATAATTATATGGCAAAAAAGCCGAGTTTGTGGGCATGTGGATGGAGACAACAAATATTATGGCACAGCGCTAATGATATTTCAATGCCACTTTAAACCATTTGATTTTCATACGGGCTGAGTGACCACCGCTCCCACCAGCCATGTTTCAGAATGTTCCGTTTTGGAGATGAGTCCGTACTGCTGGATCCAGTTCAGGGATCCAAACGCTGCAAAACTCAAGGTGTTAAGTGCTGGGATTCTGACACAGGGGGGGCTCTAGTTGCCCCATCACTACCACCCAATAATGCTGATGTGCTGGAGAGCTAACCAGGGAATGCTAAGATCTGGAAATGCTCCAGTGTAACAAACCAGTGTCATCCCTAAACGTGTGTCTTTCCCCATCTCTGTATGTCTTTCTGAATATTCGCATAATCTAACAGAAACAAATCATCGTAGGACAGAGCCCATTTTGCTCTTAGCCTGACGAGACAGCAAATGTGAAAAATTGGGACAGGGAGTAGGGGGTAATAGGCACCTATATAAGACACAGCCCCCAAAAATCGGGACTGTCCCTATAAAAATCAGGACATCTGGTCACCCTAGCCTTCCTGAATTTCTGTGCACTTAGGTGTGCAGAGCATCCACTGGATGCAAATTTAAAGCCTATTGCATGGCATGTAACTCCTGGGCACAGTCAGCTACAGGATGGTTCTCTTAAAACAAGAATGTGGCATCTACATGTTTGTAGAGGGGACTTGAATCTTGTCACACCTCTGTGCTCTATGTGGCATGCAGAAGAAGGGGCAGAGAGAAGTCCACGAGAGAGACCGTGGGCTAGGATTAGAAGTCAAAGAAGCAGGCCACGTATCCCACATGGCAGCTGGTATCCAGGCCTGCAGAGTCTTGTTCTGATTTGCCCAGCACCCAGCCTGGCGCCCAATAAAGGGGCAGTACGGTGCTACACACGCTTAGCAGGGTTTGAGAGCCATTGGAAATCTTTCATTGAATCTTTGCTTTGATGAAAAATTGTGGTTTGGACAAAGTGAGAAATTGCATGAAAAGTGTCTGGAAAATAGATTTGAAAAAAAATATTTTGAACTTTTTTGTTAGAAAACCAATCATTCTGGCAGAAAACCAAATGGTTTTGCTAACGGTGTTTAGCTGAAAAAGTCCCACAACCCACCTCAAAAGAGAATATTGAAGAAAAATTGCCAGAAAACTTTTAGGTTTTGGTAGAAAATCTTTAGTTTTGGGGGCTGTTTGATTTTTCTGAGTTAAAAATCCAAACGTTCACTGGCGATGGGACCCACTTCCCAAATAGCTTTAGTTAATAGAGCAAAAGCTCAGGTCCTTGAGGCAATTTGGGATACGTGGGAAGATCCATTCTGTATTGGACTATTGTTCTATCTTGTCTCAAACTTTGCATTTTCCCACTAGCTATTGGCTCACACTAAAATCCCAAATCCACCATCCACAAGTTTTGGAGACAGATCCAAACTGTGTGGCTTGGGGTCTTGTCTTGGCAACGCTTAGATATATGGTCCTTAATATATTTAGCTGGAAATCTGATTCACTATAATGAGGAAGAGGAGCGGCAGTGGTTAGCATGGGTCGTGGCAGACCTAGGTCCAATGCCTGCTCTGCTGCAAATATCCTGTGAGAACTTGGGCAAGTTGGCTTAGCGTCTCTGCCTCAGGTTTTCCCCATCTGTACAGTGGGAGTAATAGCACTACCCTGCCTCACAGGGAGGTTGTGAGGCTAAAAAAATGAAAGGTTGGGAGGGGCCCAAACCCTACAGTGGTGGGGACCAGATAAGTATCTAATCTGTCAGTGGTACAAAATGTGCTCTGTTAGAATTAACTCCATATTTGAGTTGCTTAATGTGCAGCACTGAAATTGCCTGCGGCTTGTTCCACTGAGTGCGGGGACAGTAGTAACAACATTACAACAGTGAAAATCAGCTCAAGGAAGGTATTTCTGCCCCATGATTGCTGGGTCTGTGTCCAGCCCTTGCCGGGACTGGGAGGCTGGCACAAGGAAAAGCAACAAAGCTAATGAGTAAATGCCGCTGTCCTTGCCTCACTTCTGTTTGCTCCCCTCTCTCCCTGCAGCAAGTTGCGTCTTGGTGAGGTTACATCCCAGCTTTGGCTAACTTCCATCCTGTGTCTCCTCATCAGTCATTCAGGATCATCCAAGTTAGCCCAGCCAGTTGGATCGGAGTAGCGTCTCTCTGGCGGCACATAGCGTTTGAATTTCCAGTGGCCGCCCCAGACGAAGGGATATGGGATGCTTCCCCTTCATTGACGTTTGAGAAATATTGAGAGTGGCAAATTCCTCCTCTAGGGAGTCTGTTCAGCCATGTGTTTCCCCCCCCCAAGAGCCAATGCATGAGTAGCTCCTTCGAGAGATCCGTGATGGGTAACGCTCCTCTAGGGCACAAGCCAAGCAAGATCTTGAGCTCTCCGGCATAGGGCTGGTTTCACAAAGGTACTTAGGTGCCTGAGTGTCTCTTTAGGTGCCAAAGGCCAACAGCTTGGCACCACAGACCTTCACAAAATCACGGCTCAGCTGCCACCTAACCCTGGAGGTGCCTACGTTTCCGCCAGTGGCATTTGCAAAGGCAGCTAAATCCTGATACCACCAGAGGGCTAAAAAGCTGCTCGGAGCCCCCGCTCATGCCTAAACTCCAATGGGATTCTCCAGCTAGGAGTCCCTCAGCTGATCTCGCCTGCAGGTCCAAATCCAGTAGATCTGCTCCAAGCGCACCAGACCCACACACAAGCCAGTCAGGCAGCAGTGTGTGTCTGTGTCGATCAGTAACCCAGTGGCCAGGGCACTCACCAGGCATGTAGGAGACCCAGGTTTGAAGTCCTGCTCTGCCCAATCTGGAGGGAGGGCTTTAACCTGACTTTCCCACCTACCCTGTGATATGGATGCATGTGTGTGTGGGGGGCTTTTCTCTCTTTGCTTTTTCTTGAGAAAGGGCTCAGCTGGTTTAGGCATTTAACCCCCAGAGAGGGTTCACAGCTGAGGATCCAGAGTGGAGACAGACCCCGTGTCATAAACAGATAGCTAAGGGTTAATGTCTCTTTCACCTGAAGCACCTGACCAGAGGACCAATCAGGAAACCGGATTTTTTCAACTTTGGGTGGAGGGAATTGAGTGTCTTTGTTTTTCTGGCTGCCTGCTTTTCTCTGAGCTTTGGAGAAGTAGTTCTACTTTCTAGTCTTCTGTTTCTAAGTGTAAGGACTAAGAGATCAGATAGTAAGTTCTATGGTTTCTTTTCTTTGGTATTTGCATGAATATAAGTGCTGGAGTGCTTTGATTTGTATTCTTTTTGAATAAGGCTGTTTATTCAATATTCTTTTAAGCAATCGACCCTGTGTTGTATCATCTAATACAGAGAGAACATTTGTACTTATTTTTCTTTCTTTTTATATAAAGCTTTCTTTTAAGACCTGTTGGAGTTTTTCTTTACTTCAGGGAAATTGAGTCTGTACTCACCAGGGAATTGGTGGGAGGAAGGAATCGGGGAGATCTGTGTGTTGGATTGCTAGCCTGATGTTGCATTCCCTCTGGGGGAATAGGAAAGTACTTTTTGTTTCCAGGATTGGGAACAGAGAGGGAGATTCACTCTGTTTGGATTCACAGAGCTGGTGTCTGTGTATCTCTCCAGGAGCACCTGGAGGGGGGAAGGGAAAAAGGATTATTTCCCTTTGTTGTGAGACTCAAGGGATTTGGGTCTTGGGGTCCCCAGGAAAGGTTTTTCAGGGGGACCAGAGTGCCCCAAACACTCTAATTTTTTGGGTGGTGGCAGCAGGTACCAGGTCCAAGCTGGTAACTAAGCTTGGAGGTTTTCATGCTAACCCCCATATTTTGGACGCTAAGGTCCAAATCTGGGACTAAGGTTATAACACCCCGCCCTCTGGCCTGTCACTCAAGTGCCTGAGACCCAGACCAATGGGAGTTAGGCACCTGGCTCGCTTTGTGGATCTGGGGCCTGTCCTTTTCCTCTGCATTTCACGTTGAGCGTTCGTAGGCTGCTCCCTGCTCAGCAAGTTCGCTTCTGAGAACCCCTGTGTAAGGTGCCCAACTTTCACCATGTGATGCGTGAGGAGCCTACCAATTTGCTACCTAGGCCTACTGTGAATCTAGCCCTAAGTGCTCTCGACTCCATTGGAGTCGGTGAGGCTTGTGGGTAAGGTGACCAGACGTCCTGATTTTATAGGGACCGTCCCAATTTTTGGTCTTTTTCTTATATAGGCTCCTATTACCCACCCCTTCCCCACCCCCGTCCCGATTTTTCACACTTGCTGTCTGGTCACCCTACTTGCAGGTGCTCCACACAAGCTGGGATCAACAATTCAGGGCCTGAGCCTGGAGTGTGCTCATCTCTCGCAGGGAGTTGAGGGTGAGAGTATGTTCCAAGGGGCACGTGGCCTCTTTCTGGATGAGGCTTCTAGACCAAATCTAAACCAAGGTGGCTTGAATCGAAAGCAACTGATTGGTCAGGCAGAGGGCTCTGGTTGAATGAAGCTGAAGCTTAGCACAGAGACAGGGTGAAAGCAGAACCCCGGATCCAGACCATGCTGAGTTTTGCATCCCAACTCCAACCGAGCCAACATGAACACATCGGCCTTTGGTTCAATGTAATCTTAGCCCATTTCCTCCAGTCCTCTCCCTTTGTGTGTTTAAAATCAAAGCCGCCAAAACAAGAGTGAACACAAACCCAGAAGCCCAAGGGCCTAATGACCAAGGGGCATTACAGACTGGCACAAACTGAATTTCAGTGCTATTTCTGGAGTTCAAATAGAGTTTAAACCCTGCGTGGCATCTCGCGGTCTTTTCAGACAGCAGACTCATGTCAGCTCTGGCAACATAGGCTCTCTCACAGCCCAGCGGCTAGAGCTGTCCCTTCCCCGCAGATATGCTAGAGCTTTGATGAGGATCCGCCATTGTATTACCAGGCAGGGAAGGCAGCAGCATTCTGGGCTGCAGTTGGGTATTTCTGGGTCTTTTCCAAGGGGCAGTTCAGAATCTAGGCAATGCAATCTTATTTATTTGTAACCCGTTACTAATTCCTTGGGCTATGGACACTGCCATTCTCAGTCACATCTTTGCTAGACTTTTTCAGCTCAGGGTCACTGGCTCGCTCAAGGTACAGAACGCATTTGTAAATACTAATCAGGATGTTCCCCTCACACTTGATGCGGGTGGCATGTGGTTGTAGTTTACTGTCAGCTGATCTCTCGAGATAGGATTTTGCATCAAAAGAGCTACTGGAGACAAGGCAGTAGTAGCTTTTATCTCCATGTAGCTAGTTGGGGTCAATCCTGTTGCCCACCCTTCATCTATCAGGAGCTTACTACATTGGGGTAAAAAAATAAAGCCCTGTGCCTTGTCTCTATGTGGAATTTACATTGAAGTAGCGATCTCTGCGTAAATGCACCTCTTCTTGCAGTGAAGACATAGCACCAGGTAAACCACAAACATGCAGAGCCTTGATTAGATGTGTGGGGAGTGTCCATACTAGACACTAGACTAGACTACAAACATGTTAAGTACCATTGCCCCCTTGGTCCCCGCGGGGTGGAAATTTTCAGGGTCTGGCAAGTCTCTTGCGGTTAGGAAAAGAAACTGACGATAGGTATTTGTTTGGTTGGATCCTATTTTGTTTACAAAGGCGGCACACACACAGTTTGCTTGTTTCCCTGAACACAATAGAAACAAACAGCAAGCAGTTTCCTGGCTTTCAGTTTCCAAGCCTACCTCTCCAGCAATTCCAGGCCACAAGGAGCGCTCTCTCTGCTCCCCTACACAACTGCTTCTCTTACTGACACACATACACATGCATGCGCACTTGGGCCTAGCCTCTGTGTTTGCAATCGGGGAAGTCCACATGGCTCAGCTTCTGATCTTGCCATTGACTTGGGTGGTGGCTTCTACTGTGGCCATGTATTTTGTGACATAAAAGGGCTTAATTGCTCCTTCTCTTAAGCCTGGAAGAAAGGTGCTTTGCACATGCTTTGGCTTTAACCAGAGCTGTGATTTTATGTAGATCAAAGATAATTAACATCCTCTACATAACAGTATTTTGAATTCCCTGGCAGTCTATTTACAGGAGGCAGATACTCATTCGAGGACCACTCTAAACCAATTGAAGTCTAATGTTTAAACTCCCATTGACTTCAGTGGTCCTAAGAAAGAGAATGGGAGTTGCAAAAAAAAATGCATGAAACCTATGTAAAGTGCTGTCTTGCCAGTGCTGAGAAGCGCTGTCCTCTGTTTGTTCTCATTGGGTTCAATCAATGCAGTAAATGCTGATTATTTTTTTTAACAGCTAAGTACAAGAGGGAGATGGCCAAGGTGTTCCTACAACTCTGGCAATCCTGACAGCCAAAGTGGCTCATATGGGGTGTGAGCGGGCAGGGTGCATAGAATCATAGAATATCAGGGTTGGAAGGACCTCAGGAGGTCAACTAGTCCAACCCCCTGATCAAAGCAGGACCAATCCTCAGTGCAACTGTAACCTGCACAGGGGGCAAAGAAGCCTGAGTATAAGGGAAGCACTAAATCTGTCACGGGATGAGTGGAACTTGAGAAAGAGGATTAGGTTTCTGGAGGGATCTGGTTTTGCGGGGCACCAGGGGCTTAGCAATGCATGCTGGGGCTAGGCTGCTGGTGCACAAACACCGGAGCTTGGGCATGTAACAGTGGCCTCTTAGGCATGTTTGATAAAGTCTTGTCTTTTGCATCTGTGCCTGCCTTCCTCCTCCTTTATTGTTAATGACATCCCCGGCCCTGGTCAGACCTTACTTACAAACTGTGAACCGATTTGAGCTAGAATCACTGCAAGCCGATAAACCGGGCAGCTCCTGTTGCCATTTCAGTCACTTTTCAGAGCACCTGAGCATTTTTGACGTTGAACATCAGTATTTCTTTCCACGAGCTGGTGGATCTTCTGCTCTTCCCTGAGGCATGAGGCTGAATAAGTCTCTTAACTTGAATCCTGGCTGGTCCAACTGCAGATGCTCTTTGTGTCTAATTCTTCCCTGAATGGTGTCAAGTGTTTGATGAGATCCTTCAGCAGTGAGTCCTACAGGCTAATCATGTACAGGACTTGTGCTTGTACTACAAAATTGTGCCAATCTGAACTATCCTGGTACAATTTTGGAGTAATACAATTCCCCTATAAAGCTCAGGGCAGCTTATTCCTTTTCTATGTGGTTTTAACCACACTAAGGTAAAAGGCAAAGCCACATCTTTGTACGGCCTGACTATTTTGGAACAAAATTGCACCAAGCAAAATTTGACTGGTTTCACTTTCAAGTGTTGATGAGGTCTTAACGGGTGGCCCTTCTGCAGCGATAGTGTTAGGCTGTACCAAAAAGACAAACCAGGAAAAACGGGGTGGGCGTTGGATGAGAGGCAGAAAATAAGAGAGAAGGGACTGTAGGGGACTGGGGGGGGGGACCAATTCCACTGGGCCCACACTGCTTTTGTTCTGAAACTTTTTTGCCAGAGTAGACCTGTTGGCAAATACTTGGATATTATGATCCATGAAAAAGCTAAAATCAACCAACCCACCAACCAACCATTTTTCATTGACGGTTTTTGGATTTTGATTTTTTTTTTAATCCCGCTGTTTTTGTTGCTCAACAAATTTGACAACAGTGGGGTTTTTTCTTGCAAACATCTCCATTTCATCCCAAAGGCATTTAAAACAAAAACAACCAACTTCAAACAGCTGACCCAAAGTCCACTGAAGTCAATGGGAGTTGTTCCATTAGGATATGTTGTCTACTGAAGTGTAGAAAGCAGCCAGCAAAACAGGTCCTTTTCGTAGCCCGCTGGGCTACTGGGGCCACAGGATAGATGTAACTGCTTCCCAGCTCTGGTCCTTACTTTTACAAAGGATCCTGGATCCCCAAGGCGGTTTTCATGTCTCCGTGCCAGGGCAGAGCTCCATTTGTTGTGGAGGAAAGTGGCGTCCCATTGAGGCCAGTCGGGATTCATTTGCTTTGTTGTGCAATTAAATAATCATTGTTGGTTTAATCCTTTAATAAACTTCCCTGGGACACGGAACAATCATGTGGTGCCCTATGGCTTTCTCAGCCTTGTCTCAGGCATCTGCTGCCAGCTACGCTCAGGAGACCGGAGAAAGCGCTGGGAGAGGTAATTGTCTACCTTAATCTCCTTTCAAAGATGTCTTTGATGGGAATTGAATTCTGATGAAAGACTGCTGGGTTGGCAGCCTTGGAGATGGGATGTTCTCTGTCAGTCTCATGGGAGAGGTACAGGGCGGGAGTCATCTGCGCTAATGCACCATGCCACCCATGGCGCAAGCCCTGATCTTGTTGAATCGGTATTTTGGGATGAGAGGGGGAGAGTTTCCAACCAGGGCCTGAGATCTAAAGCCCAGCGTTGGCACACTAGAGTGTGGGAGATGGGAGAGGACAGCTAGAGAGAAGAGCAGGACATTGGGAGAACAGAGCCATGGGTGCATGCAAAGTCTTGAAAGCAAGAGGATCTGGAAGTAGAGATGCAAAGCAGGATGCTGGCGAGCGAGTGGGAGCAATGTTTTGGCTAGATGGGAAAAGGAGGCAGGGAGCCCACTCAACTACAGGCTCTCTCATGTACTGATCATCCGATAGCAAGAGCAGATTAAACACTGATCGCTTTCAAGAACAAGAGAGCCCTGGCACTACAAGGGGTGAGTGCAGCTGTGTTCAATCCACCCCGGGGATCCTGCCTCTTGGCATAACTTCTGCTGGGTCTACACTTCTCTCCACTGCTTTCCCTTTGTTCCAAGGCAGGAACAACCATGCATAAGTGCCGGTTAATCAGTTTGGGTTGGATGCCGCGTTTGCTCTTTGTCTCTGTGTTCTTTGCAGGCAGGGGCATGCCGGCCTCCACTCTTGGATAAATGCTTTAATTAAAGCAGGCTTGGTACAGAGAGGGCTCTCAGCAGCTGTGTTCCCCACACAGCCAGGGTGTGGCTGGGTGACAGAGCAGATGAATCTGCCTGAGCATTAATAAACCTTGTAAACATCCCGGGAAGTTAGTGGAAAGAGATCCACTGAATTCAATGGATGTAGGATCAGACGCTTTGTTTGCGAAAGAACGTGATAATTCTCGAAGGCTTTGCTGGGGCTGGTAGCAAAGAGAGAGGCAAAGACTCTTAGCCTATTAGATGTGCGTGGATGTTTATTGCAAACCCATGAACAGCAAGAGCACGTCGAAACTAATGTTTCAAGTGCCTTTGAGCCTATGGTTATGGTAGTTTTGGCGTATGAGCCCCCAGGGACCGGTGCAGCAAAGGATGACCTTGTTACCCCCGTCTATGCATGTACCCAAAGCCCTTTTAGTCTCCAAGGCAACAAAATATTCCATGAGGCTTGGCTTTGCAAAGTTGCAGCTGAAGCTCTCTTGCCTGGGGTTCCGTGGGACCCTTGTAACAACCAAATGTGGGCTGGTGTGCCACTATGCACCGTAGCTGAAAGGTGGCATCGTGGGCATCACAACGCCCCCTAGCGCCATGCTGGGGCCTTGGTTTAACACCAACTTGGAAGAACGAGCACCACATGTGGAGTTTGCAGCACCTAGCCGTTCCCTGGGGGGGTATCTCCTACCTTGTCTATCCTAGACAAGGCCTGACCCTGGGTTTGGCTTGACAGGTCCCAAGCTATTGAGCTGGTGTAAATCAGTGTAGCTCGTTCGCCCCAGGAGTGTGGCTCTGGGGAAGATTCGATAGCAAGCGGTGATGCATTTATTGGTTTCTTTGCAGTCTCCTCCGGTAGCCGTTCAGGAAGCTGTGGAGGTAGCTTTAGATGCTGGATATCGGCACATCGACTGTGCTTATTTTTACCAGAACGAGGCCGAGATCGGAGCAGCCTTTCAAAAGAAGTTCAGGGAAGGGAAGCTGAAGAGAGATGAGCTTTATGTGGTGAGCAAGGTGAGCCCCGTTTTCCTTCCAAACAGAAGCCCAAGATTGCCAATTCTTTCTAAGTTACCCCAAGACTTGGGATACTGGGTGTTGTTTTTTTCTCATGGCCTCTGATCCGGGATTCATGATAGGGTGAAAATTTCAGCCTCTGATAAATAAAAAACAATTTCCTAGCCCTCTTGGTTATTCACAGAAGCTGCAAAATGAGACCCCCTAAAGGCCAGAAGGCAAATAAGACCCTATGGTTTTTAAGCCAATCTCATGGATTCTGGGGGGGCCTGCTTTGAGCAGGGGGATGGACTAGATGACCTCCTGAGGTCCCTTTCAACCCTGATAGCCTATGATTCTATGACTCATGAAGGCTTGATGTTGGCTGTGCTGTATGCCTTGTGGATTGAAACACAATTGTCAAAGAGCTGCCACTCCCAGTGCAGAACAATTTTATTAAACTTTATAACTTATCAGAAATGATCAAAAATGGACAATGGAACGGGTTTCATCTGGAAAATGCAATTTTGTTGACATCTAAACCATTCTGCAGAAACATCTCAATTTTGGTGAAATTGTGATGGAAAAATGTCAACACATATCGTTTTGACTTTCTTGTTTCATTTAACTTCCACTTGCATATTTTTGTGTGGTTCCAGATTGTATTATTTTGTCCTTAGCAAAATGAAAAGTTTCAATGTTTCCAAATAGAAAATTTTCAGAATTTTCACCCTACTAGAAATAACAATTGGTTGGAATTTTCCACAGGATTCAAATTCCATTTTTTGCCCAGTAGTGCTCCATGTTCTTATATGCCATTCGATAGTTAATAGAATTAGTGCTATCTACATATACACAAACATCTCACTTTTGTGGAGCACACCCATAGCTACTATAGAATCACAGAAATGTCAGATGTCAGCCTGGAAGGGACCCCAAGAAGTCATCAGGTCCAGTCCCTTACACTGAAGCAGGACCAAGTATCCTTGACTATCCCTGACCAATTTTGTCCAACCTGGTCTTAAAAACCTCCAGCAAGGGGATTTCACGACCTCCCTTGGAAGCCTGTTCCAGAGCTTAACTACCCATAGAGTTAGAAAGGTTTTCCTAATATCTAACCTAAATCCCCTCTGCCAACGGTTTAACCCATTACTTTTTGTCCTACCTCCAATGAACATGGAGAACAATTGATCACAGTCGTCTTACCTACATGCCTCCAGCTTTCATCCAGACCACACCACTCGATCCATTGTCTACAGCCAAGCTCTACGATACAATCGCATTTGCTCCAACCCCTCAGACAGAGAAAAACACCTACAAGATCTCTATCAAGCATTCTTACAAATACAATTCTCACCTGCTGAAGTGAAGAAACAGGTTGACAGATCCAGAAGAGTACCCAGAAGTCACCTACTACAGGACAGGCCCAACAAAGTAACAGAACGCCACTAGCCATCACCTTCATCCCCCAACTAAAACCTCTTCAGTGCATCATCAAGGATCTACGACCTATCCTGAAGGATGGTCCATCATTCTCACAGATCTTGGGAGACAGGCCAGTCCTTGCTTACAGACAACCCCCAAACCTGAAGCGAATACTCAACAGCAACCACACACCACACAACAAAAACACTAACCCAGGAAGCTATCCTTGCCACAAAGCCCGTTGCCAACTGTCACATATCTATTCAGGGGATACCATCATAGGACCTAATCACATCAGCCACATCAGAGGCTCATTCACTTGCACATCTACCAATGTGATATATGCCATCATGTGTCAGCAATGTCCCTCTGCCATGTACATTGGCCACACCGGACAGTCTCTACGTAAAAGAATGAATGAACACAAATGATGATCAAGAATTATAACATTCAAAAACCAGTTGGAGAACACTTCAATCTCCCTAGCCATTCAATTACAGATCTAGAAGTTGCAATATTACAACAAAAAAAACTTCAAAAACAGACTCCAGCGAGAGACTGCTGAATTGGAATTAATTTGCAAAACAGACACCATTAAATTAGACTTAAATAAAGACTGGGAGTGGATGGGTCATTACACAAAGTAAAAACTATTTCCCCATGTTTATTTTCCCCCCACCCACTGTTCCTCACAACTTCTTGTCAACTTCTGCAAAAGGAGCATTTTAATTACCACTACAAAAAGTTTTTCTCTCTCCTGCTAGTAACTCTCATTAGAGTGTGTATGGTAACACCCCTTGTTTCATGTTCTCTGATATATATCTTCCTACTTTATTTTCCACTACATGCATTCGATGAAGCAAGCTGTAGCCCACGGAACCTTATGCTCAAATAAATTTGTTAGTCTCTAAGGTGCCACAAGGACTCCTGTTCTTTTTGTGGATACAGACTAACATGGCTGCTACTCTGAAACCAGTCCTCTTTATTACTGCCCTTCACGTATTTCAAGACTGGTATCAGGCCCCCCTCAGATGTCTTTTCTCAAGACTAAGCTATACTTATGATATTATCTAAGACTGTTTATGATGCAAGTAACAAAGGCCCACAGTAGGTGCCCACAACAAACAATAAGCGGCAATGGAATGCTAAATAGAAAAGATTCCCAAGCTGGGTGTACCTGAGAGCTGATTGGTCACATGGTGCTAGCTCCTCCTCCTGGTTTCTTGCTGAGAAGAGCAGACCAATAGGAGCAGGGACATGAAATGAAGAGCAACATTTGACTTGTTGCTCTAAGGCCTGGAGGGAACACATCATTTGTATAGAGAAAAATGCTGGGGAAAGGGATGTCGGTTTTGCTCTTAGAGAAGAAGGATGGTGCTGGGGTGAAGCCACTGGCCTGGAATTCAGGAGATCTGGCTTTGGTTCCTGGCTCTGTCACACCCTACCTCTCTGTGTGCCTCGGTTCCCCATCAATACAGCTCATTATACTCCCATTCTCCTACTCTGTCTGACCATGCCCCCATATCACAGAGGAAGCCTGGTCCTGTAGAACAGACAGTGGATTGGGAGTCTAGAAACCTGGGCTCTATCCCTAACTCTGATACTGACCCGCTGTGTGACCTGGAGTAATTCCCCTCCCCTCATGTTTCTCCTCCCACCCTGGGTCTGTCTCTTCTATTTAGACTGAGCTCTGCAGAGCAGGTACTGCCTCTCTCTATAGTGCCCAGCATAAAGGGCCCTCATTTTGGTTAGGTGCTCCTGGAATACAACTAATAATGCAACTATCTTCTCTGGGCAGCTGTGGAACATCTTCCACGCCCCGCAGGATGTGAAGCCGGCTTTCCTGAAAAGCCTGACAATGCTGAACCTGGATTACCTGGATCTCTATCTCATGCACTCTCCAATGGGCTTTCCGGTAAGGTGGATTCTCTCTGAGCTTATGGCATTTATTTCCCTTTCTTCCCCCTAGCCACACAGCAGTTTACACGGCGATGAGTCAGTGCAGGACAGAACTGGGTTTCCATTTTTAATTGTCAAGAGGCAAAACAAGGAAGGCTGGGTTGTCCCTCCATGGCAGGTCGAAAGCCCCTGAGTGTGTTGTCTGGTTTCCTTTTGCATTTCTAGGAAGCATGTTCTAGTGGCTAACGTGCAAAGCTGGGACTCAGGATTACTAGGTTCAGCTCCCAGTTTAACTACAGACTTACAACACGACCTCGGGCGAGTCACTTGATAGACCCTGGGCCTCAGTTCTTCCTGTGTCACATGGAACTAATAGCACTGTCCTGCCTCACAGGTGCATGAGGTGCTCAGATATTATGGTAATAAGATAAAGGTTCTGTTGCACCTTCCATCCAAGTAGCTACAAGGGCTTTAGAAACAAGGAATAACTGGGCCCCATTACCTGACTTCCATGGATGGATGGCATAAGCCGACAGAGAACTTGGCTCATGTAGTCACACAGTGCCCATGGGAGACAGATAAAGGATAGCTTCCCTGGCAGCTAGAACACTGCCACACAGCAACTAGTTAACAGCAAAATAATCTAGGCTGGGAAATGAAGAAAATGAGAGGATCCAGTTGAACTGCAGGGAAAATCGAGGGTATTCGGGTGTTGGGCAGTGTGTTACTGTAGATGCGTCTTCTGGATAGAACATAGAAGAGTCATCCTGACCAGGCATGAACAATGAGGATCTCTTGGCAGTTTTGGTAAGAGGAAGGGGACTTGTGAGAACACCAGGGCTAAACTCTATTGGGGTAATTACACTTACTGCTGAAATGGATGTGCACTGACTCAGCAACACCAGAGCAGTGGAGTCTCCTATCCAAGTCGTGACCCAGCCTCATTCTCCTTTGAGCTCAGGAGCCTGGATGGCCTTCCAGTGACTGGAATAGTGGGAGCAGGGTCAAGCAAACAGGCTGGGATATTCATTCTCTAGAAAAGCCCCATGCAGACCTCACTGATGCTGCATCATCCAGCTAAAAAAATCCAGTGCCCCTGCCTTTCTTTAGCACTTCCTCCTATTGCAATAACTCTGACAGAGGTGGTGGGCATTCCCCGGGGATGAATGGGCCAGCTGGGATGTTTGATGCCTCGCCACTCGTTAATTCTTGGCAAGTCAGGCCAGTACTCTCAGCAGTTCCAGAGGTGCACATGGGATGCTTCCCCCTAGAAAGTGGCTCTTGGTCTGTTCCCCTGCAGAATATCAGCGGGGAGCTCATGCCTCAAAAGGACGGGTTGCTTCTGCAGTCGGATGTGGACTACGTGGACACCTGGAGGGTAAGAGGCAGCAGATCAGGCCAAGTGCAATGATGTTCTTTGGGGGTCACGAGCAGGAACAGAACCTGGGACTTTTTACACCTCAGCCCAAGCTGCTACTGTTAGGGGGCTTATTCCTTCACCCTCTCACTTCCCTGGTCCTTCTCATATGAACAGAGAGCAACAATACCCGAAGTCCAAAGGGGCAAACAATTCGATGTTTATTGGGGTGAACTTCCAGCAAGCATGATTCCAGTTTCCTTCCTTAGTGTCCCCCTTCCCAGCTCTGACACCACGGAGCCTTGCCTGTGTCCCTGTTCCTGTTCCCACCCCCTGTTCCGATTTCCCCTTTAGCAAGACATGATTTTAATTCCCCCATCCCCGTTCCCTGTTCCCATTCCTCCCTCACCCCCTTCCTGACTGACTGCAGACTATACAGTATAACCTGAGTTTTGCTTAGCTATACCTTAACCAATCATTTTACTGAAATTTAACTAACCAATCCTAACATATTGTAACATGGTTATTTAACCAATTATATCCCACCATCTTAATTGGTTTACACCCAACAAAATTAATTATACAGCAGACAGAAACAATAACAGAACCAGAGACCACGCAAATAAACATACAAAACAATACAGAAGTGAGGATTTCACAACTACATCTATCCAGACATAAGGGTTTTCCAGCTGTGTCTATTGATAAGTGAATTCTTGCCAGACAGGATGCTATTAAACTAAGTTTCCTTTTACATCTTCTAGGCTCTTCCCTTTCTCTGGAGGTGATAGGAATATCAGGACAGGACTGTATTCCTAACAGCCCAATAGCACCTTATTTCAATGTGACTAATTTGGAATGTGAGGATGTGACCATACACTTCCCAACTTATGGCTGCCTAACTACATCTTAGCCTGTCACAGTGTTGGTGTCACTAAGCATAACCCTACGTAACTCAGGAGGGTGGAAGGCCACAAGAGTATGGAGCCTTCCTGGTTTTAGGCCTCAGCAGACAAGAGTCCCTCCATGTTTGAACTTTAATCGACCTAAAAGGCCAGGTGTAACAGCCGTTATCAGTTGCAACAGTTCTAACTGGTCTAAAGCAGAAATAATGAGGCCTGTGCACCTTTAGCAGAAGGACAAGATAACTTGCAGAAGGAAAACTTACTAACGAGCTGCCGCGGCCAAGATTACTTAATGCACCTGCGCTTACGTAATTGCTACAGGGGGAGGAAGGAGGAGGAGGGAGGGGAAACGGGGGATTGCTAGTCAGTGAGAAAAGTTCTCATGGATATAAAGGAACAGACTGCTTGTTTTAGGTGTGCTTGATCTGAGTCAATCTCCCTGCACCGCTTTGAGATCTCAAATAAACTTGGTTTGCTTCTCCACCCTGGTGTGTTTATTGGCGCGGCACACCAGGCGACGGACCCCCCCCGCTGTTGCTTGGCCTCAGGCAGTTATCTGCCGGCAACAGTTCTTGGCGCCCAACGTGGGGCATTGAGGCTAAAATTAGCCTTGCCTGGATCCCTTCTGGTGGTCGACGGATTGCGGCGACGACTGACGCCCAGCGCGCACCGGTGACTTCACCGGGGGCCTCGGCGGAGACGCAGTTCGACTGACTCCAGAGGGCACAACGGTGCAACGCGCTCGAGTAGTGGAGAAGCAGTTGAGGGCGACGGTGAGGAACCGGTCCCTTGGATAAGGTAGGAACAGTCCAGTGGTCTGGATTTTTGCCTGTTATGACCTGGGGATGCCCAGTGTCACCCTAGGATATGGGGCAGGGACAGAGTACAGGCAGGGCACGGTGTACACCCTTAGAATGCATTCTAGCGAATTGGGAAGTGCTTGGATCAGATCCACTAACTAAAAGCAAACTAAAAAGTTCTGTATAGTAGACTGGCCTCAATATCAACTAGAGGACCAGAAAGGTGGCCACCGGAAGGATCACTTAATTATAACACGATCCTCCAATTACTCCTGTTTTGTCAGTAAATGGGTAGCTTCTGAAGCTGTTTGTATGGAGAGCTCTTGTAAAAATACCCCACTGTAGCTCCAGTTCTTCCCTCTGTCTGGCAGAGTGCAGGGATCCAAAAGCAGGTTAGGGATAGTGCAGGGAAAAAGGAGGGACCTGTTTAGAAAGGGGAGACCCCATGTCCTAGTGCACTCTCTCCCTGTTGTAGCTAAAAAGCAAGATCAAATGCAGAATGGTACTGGGGGCCAGTGTGAATGACTGTTACCGGAAGACGCCCAGAGTACCCTGTGAAGCAGAAGCTCGTGACCAGGACTACTCTAACGCAAGCCCGGTAACTAGTGGATCTTTAGGAGGTCCGACCCATGGTGGGCTGACTTGGCCTGGCATCGTCCGGTGAGGAAGCTGCCTGGGTCTAGGAGTGTGTGTACCCATCTTCCCTTCCCCTTTCCTTTCTGTGTGGGCTACTGACAGTCTGATCATCTCACTGGATGCAATCAGAGTAAGCGGCGCCGTCTCCCAGAGACTAGCCGACGCTCTTTGCTGAAGGGAGGTGTAGGAGGGTCGTGGCCATCCTCGTTAGCCTCTCCTGTGTGAGTACCCTGTAGGGAAAAATCCTTAGTTTATGAGCCGCTAGCGCGGACAGGGCATCCTCCGTGTGTGTGTAAGTGGAAAATGGGTGGGGGACAGTCTAAACATTCCATCTCACCCCCTAAGGGTACCCCAGCATATTACATGTACGTACATTATAGTTCAACAACCTGCAGGTATTTAGAGAATTGGAATATTTACACCGTGAAAATCCATCTAAATAATGCCCACTAGAAGGTACTTCAATCTAGATAAGATCATACATCTAAGAGGAGCGTTTAATCACCAAAAAGCCCTGACACAGGGTGAGCAAATTTGTCTATTGAGGAAAGGAACGGGTTAATTTAAAAATCATCTTGGCCCAGGGATGGAAGGGGGGGATTGCTCTGCGTTCAGGGTCAGGAATCGGCGCGGACTGTGCTTGGTGCAGGGAGGGGCTGCTTTCGGCCCCAGCTGGCTGTGAAGGAAAAAATATAGACAGAGGCGAAGCAAAGGAAATACAAGTTACAGAATTGAGAATACATTTGCAAAGCTTAACTGTCCAGTAAGATCCAACAGTGTGCCTTTGTGACCCCGGAGCCGGTGTGGCTTGGTGACAGTGAAGAAGCCGCAGGCAGCTGACCTGGACTGGAATCTCTGAAAGAGATGCTGCAGAAGATTCCAGGGTGCAAGAGAACAGCCCTCCAAAGAGCAGAAGCATGTTAGAAATTCTGGACAAGCTGTATACAGGATAATCTCCAGTTCACCTCTCCCACCTTCTCTGAACATTATACACAGAAGTGGCCAGTCTGGACGTACGTGTGTGGGTATGAAAGGGGCTTGGGGCATTAATGTTTTCCTGAGTGATGAGGGAGCGTTCCCAACACTCTCCGTTGTTGTTTTATTATTTTATTAATGGAGCTTTAAAATACAGTTATATGGTGTGTTTTCTTTATCTTCCCCCAACGATCCTGTAGTGTCAGCCTGATCACCTGACACGAGGGATAGATTGGTAACAGAAATTTGTCACAGTTTGGTGAGCAATTAAGAAGGGGGGAGCCCTGCAGAATTTACACCATCTATTTGTTTTACCCTTGTTATTTTGTGTTTGCTTTGCTTGGTACTGTTGGTGTTATATGTTGAGAACTGCATGAGTAAAAGTGAGTCCTAATAGGATAAGAAAACGCTATCTGGTTCTGGTTCTGTTCTGTTTAACCGGTTACTGTTGTTTTTTCTGCTCTGTTCATTTGGGCGTTAGGAGTGTGGGCAGAACTGAACCTCTTGTTCGTAATTCCTCGGAGTGGAAGCCATGTGTGCAAGAAAGTTCTGAGGTTGAATTGAGATCCTTCTGTCCCGTCCCCTGTAGCGGTCAGTGTATAGAAGTGGGAAAGTCTGGCTTAGACTGTAATTCCCTCTGCTCTCTGTGTAATTCTCTTTTCTGTTTACATGTCAAACAGATGAATGAGTCTCTGGGTAAACCCTCTAAGAATAGTCCTTTAAATTATATGTTAAGTAAATGGCCTTTGCCCAATGGGCCATGTGTTTTTGTCCAGGTGGCAAGCCTCATGAAAGAGGACTTGGGTAGTCTTGTGAGTAAGAATGTTTAAGGGAAGAGACCAGGAGGGGTGGGGGCTAGATGAGAAGCCCACCCTCCTAGCTAAACTGGTAGTGGAACAAGTTGGTGCCCATGGAAGGGACGGTTCAGCAAGAAAAGCAGGATCGGGCCCAGGCGGGCAGGCAACAGACAGAGAGATTGGAAAACAGGTTGGAAAACTTTAAGGGTGTAGTGGAAGGAAGGAGTCAGTAAGTGTAAGCATGGAGATTTCAAATACCCAGGACTTACTTGGAATGGTGATTTAAGTTGATAAAAGTGGCTGTTGGGAGACAAGCAAGTGATTTAAGGGAGAGTGAGAAGTTAACTCTGTAGTTGCTGAACGAAACAGCAGTTGAACTTTGTAAAAATGCTAAAGAAAAAAAAGTTTTTGGTGTCTGTGAAATGTTTGTAAATAAATTCAGGAAAAGAAGTTATTGGATTGCAATCATTTGGTTTGGCTATGAACAATTTAGTTGAATTAGCTGAAGAATGTATACAGTGTTATGTAATTGAAAACCTGGGCTGCCTATGAAACAAATACAAGAAACTATGGGGTAATTCCTCTGTTTTGCCTGAAGCCAACAAGAGTATTTGTATATTTCAAGCGATGATTGTCTGCCCAGAAGGGGTGGGTAGACCTCTCTTTTTTTTGTCTTTCAGATAATCAGAGAAAACTGATGCCAGCTGAACAGCATTCAACGTACCATGCATTTACTGGCACAATAGGAATCATGTTTTGTGTTCTATGTTCTGTCCTGTGGTGTTTGTCTTGTGGCCGGAATTTTTGTGTTTAATATTTTTATAAAATAGTCTAGTTTAAAATCAAACAAAAAGATTAAATTAAAATGCAGATATTTGTTTTGTTCAACTTGGAATACAAAGTGTTTGGATAAATCAGGAGAATGTAATATACTAAAGTCTAATGCATTTCCTTAAGTAAAGAAAAGAAATTTCATTGGCCAAACTGTTAATTGCAAAAATTGTTGTTAAAATTTGCATACCAACAGTCTTTGAAAGCAAAGACATGAAAAGTTAACCCACTCCCCATATTGTACATGGGATCTTTTTGGCTACCTCAGATTTCTAGCCAGAGGGCTGGGGATGGTGAAAGGCTATTGGACTAGAGGTTGTATTGAGTGAACTCCTCAAAGTGGGTGTGCTTGTCCTGGCTTGTTGCTCCAAAGCTCTGTAATAAGGTTATTTTAGCAAAAGGGTGTGTGTGGCATATATTAAATAATAAGACTAATGTACTGTATAATGACAATGTTTATGTCTTCATTGTTGGGAAGAAGGTGTATAAGTAAAAAGTGGAAGTTTCCTTTGCAGGTTAAAAGAAGCCAAGAAGGGAAGAAGGACAAAGAACAGAATGAATTAACTGAAAAAAAAATAAAATAAAATAGCAAGCTCAGGCTATAGATAAGATACTGACTCCATTCAAGAACACTGCTCACAGTTAAGACTTGGCTAACAACCAGGAAAAGGAGGGCTTGAATTTGCCCACGCAGCTATGAGATTTGCAAAACATTGCCAGGCACTAATGAAATGTGTTAAGTTTCTTTCTCACAGGTAAAGAAGCGCTACCCAAAGACCCTAGCAGCCCTACCACTCTTTGGAACCAGGAGACGGGATTGATGTAAAGGTCCACCGACGAAAGTCTGCTCTGGCTCCACCCTGGAAAGGCCCTTAAGTCCCGGTGACTACCACCGTCGCTGTAAAATGTCAAAGACTGACTGCATGGACCCAAGATTCTCACTGCAAAAAGACCCCTCCACATCGGGAGAATTCTCCTACTGATGATTAGCCTATTTCACCTTCTAGCTCCACTGTGCCTTCTGGACAGTAGGGAAAAAGTACAAGGATGCTGCACCACGACTGTTTTGGGAAAGAAGAAGGAACACTCGCTCCACTGAAATTGCCAAAGTCCAGGAATTCCTGACTAGAAAGAACATTAAGAACTGACCCTGGTGAAGAAACAAAGAATTATACACTAGTGGGAGGACATTTGTGGGAGCCATGTTTGGGAATGTGGTATTAATTGGATTTTGGGGTTTATTCTACAGGCTGCGCCCTGTGTCCTGGAGAGTGACTAATAATGTAACCCCCCTCCTATGCTATTAATGTTGATGCCTTTTGAAAGTACCTGAGAATAGTTAAATAACAGGTGTATTATAGTACTACACCAAGGAAAGATGGTATTGAATATCACTGAGGCTGGGAAGGCATTGCAGTGGGATCTAGTATGTTTAGGAATTCGGGATTTCCTGAATTACCAGATGATGGCCATTTGAAGTGATCTTGAGTACCAGACTTGGCCCACTGCCCTTACAGACGCATCAGAAATACCATCTGATCTGTGATCATGGAGACATACTTGGACACTTCCTGGGTGGAAGTGTGGCTTCCCAGGGCAGGATGTGCGCCCTTATAGGGGATGAATGCTGTACTTATGTCCCAGAAGACGCACAGGATATTAAAAAGTACATCCTGTCAGCCAAACAGGCTTTTAAACAGTGGAAGGCCCAGGAAAGGAAACCCACTATTTCTGATTCCCTCTGGGGCTGGTTACTTAACCTGGGAAAATAGGGGAAGGCATTGTTCACCTCCTGCTCACTGGTGTGGTGTTGTGTATTGTTACTCTTCTCTTGCTTGCTTGCTGTAAAGCACTTCAGCTCCCTAGAGCTAAATCACATGTTATCCTTTAAATGTGAGAACACTCAGCCAAAAGTTTGTTGAGTATTCTCAAAGGAGGGAGTTGTTGGTGTCACTAAGCATAACCCTACGTAACTCAGGAGGGTGGAAGGCCACAAGAGTATGGAGCCTTCCTGGTTTTAGGCCTCAGCAGACAAGAGTCCCTCCATGTTTGAACTTTAATCGACCTAAAAGGCCAGGTGTAACAGCCGTTATCAGTTGCAACAGTTCTAACTGGTCTAAAGCAGAAATAATGAGGCCTGTGCACCTTTAGCAGAAGGACAAGATAACTTGCAGAAGGAAAACTTACTAACGAGCTGCCGCGGCCAAGATTACTTAATGCACCTGCGCTTACGTAATTGCTACAGGGGGAGGAAGGAGGAGGAGGGAGGGGAAACGGGGGATTGCTAGTCAGTGAGAAAAGTTCTCATGGATATAAAGGAACAGACTGCTTGTTTTAGGTGTGCTTGATCTGAGTCAATCTCCCTGCACCGCTTTGAGATCTCAAATAAACTTGGTTTGCTTCTCCACCCTGGTGTGTTTATTGGCGCGGCACACCAGGCGACGGACCCCCCCGCTGTTGCTTGGCCTCAGGCAGTTATCTGCCGGCAACAACAGTAAGAGAAGGCCATTACACAGACAGTGATCTTTGATTCTGTCTTTTATACCTCTATAATTAGCTAAGTGATAAGAATACACCTAAATTCTTAAAGTATAGGCCTTTGCATACAGGCCTGAATATCTATATCCTAACAGCTACCGCATGAGCTAAAGGTGCAGTAGCAATGGGATATGGCACCTGAGCCACATGGAGGTATTTAGGATGGAGGGGGTCTCTCAAGGGTTCCTTGAAGGGTCCCTTACCAGGGGAAGCCCTGATTCCCACCTCCTGCATGCCTGGGTGACATGCATCATTGATGGATGCCATAAGAACACAGGGCCTGATCCAAAGCCCTTTGCAGCCAGTGGAAAGACTCTCATTAGCTTCGACAGGCTCTCCCATAGCACACAGAGAGCGACGAGGAAAGAGCAGCGTAGGCTGCCCATCCCCCTCCAGTCATAACGATCTCCATGGCTGGCTCGTGTTCCTCACATATATTTCCCATCAGCAGCCTCTGCTGTCTGGCTGTAAGGAACCAAGAGACAGGCTGAACGCGCCTGCCGCTGTAGCAAGTGGTAATTACCAGCGAGGTTAAGAGCCATGAGCTGGGGCAGGTTTTGAGTCCGGCTGAAGATAATGAAATGGCCTCATTTAAAATGTACAAAAGCTCCGAGAGGCATCACGGGAGGAGACAGGCCGTGCTCACGTTCCGACAGAAATATTTTTAAACCCGTTCCGAATGGGAACTAGAGCTCCAATTCCAGTCAGCTCCCTTTCACCTCAGTTGTTCTGGACGTGTGCAGAAGGCAGAATTCGGGCACATCACTGCAGCTTGCATGGCAAAGCTGTGCTGTGCGGGTGCCCGGGGCGGAGGCTGCATTTTAAAGTGCTCCATTCTCGGCACTGCCTGAAGGCCCAACCTAAGTACATGGAGGGATGGAGATTAGCCACTTGAATCCGACTGATCACAGTAGTACCAGGAGCTGCACACCTACCCTGGGTGGGCGTGGAGGACAGAATGGTGGGAAGGATTCATAGATTCATAGACTCTAGGACTGGAAGGGACCTCGAGAGGTCATCGAGTCCAGTCCCCTGCCCTCATGGCAGCACCAAATACTGTCTAGACCATCCCTGATAGACATTTATCTAACCTGCTCTTAAATATCTCCAGAGATGGAGATTCCACAACCTCCCTAGGCAATTTATTCCAGTGTTTAACTACCCTAACAGTTAGGAACTTTTTCCTAATGTCCAAGGATGATCAGGACCCTCTTCTGCAAATGTAAGCACCAGGCCAGGATCTTCTGTGGCACATGAGAGCACCAATCGCTGGGCCTGTTCCATGCGCCTGGGCCCACCTCCTCAAAGATATACAGGCACCAGTGCCTCACTCCGTTGGAGGATCTGGGCCGACGTCCCTAAGGAGGTGGTGGGCTTTGACACAGGTGCTGAGCGCCCACAGCTCCAGGTGAAGCCGGTGGCAGCTGCAAGCATTCCAGCACCCTGGCAAAGCCAGCCAGTGCATTGTCAGTCACCCATTATTCCAGCAGCCCCCTAGGTTTCCCCAGCTGTGCGGGCCCAGCCCGTGACCTGCTGCACAGAATCATAGAATATCAGGGTTGGAAGGGACCTCAGGAGGTATCTAGTCCAATCCCTGCTCAAAGCAGGACCAATCTCCAACTAAATCATCCAGCTGGGAAGCTTTGTTTTCCTGGCAGGCGATGGAGAAGCTGGTGGACGAAGGCCTGGTGAAATCGGTGGGAGTTTCCAACTTCAACGTCTCCCAGCTGGAGAGGCTGCTGTCCGTGTGCAGGATCAAACCTGCCGCCAACCAGGTAAAGGCTTGTGATCGGGCAGCGTATGATTTACATCTGTATGGTGTTGCTTGCCATGGTGGTCTAGACTGGTCCCCGAATATGAGAGAGACAAGGTGGGTGAGTATCCTTCAGCTCTGTGCAGCTCGAAAGCTTGTCTCTCTCACCTGCTCTGCCTGTAGCAATGGTGTCTCCGCTCCGAGGAGTGCTTATGCTACCTTTGCATCGGCTGCTTATAGTTGCAAACAGTAATTGGGAAGCTGCTGCTGTGTCATCTGCTGTATTGTGCTAAGCAGACTTTTGAGTGCTGGGTTCACAGCTTGGGCAGAGCCAGAGAGGTTGTGCTCCTTCTTTGAGGGCTTGCCCCCAAAAGGGATTCTTTGTATCCCAGAAGCACAGAGTCCAACCAAGCTTGGGACCCCACTGTGCTCAATGAGAGATAGTCCCTGCACTGAAAAGCCAGCAGTCCAAATAACAAACCAGGCAAAGGGGAAACAATCATGGAGAGGGGGAAGTTAAAGCCCAAATCTCATGGCTCTGAATCGCTCCTAACTAGGCCAAGCTGCCTCTTAACGTAGGGGGCAGGGCATGGTGTAGAGAAGGCTGAGAATCACTGGCCTAATCAATTAGGTTCTGCCTTCTTGTGGCCAGTCATGTCTCCCTTCTCCAAGGCAGCCGCTGTCACTGGCCAATAGGTAATGCTGCAGGAGGCGGCCCTGGGGAATGATGTGAAGGGGGTTTGATCGGTCCTGATCCACTAGGTCCTGGTCCATTAGGAGGGTAGTGAAGCACTGGAATGGGTTCCCTAGGGAAGTGGTGGAATCTCCTTCCTTAGAGGTTTTTAAGGTCAGGCTTGACAAAGCCTTGGCTAAGATGATTTAGTTGGGGATTGGTCCTGCTTTGAGCAGGGGGTTGAACTAGATATCTCCTGAGGTCCCTTCCAAACCTGATATTCTATGATCTGGCAGAAATCTGCAGCCTGAGCCTTGCTTCCCCTCTCTTAGGCCAGGGTGTGGAGGAAGGAGGCTGCATCTGATGCTCAGTCCAGCATGCTGGGAGAGGTATGTGGGATTGGGCAGAGAAGAGAAGACTTGCCCAGGGCAGGAGGAAGGCTCATCTGACCCTGGGGCTATGGAGGCTCCTAATATTCAGCAAACCAGGCCCCAGCTTTGGGCTTTCCAATGAAAGCTGCACCCGTCCCGCCTAGGGAAGGACTTCCGGGCACTTCAGAGCCCACTCCTGAGCACCTTGAGACAATGGGATGGGGGCATGAGATACAATAACTGTTTCCCCACCAGGTGGAGCTGCATCCCTACCTGACCCAGCCCGAGCTGGTGGAGTACTGCAAGTCTAAGGGGATTGTCCTCATTGCATACAGTCCCTTCGGCTGCCCTGCCCTGCCCTGGTGAGTCACGCCTAACATGCGTCCTCGGAGGGTAGATCTAAAGCAGTGGGCTATGCTGGAGGGTGAATACACACAGGACCCAGGTGGTGCTGTTGTCAGTCCTGTCTGCTTGTTAACGTTCAGAGATCAGTGTTTCCCCCTACTAGGGAGCCGGATTCCAGTCTGGCTCAGGTATCCCTGGGGGAACCTCTGCCTACGTTCCAGAAGGAGCAACTACCTTGTGAGCATGGGCGCCAGAAGGAAGCCAGGGTGGCTCTTGGATCCCGGGGCAAGGTTTGCACGGCCGTTAGAGGAACACGGTGCATGTGTGATCTAGAGTCACAGACTCCAATGATGTTGGTTTCTCAGAGCAGAACCATGCTCCAAAAGTCACCTGTAAAGGGAGAATGGCCAGTGAGCTAATCAGAGAAGAGTGGGAGGTAGAAGGGGTGAGGGTCTTGCTGCTCCACAGTCCATGCTGGTGACTGGCTAGGCAGCAGTTCTGCAGAAAAGGAGTAGGGGTTACAGTGGACGAGAAGCTGGATACGAGTCAACAGTGTGCCCTTGTTGCCAAGAAGGCTAACGGCATTTTGGGCTGTATAAGTAGGGGCATTGCCAGCAGATCGAGGGATGTGATCATTCCCTTCTATTCGGCATTGGTGAGGCCTCATCTGGAGTACTGCATCCAGTTTTGGGCCCCACACTACAAGAAGGATGTGGAAAAATTGGAAAGAGTCCAGCAGAGGGCAACAAAAATGATTAGGGAGCTGGAGCACCTGATTTATGAGGAGAAGTTGAGGGAACTGGGATTGTTTAGTCTGCAGAAGAGAAGAATGAGGGGGGATTTGATAGCTGCTTTCAACTACCTGAAAGGGGGTTCCAAAGAGGATGGATCTAGACTGTTCTCAGTGGTACCTGATGACAGAACAAGCAGCAATGGTCTCAAGTTGCAGTGGGGAGGTCTAGGCTGGATATTAGGAAACACTATTTCACTAGGAGCGTGGTGAAGCACTGGAATGGGTTCCCTAGGGAAGTGGTGGAATCTCCATTCTTGGAGGTTTTTAAGGTCAGGCTTGACAAAGCCCTGGCTGGGATGATTTAGTTGGGGGATTGGTCCTGCTTTGAACTGGGGGTTGGACTAGATACCTCCTGAGGTCTCTTCCAACCCTGATATTCTATGATTCCCTGACTCAGAAAGCACCTTCTGGGGACAGTAGATGCCCACAGCACATAGCTGTAGCACAAAGGGGCAGTTCTGCTCTGAACTGGCATCGCAGGGCTCTGTGCTGACTGTTTGGCAAATGGAGTGAGTGTGAGCTGGAGGCCTGGGAGGTGTTTTTGTAGCCTGGAGTGGCTCTGAGATACAAGCTGGGTGCTCTGCCTTCGTGGCTGGTAACTCTGGCCCACCCAGCCAAGGTTTGGCTGAGATCTTCACTAGGCTAACTGGGCCGGAGTCTGCTGTCACTCCGGTTTGATTTCACTGACATAGGTGGAGTTGCTTGGCCCAATAGCATTTACTGGATTCTTTTATCTTTATCAAGAGCCTGGCCAACATAACAGGGGTCCCTCTGCATGAGGAGTTCTGGGGTGCAGCCCCGCCGCATGGTGACAAAGCAGGGGAGAGGCTGAGTGAGCTGGGCCAGGGAGGGGTCCTGGCTGTTGTTAGCAACCAGTGTTTGTGTTTGTCGATGCTGTCACTGGCTCAGGGGGAGTGACAGAATCCCTCAGTTCCTTCCCTTCCCCATTTCTCCAACCAGCAGCAGAAGGCTTTGCTGCCTCCTAGTGGTGCTGGGAAGGTGACTTCCCACCAGCCTCCTGTTTGCAAAGTGCTGCTTGTTCTCCGAGAGCAGCAGCTGTTGTTCAGGACTCTCCAAATTCTCTTCCCTTAGCCCTTCGGGGGAGAACAGCCCTGTGCCTCTCCTGGAGAATCCCATAGTGAATGAGATCGCTCAGAAGCATGGAAAGACCAGCGCTCAGGTGAGGCGGGGGACAGCACTGGTCCTAGTGGTGTTTCTCTATATAGACGTGCAACATCCTATCCAAGCTACACGGGGGGAGGGGGTTGTGGGTGCAGTGTGGAAAAATGGGTCTCTCTGTCTCTTCGCGGTGGCTGTGCTCTCCCTGGCCACTGCACCAGCCACGTATCCTGGCTCACCAGCTCCTGCTCTCTCTGCAGGTTCTCATCCGCTTCCACATTCAGAGGGGCATTGCCACCATCCCGAAAAGCATCACCCCGGCCCGCATCGTGGAGAACGCAGAGGTAACGGGGATGGCTAGCGAGCCGGGAGCCCTCTTCCGCTCCTGGCCTATGGCTGAGGTGTTACTGTCACCAGAGCAGGATGAGAGATTTCACACAAGCGACAGCTGGGGACTCGTACTAAAGCCGAGCTGTACCCAGCAGGATTTGAATGGCTAGTTCAAGGGACCCTTAAGTATTGCTAGCCTGAGGGTTAGCCCCTCTGTTCAGGGATACGTTTGTAGGCCCTCAGCTTGGAGACCTAAGTGGGTTTGCTCCTTGTAGAAGGCAACACAGAGCGAGGTCTGACTGATATATACCGCCTGGGTTGGCATGCACGCCCCCCGCCCCTTGTGAGAGGTGGCGTGACGCAGTACCTGGGAAGCTTGTTAACAGTTTTTTGGAAGCCGTCAGAGCAATTCTTGTCCTGGCTCCAGCTGTGACGATCTGGATGAAAACATGTCCAGGCCAGGGAAGCGGCTGTGGGAATAGATTGTGGCCCAGACATCTGGGGTGGGATTTTTGTCCTTTCACTGAGGAGTTGAGTGAGTGGCCATGCCCATTTGGTAGAGCTGTGCTGAACAAATCCTCAGAGCTGGGCCCCCAACAGAAGATCTGCCCTTAGCCTCAGAGAGAGACACACGCAAAATGTCTGGGCCTGTCTGCTGCAGGGCTAGACAGAGGGTGAATTTCAGCACAGCAGCTTGCCACACAGTAACCTCCCGTGTGTGCACTGGGGAAGTCCCACGCCCACACCCTGCCATTTCCCATATCCAGCCTCCTGGTACCACTCAGACTCCAAGGGCTGCAATTCCCAGCCTTACAGAATATCCGCCCACGTCTTCCATGCTTTGCTGTGGACTTGCGTCTCCTGGCAGACCTGGGAATCTGGGCTTGGAGTCAAAGGCTGTTTCTTCTGTGTAGGTATATGACTTTCACCTGACACACAAAGAAATCCAGATGCTGGAAGGACTAAACTGCAACACGCGATTTATTAAATGGAACTTGCTGGGGTGAGTGAGTGAAACAGGCTCGTCTAACCAAAAACAAAAAAACAAAAAAAAAAACCTTAGCCACATGCAACTGTGCTGAAGCCTTCAGAGCCCGGCTAACAATATTACACAGGGAAGCTTTCTGGCTAGGAAGGAGTGGGTGCTTTCAGTCATGTGGCCCAGGGCTAGTGCACTGGACGGGAATGCAGGAGACCTTCTATTTCTAGCTTTGCCTCTGGCCTGCTGGGTGACCTGGGGCCAGTCACGTCCCATTCTCTGCCTCAGTTTCCGTCAGTGAAAAATGGGGATCATGATCCTTTGCTTTTCACCCACAGGGCTCGAGGCAGACAGGCGGTAGATATTCAGTAGCATCTACTCTTTAAGGATCTCAAAGCACCTTCCCAACATTCATTAACCCACAGTGAAGTAGGTAAGGGACCAAACCCAGCAGGGATTGTCCCCGTTAGCTTCAGGTGGGGCTGTTCCCAAGCCAGTGTGTGTTTCACCTGTTACAAAGGGAGCTTTTTCCTCCATTCAGAGGCAAGGGATACATCACAAAGGTTAGAGCAGCACATTGACGCTCGAGTGTAATACGCGTGGAGTATTGCTAGTGTTTATTTAAGCACTGATGGTAGGCTTGGCCCCTGTGCAATACAGACAATCAAATCTTCCCTTGTGGCAGGGCTCGCAAATAAGGCCCCGATCCTGAAATCGGAGAGGCCAGCATGGGACCCAAAGAGATTTCACCTGGGTGGAGGGCCGGGGTCGGTAGAAGCATAACCCAAGCTAGGAAAATATGGATTTGATGCTCTCCAGTGGCTGGTCCCCAGAGATGTTACAATCAGCTATAGAGCTGGTTAAAATATAAAACTGTGTTTGTCTTTCTGAAAATATGAACAAAATGACCCCTAGCTTGAAAACCTTGCTACAGAACTTCTGTCTTTTGACTATAGGAACATTGGAAAAAAAATTCCCCTTCCCTGTTTTCACTGAAAAGAGGGGATGGACCCCAAAAAGAAAACTGAAATTTTTCAGCTGTTGAAAACCAGAAATCAAATTACATTTTGATCAAAAAGTCATTTTTAATTGGGAAGGCAGCATTTTTGGTGAAAAATGCTGACCAACTAAGGCGTGGGTTCTCACCTTTTCCTTGCTGGGTGCCCTCTACCATCTAATCAAATCTAGCTCCTCATATAACACTTTTCAGCAGTAGATCTGAGAGGTCCAGATTCATGAAGGTGCTTAAGCGTTCCAACATCTAAACCCCCCCATGGGGCCCTGCCAACAAGTAGAATTCTCAGCCTGGAGCTTTGTGAATCTAGTCCAAAGTGACTTGCTTCAGAGTGTTCCAAGCAAAACCCACTTCTCCCGTGTCCCAGTCCACTTGGCCATGCTGCAGGAAGGGCAGGAGTTTCACAATCAAACTCTGTTGGCGGCCCATGCAGTTGAGCCCCTTTGCGTCGTTAGAGGTTGATATTGCACTGGGGAAGTTAATGGGAGTTTTTCTACTGACTTAATTGGGAGCAGGATCAAGGCCCTTAAGTCTTTGAATGCAACAGGAGCTAAAAAGCAGAATTGGCTCATCCTTTTAGTTGGAGAGATTCTGGGTTTAAACATCTCTGCTGGTGCAAGGTATCACTAGCAGATCCAGTTGCAGGATGGGCACCTGATGGAACAGAATGCCCCAGCAAATCCAGAGAGGGATGGGCTTAGTTTATTTGTGTTTCTTTTACTTAAACTCATGGGTTAATGCATTTTAAATTAAAGGTTTGAATTCCAGTAAAATTCCCTGCTTTGGCTATTCCTATCACATGTATAGAAGAGGTGGCTGGCTACCTGCACTGTTGCTTCTTGAAAAAGTTCTATATGGAAGATTCTGAATGGTTGTGATAATTATTTACTTAGGATGTATATGTCTTTTATTCCAGGATGGAGACACACAAACATTTCCCATTCAGTGACAAGAAATGGGAAGTCAATCCTGGAAGATCCAGTTCCCAGTAAATCAACTGCATATATCGGCAAGCTTTTGAAATGATCCATATCAGCCTCTCAAAATCCTTATGAAAATGTACTAGGCAAGGTAAACTAAAATCTACTTGCCTACCTGTACACTGGGGCTAAAACTAATTATGTTTTATTTCCCATTTTAAATGACGTGAGAATGGAGAAGAATTTTACAAGGGTGATTTTAAATATTTGCTCTGCAAAGGGTAAGGGGGGATCTTGATAAGCTATTTGTTCTCTGCAGACAGTTTCTAGATATGGGGGTAAAGGATTAGACCCTTCTGTAATGTTCCCCTGATTTTCTTTCAGTAACACAATAAAAAACAGCTGCTCAACGACAGCATTTAGCATTCCCAGCTTCATGTGTTCATTTTTCAGGGGACTTGCACCATGCACTGAACATACTGGGGTTTTGTTAAACAGCAGGCTGTACCAACGTGCCTTTAACTTGATGCAACATGGGATTTGTAGTCTCCTGTTCAAAACCTTCAATGTAAATGCTTTGGCTATCTTCTGCACTGCCATGTTATAAATCAGTCAGTTTGCTGTGGGGGGGAAGTCATAGCAACTGGAATATTCCTATCAATTGGAGTCACAGACTTCTTTTACTGTGGGCAGAATTCACTCCTGTACTGAAGACCAACCTGATCACTTCAGTCCCATTTAGGTTGTGCCTGTTCTGCCCCCTTACTCCTGATTAAATGGGACTTAAGCGAGGTATAGCCCTTGTGCTGGATAGCCCTGGATGCACAGGTGACTGTCTGTTGGAGACAAGTCACAGTTTTCACTGCATGTTGCTTATCGTTTGGGGAGCACCTTTCCCTTTAAGTGCCCAGCAAACAGGCTAGTTCACTGTATGCATGTGCATAAAAGTCAGCCTGTCCTGATGGACTGCACAGTACAGCAAGCTGACCTTGACAGATCACTGGGAGCAACAGTTTTGCAGTGGACTTCAGTGAATGTATGGTCAGGCCCAGTATTAACTTGGAGAGACTTAAACCTTTTAGTGTACATTAGATTTATGTGTATTTGGGTTTTTCGCCTTTGCAGCATGGGGCACGGGTCACTTGCTGGAGGATTCTCTGCACCTTGAGGTCTTTAAACCATGATTTGAGGACTTCAGTACCTCAGACATAGGTCAGGGGTTTGATACAGGAGTGGGTGGGTGAGATTCTGTGGCCTGTGTTGTGCAGGAGGTCAGACTAGGTGACCATAATGGTCCCTTCTGACCTTAAAGTCTATGATTTGTGTTTTTAAGATACACAAGTTCACATACCTGAGGTGTTATGGTACACTAAGCCCCTGCTTAATGTTGTCCATTCAGTTTGTTTGCCAGATGATGACCATTATGCGTGTTGAACGGATGTAGTGTAAATTTGGATGTATATTCTAGGAGTGTAAAGCTCTGTGTGTGGTTAGAATGAAAACAAAACGGAAAGATGTCAGATGAAAGTTTCCTATGGACCTAGCTGAAATAACTTGCATATAATTAGTTATCACAGCTGTTTCACATTGAATTGGAAAGGGAAGGATTCATTTAAATAGCTAACACTTAGCAATATATAATACTTTGTACAGGGTTTGAAGATGCGATCTCTTTAGCTGAGATCTCACATTTAAACTTCATCTCCAGCTACTTCAATTTGTTACTGCGACATTGTTCTCACCAGGAAGTTTGTTTTAAATTGAGAAGTTATTTGTTCCTTAATTATAAGGGATGTATAAAAACCTCTCTCTAGGTTGCCCTTCAGCCCTGTCCGTTAGTGCCCTTTTGTGGGGTAAAGGTAATTCACTCTGTGTCTGGTCTAAAGTTGAAAAGTTACCCCAACCCTGCTCCTCAAGGACACCCTTTGCAAGATGGGGGTCTGTAACGGTGTTGGCACTCACCACCACAGCGCCTCCCACTGGTAACTCCGGGTATTAGCTCAGTCCAGTGGAGTGCCCTCTCCTGGTGGTGTCTCGCCCTTGGTTGGCATCTGAGCCCGCGTCACTCTCAACTTGCGGCATCCTCTTCGAGCCACTGCCCTCCAGCAGTGCCCCTTAGTCCATCCTCGCCCCCTACTGGGGGGGTGTCAATCAGCTGTCTCTGCACCCCGGCCAATGTATGCAACTGCACCCCCAAAGTTACACCCCTCTTGGCAGGGGTTTGGTTCAGCTCAGGACAGCCAGGTGTAAGGCAAAGGCAAAGGCGGGGACCCAGACCCGCCCACTACTCTGGATCCCAACCCAGGGACCCTCTCTTGGCAGCCATCCTGCCCTCCTTCTCTCCACATGACTGTCCACATTACTGGGCTGCTTCCCCTTCAGCTCCTCACACCTGCTAGGCCATTACCCTCAGGGCCTGCAGTCTGGCAGACACCAGGCTGGAGTTCCCTTCTGCTGTCCCAGGTGCTAGTCTCCCCATCTCTGGAGACAGACTCTCCCCCATGAAGGTCTGGGACAGACTGACTGCTCCCTTCCTAGGCAGCCTTTATATAGGTCTGAGCCAGGCCCTGATTAGCTCCCAATAAGTCCTTCTCTGATTGGCTGCTCATCTGCACAGGCCCACTGGCCTGCTGCAGCCTAAATTCTCAGGGAGTGGGGCAGCTGCCCCATTACAGGGTCCTACTTACTTTATCCTGAAGGCTGTAGCTTTCCTCCACCTCGTAAGTCGGAGGCCGGGAGCCCAGCCTTTCTCACGGTGCCCTAATGCAAAATGTCCTGTGGGAAGCCCAGCTCCAACCAGGGCTAAGTACGCAGCTGAAGCTGCTTCCCTTCTTCCTTGTGTAGATCACACAGAGTCGGCTTCTTTAGAAGCCAGGAACAGCTTTGTTGGACTTAACTGGGTCCAGAATAAGGCCTAGAGCTTGAGGAGTTGCTTTGAAGGGGTCTGATTTGTGACAAATGCAGGCATTAGCCTTGTTTACATGGCAAGGAGGACAGAGTTTGGGCAAATACTAAAAGGCAACTCCCCTTCTCAAGCACCCAGCATTAACCTTCTAGCCTACATCCAGATTTAAAAAGGAGTCTTATTAATGAGTTAGGGTAACCCATCAGCTAGAAAAATGTCATTGCAGTCACACATTAGGCACAGAGCTGGTGGTCGTTACGAGGGTGGATGGAGATGCTGGAAGTGGTGCAGTTTTCCCCTATCACATAAAGTTTAAAGGTTATCTGGCATCCAACATGGAAAAATCATAAAATCACAAAAAGGGCCATAACTGGAAGCAACATTGGCTAATTTTGACCAAAACTGGCAGAAAGCTTCTAAATATAATTGATAATGCAACTATGTACCTAAAATAGTAGTGTTTTGGAAAGTTTGGGACCTGTTTAGCCCCAAGTCACAGATTTTATCCATTTCCTTGTACTTCTTTGCCTTCATTTAAACAAAAGTCTGTAGTCACATGACAGTAGGAGCCTCTTTGTACCACGTATTACATGAACATATTGGCCATTATTTGTCATTATGATTTGAGACGTTGTCTGTCTGCTATTTTATAAATATTGGCCACTGCTCAACGATTCCTGCACCAGCAACTCATGTTAATACAGTGTACACCATAATGAAATATTTTCAGGCTATGGTCCACTCTCTGGGCCGAGACTGGACCTGTGTCATCTATGATAAAGCAATCTCCTGCAAAGCATGGTTGATGAAATGGACAATACCACCTCGAGATGGGAGGCAAGCATTGTGCAGTGAATTTCATGTGTGTGTGATAGAGGCAATGTGATGCAAGACAGTGGGTTTGAAGACATCCTTGTGGAAGGTAGCCTCTGTAGTGCTCCGGTCATCAGCCATGTTCTAAGAGGGAACCATCTAACCATGGCATTAAAGTCCACAAACGTATAAATGTGTTGATAAATTGATTGAAATGGCTGGCACTCAGTGATTCCATGGACAATATTGTCCCAGTAGATGAAAAGAGACATCTTGGGAGAAAGCGCAAACATGCACGGAAGCATTTGAAGATGTGGAGAAAGCACAGGATAAAAACAGAGTGGAAGCACAGAATGCTCTGGCAGGCTTTATGAATCAAGCCTGATCACTCCACCGACTCATGGACACTTCCCTTACAGTACCAGTTTGGGGTTCCCGCCCTGCTGAAGCTATTATACTAATGCAATCTTACTGGGATGACAAAAACCTGTCTCTCCCGGTATAATGCAGGAGATAGGGGCTCACCTAAGTAGCAGCCCCAGTGGGTTCAAATCTGCCCTCTGCTTCTCATGAAGGCCTCTGAACAGGGGCTCCAGCTGCCCAGGTGTATGGTGTATAGGGATGGGGAGCTCCCTTGCTTTTGCCTTTGGAAGCTGTTCCACATTAATTAGCTATTGTTTGAATGACAGCCAAACCAATAGGTGCTTCGGTTCTAGGAGCTGCAGATTCAACTTCCTTCCCCCCGTTAAGCAGGGCAAGTGTTGAATGCAGCTGTGGTGGGTGTGCCTTGAACTTTCGGCTGGTGTGCTCTTGCCTGTGGAAGCTGTTCCACTTTAATTAATGTTACTTGGACCAGCCACTACCTGCAGCTTCCCCTACAGTCCAGTAGCTAGGGTGTGGGAGAGGTGGGTTCAAATATGCTCTGGTGTTTGTATACCCACATCTTTTTGTTAGACTGATGGGGGGGACAGGTGACCTCCCTCTTTCCTGTGGAAGTTGTTCCACATTAATTAAATGTGATTTGGGCCAACACAATCCCCACTCTCTAGATGTGGTTAGGATACTCAACTGGGTTGCAAGAGATCCTAGTTCAAATCCCCCAGCTGCCTGTTCAGCAGGGGTTTGCACAGGGATTTCCTGCCTCCTTGGTGACTGTCCTTTGAGATGGGCTATCCTTGTCTGAACTCCCCCCCCCCCTTTCTCAGGAGGCCATTGTCTTCTTGGGACAGGGAGGGGATTTGGACAGGGATCATCCCCCTCTGACTCTCCCCAGGAGGTGGGAGCCTCCAGTTCACACCCCTCAAAAGAGCAGGGGAATGCACTGGGGTCTGCCACAACCTGAGTGTGTTTCCTGAGCATGGTGGACAAAGAGTGGGGGCGGGGTTGCAGCCAGCTGCAATTAATCTTTAATTAAAGGAACAAAAGGCCCGGTAAAATGGCCCTTGTCTAGGGACAAGGGCTATTACCACATTAGCTAGAGATCCTATGAGCAGGCAGACTAGGGATTTGAACAAGGGTCTCCCACATGCTAGCTGTGCACACTAACCCCCACACCATGGGGGGCTTCAGTAGGGTATGTTGGCCCAGTTAATCTGTAGTGAAAGTGGAACAGATTCAACAAAGAATTGAGGCAGTTCTCACATCAGAGTGCCTCCTAGCCCAGCACTGAGGCCATTCATTTGAGTGGGAAGAGATGAGGTTTCAAATCAAGCAGAAGGTGGAAGTGAACCTAAACCTCCTACAGCCACTGAGTACTTCCTGTTTGTTTTGATCCTGCCCCTCTTGGTCAGAACGCTTGAGTGTTTTGCACACACCCGAGCTGTTGTTGAACAGGAAACACGTGACCAGGGCTTGGAAGAGGGGCCTGATCCAAAGCCCACTGAAGGCTGTGGAAAGACTCAGCCATGGACAGCCTTGGGATTAGGGCCTAAAACTGGCAGCAGAAGAAAAAGCAGCGGCCGTGCCATGCAGTGCATTGTTTGGTGTGGCTGCTGCTCTCTGAAGCAAGTCTTACGAGCCATGCTGTAGCCAAGTTTACCCGCCCGTCACAGGCATGATTGGCTAACAGCATTTTTGTAAGTCCAGAGACAGAACGGACAAAGGGACCCTATTACGGGGGTTTATCTCCTTTTAAAACTTCCTTCCTCCCACCAAAAGAGGTTGAAATAAAAAAGCAGCACCATTTTCCAGTGTGCTTTATTTAGAAAAAATATTTTAACATATGGCATAAAATCAGACTATGCCATGATGGTTCATGTAGTAATACAAGGATCTAGCTCCCTTCGTAATATACTGTATTCTCCCAGCTGTGAGCTGTAGATAAGTCTGTTTTCCAGGGGGAAGTGATGGAAAGGAACTACAACCCAAAGGTTTGAATGCGTCCTGGTGACTGGGAATGCAGAGGTATGTTCCGAATACAAGACAGTTTGAGTGAAGACTACATGTGAAGCAGCATCAAAGTATGCTATTTATAGAGCAGGTGAGCTGTCTTTCTTCTAGGGTCAGTCCGGTGGCTATTTAGAAATCAGAAAACATCAGCTTTACAGAGCAGTTCAGTACGGAACCCCGTACAAGCTCAATGCTAATAGTGCAGAGAGACCACGGAGCAGGGCTGTGCAAACTTAGCGGGGAGAGGGGCTGGGTGTTAGGTCAAGGAAAGGTGATGGTGGTTAGAGGTGTCAGCTCCAGAGTCTGTTCTAGTGAAGGGCGTTGCTCCTGGTATTCAGTGGTATGTCCATTCCTGTGATGGCCATATTCAAACTTAATCCTCAGCTCACCAATCTTGGACTGGGGTAAAATATCCGGGATCCACTCAATAGTGAAAGGGGTCGGTTCCTTCTGATCAGGTGATGTGTTGCCTGGGGAAGGAGAAGCAAGAGGAGGTAGCATTTCAGCCGTATCACACTAACCGTGTATTAGACGGAGGTAATAAAATGACCTCCCAGACAGGGCTGGTTAAACCTAGGCTGAAAATTAAGGCTGAGTATCTGCAAGCATAGCCAGTCACTTAGTTGTCCAACTACCCAATCTGTGGGCACACCTAGGCTGCCCAAGTGGCATTAATTGTGCCATAATAATGAAGATTGCTTAAAAAATGAACCCCACAAACACAGGCTCAAACCAGAATTCCTGGCCACTTCTGTCACAAAATTAAATCATGTCACCTGAGACTCAATGCCCTGCCCTTTCATTAGAATAACGCTTGCTTGCTTCCAGCCGTTGTCTTGTCTGTAAGATTTTTGGGTGGGGCCTGTCTCAGGACATGATTATACGGCACCAAACAGAGTGGGGCCTCTAGGTACTACCATGCTGTAAAACCATCTCCATTTTGCAATGAAAGGGTTTTCTCAGAGGTCTTTAACAGGACGATGAAACGAGTGGTGGAGCTGACAGTACTTGGCACTTGATTTCATCCAACACATTTACAAAGGAGGACAAAGCATCACTAGCCCGTCTAGGGCTGGGGACACAGAGAGGTGAGGCGACTTGCTCAGATTCAGGCAGGGTGAACGCACGAGGCCTGGACACTAGTGGAAATAAAAGGTGCACAGATCTTGTGCCAACCCTCTGCAAGGATGTGAATTTCACCTACAGAATCAGTGGTGGAGCTGTGAATTTGCCCCATCCTGTTCACTCCCTGAAGCATCTGACCCCAGCCACTGGGCTAGATGGACAACTGGTTTGATCCAGTATGGCCAGAACTAAGGACTCCTCACACATAAATGAACCCAGGTGTCCCGTCTGCTTCGCCCCCTACCCTCCTGTGCTCAGACCACTGGATGACAGTTCTCTCTTTTCTCAAACAAGAGTGGTAGGAACCAGTCAGGAGGTAACAGCTGCTTGGGTTGATTTCACTCTTCTTCCCTCTGTTATAAACTTACCAACTTTGAGGAAAGTTTTGAGTTCCAAGGGCCGGAGAATTGGCTGCTTCTCCAGGCGCCCGTACGTCTCCGCGATGCTCTCCACTTCAACCTTCGGGCACTTAAACAGCTCATAGGTCCCATCCCGGTTCTGGATGAAGCTGCGTGTGATTTCCAAGGGCATCTTGCAACACAAGCCAGGCACAGATGATCAGCATAGAGCTTTAGTGGCTGTCAACCACCACCAAGCTGTATTTGGCACTGTCCCTTAACTTGCAGATGCTCAGGAACAAGGCAGAGTGGGGGCGTACAGCTTCACACGCACCTGCTCACCACCTCTACAGCCCCAGAAAGAGAAGAGTGGGGGCGAAGAAGCCCATCTGAGCTTACAGTCCCTGCCCAGAGTTCCAGAAGAAAGAAGAGAGAACCCCACACACACCACCATCAAAGCCTTTGCAGCTGGGGCGATGAGTTAGTCCTTCTAGCTGAGGCTGGACTATGCTCGCCTGATCCCTGCTCAAATGTTCCCACCGAAGGAACTCTGCCAAACAATGCTTTCCACTGATTGCAGACTTTCCAGCTCAGAATCACTGTTGTGAAGCAATCGAGGGCCCCAATTCAGCAAACTGTATGGCAGGGGTCCCCAATGTGGTGCCCGCGGGTGCCGCATCTAAATGCGCCCGCGTCCTGGCCGGCGGTGGAGCTTTCGGCGGCATTTTGGCGGTGACGCCGCTCAATGATGTTGCTTGCCACTGACAAGCAGCGTCATCGAGAGGTGTTGCCCCCGAATTTCTGTGGCATTTCGGCAGCAATGCCTCTCGATGATGCCACTTGCCGCCAACAAGTGACGTCATCGAGAGGCGTCGCCGCCGAAATGCCGCAGAAATTCGGCGGCATTTCGGCAGGTGCTCCACTGCCGCCACGGTCCTTCATCTGGCGCCTGCCAGACGAAAAAGTTGGGGACCACTGCTCTACAGGCTTGTCTGCACTACAAAGGCTTTGCCAGTATAACTAAACCAGCAGCACCCCCTAGTGGAGATGCAGTCCTTTTCCGGGTATACTTAAGCCACCTCCCCTCCCTGAATGACACAAGCTATACCAGCAAAAAGATACTTGCTGGTATAAATTGAGTCTACATAGGGGGGTTTCAGGCTGCTACATAACAAAGCCATGCGGATAAAACTTGGTTGCGTAGAACTGACTTTACCCAGGTGAGTAGCCCCGTTGAACTCAATGCGTGTGTTTGCGGGAGCAGTGTCTAACTCTGCCCTGTCTCCTCTCCAGCCTGCTGACCTAACCAACTGGGCTCCACGCTTGGTCTTTAGAGAGGAACCAGGAGAATAAACAGGCCTTACCTCAGGAGTGTCAAATATTTGCTTGACCTGCAGGATGTTGGTAATGTGCCAGGTGTATTTGGAGAAGGTACCCAAGGGCAGGGCATCTTTCCGGACAAAAGCTGTGAACAGGAAGACCATATTACAGATGTAGGGCCACCGCTGTTCTATATCCGATGGCTCCATATCCCACCACCAATCCCCAGAGATAGAAAATGGAAGGACCACTGGCTTTGTAACCTGAAGGAAGCACCAGGCATTGCAACCCGGCCAACAGTGTACACCCAACCTCACCTATAGCTTTTATACTCACGCTCCCTATGCAGGGCCTAAAAACACTAAACTAGACAGATTTCTGCATGGAAACCACCAGAGATTTCCCAGTGTTCAGATTTCCAAAACTTTCTGCTTATGAGATCATAAGATCTTGTACCTGTAGTGGAATTAGGCAGCCGTTTCTTTGTGCTTCCTATGGAAATCCTCTGCTGCAGGGCATCGAAGAAAGACTGCGGTATATGGAACACCAGTGGCTCTGGTTTGCCTGCACATTAAACCAAGAGGTTAAAAAAAAGGAGCAGTTTGACTGGAAACAGGTGGTACGGGACATGATATGAATAAATATTCTTAAGTGCTTCTACAAGGATTTGGTTTCACTAGCACAAGAGATGGTCAGTTTTGTTTTCCCTTTAAGGTCTTGTCAGATCTCACAAGCTAAGCAGGGTCAGGCCCAGTCAGTAACTGGATGGCAGACCTCCCCAGCTACAACTGGGTGCTGCAGGAAGGAACATACCCTCTGCATCAGTATCAAACCAGTGTCCCAGCATGGAATTAGCGGATACTGGCCAAATTCCTACTTGGACAATTACATTTTGCCTAACTAAATTGCTCCTGCAATTTCAATGGGCTATGGAGCTTTTTGCTTCTTGCCCTAAATGGCAGTGTAGCATTGCTGTGTGCTGTTAATGAAGCTGCCACGTCCACTTTCAGTAGAAGGTTAAACGATTCATGGTTGCAAGGGCAGATCTTCAGCAAGTGTAAATCAGCAAGTCCACTGATTTCAGTCTACACCGAGGATCAGTGAATGGGTCTCACTTTACAATAAGATTCCCTTTACAAAGAGTTAACAAAGGTGTAATAAATAGTTAATACCGTAGAGTCCAAAAAGTTGCTTATAACCAACTACAATAACCTTCTACCGACGGGCTTTGATATCCATCTGTAGCACCTTCCTCCCATATCTGTAGCAAGCTTCTAACACCACTTATGAACCCACATACCAAGTGTGAACAGCAAAGGTTTGTAAAGGACTTTGAGACCTATCCGAATGACATGCACTATACTGAAGTGATCTAGTTCTCATTAACGTTTGCTACAGCAGACCCTGACTACCCAGGGTGCATTGGCAACAATGGAGCTGTACAGACTACAAATGATGTGCCAATAAAGGATTTTTGTTTTAAAAAAACCTAGAACTCCTGCTGGCCAGAGGAAATTATTCAGCCAGTGAACTGTCTTATAAAAACTGTGCTGAAGCAGATCTTTCACCCAGCCCCACCCAGACTTTTCAGGAAGAAAATCAGCGATAAGGTTGGCGTTCCTCAAACTTGAATTTCCTCAGTACTGGAAAATCTTTGGTTTCCAAAGATCGTAATGTTTACGATCCCAAATCATGAATGGTTAGATTGTCTCTAGTGCTTCCGGAGCGGACCACTCGCTGCCCTGCACAGCCAATAAAGCATACCCAGATTTTGGGTCCAAGTTAGATGCAGAGCATATCCTTGTGATCCCATGGGTGGGGAGAGGACAGAGAAGAGCTAGGATTGGATGTCATGCATCTGACAAAGTGGGTATTCACCCACGAAAGCTCATGCTCCAAAACGTCTGTTAGTCTATAAGGTGCCACAGGATTCTTTGCTGCTTTTAGGATTGGATGGAGCTTCAGCCCATCTTCACTTGCCCCAATTGCGCTGCCAGGTGTCAGAGGAACAGCTAAATGCACCCTTGTAAGGACTGCAGCAGTGTTCTTTATTCCAGACATACCTCCCAGAACAAGAGGAGAACAGGGGAGGAGCTGTGTGTCAGAGATGTCTCCAAGGAACAATGCATCCTGCAGCTAATGCACCTAAAGACACAATCTAGCCTTAAGGGCAAAACTCATCCCAGTGCAGAAGGCCAGCACAAAGCCTCGGGTGACCAGACAGCAAGTGTGAAAAATCAAGATGGGGGTGGGGGTAATAGGAGCCTATATAAGAAAAAGACCCAAAAATCAGGACATCTGGTCACCCTAACAAAGCCTCATGCAACAATTTGGACCATGTTTGATGTTTACAGCCGTGGTTCTCAACTACGGGTACACAGAGGTTTTCTAGGGGGTACCCAATTCATCTAGCTCAGTGTCCAGGGGATTGTGACTCCTGGGAGGGGGGGTGTCACAGGATGGGTTTAAGGGAATCGCAAGTGCAAGGCCGGTGTTAGGGGGTGGCAAGCAAGGCAATTGCTCAGGGCCTTGTGCCACGGGGACCCCCATGAAGCTACATTACATGCTTCAGCCCTGGGCAGCAGGGCTCGGGCTTCAGCCCTGCCACACAAGGCTCCAGCTGCAGACAAGGCTCCCAAGTGAAACACAGGCTCAAGTACCACACTGACATGTAAGTACAATATTTATATTCCAGCTGATTTGTAGTTATATGGTAAAAAGGAGAAAGTCAGCAATGTTTCAGTACTAGTGTGGCGCTGACACTTTTGTATTTTTGCGTCTGATTTTGTAGGCAAGTCGTTTTAAAGTGAGGTGGAACCTGCGGTACACAAAACAAATCAGACTCCCGAAAGGGGTACAGTCGTCTGGAAAGTTTGAGACTCACTGCAGAGAAAATCAAGACTGAAGAAAACACCCAAATCGAATGAAACGCTTGCCCCACCCCAGCCACATGCTCTTCTCCCTTTGACCCAGCAAATATTTAAAGCTGATCACAACTTACGCTGCTTAACTACTGTTGCTGCTGTAAGAATGAAGCAGCAAGAAGACAAGATTCTAGGCTCTCACGAGGTGGCTCCCAGACAAAACTTACCATCAAATTGGTAATGCATGGTTTGATGGATGCGTTCGGTGACGCTGGTCAGCCATTCTTGGAAGGACAAGGTCACCTGTGACTCATCCAGCAGCTGATTACAGGCTAAAAGAAAAGGAAACCCTTCATTAAATACAATTGCTCTCTTTAAACAGAGAAGATGAGCATTCTTCACTTCCCCAATGCGGTTCCCAAAGGAAACAATAAGCAATGAAAGGCCACATACATGCTGGATTCACACCAGAAGCTCTCTGTGTGCATACATATATACCAAAGTATATTCAGCATTACAGTTATCAGACAGTTTCCAGAGCTTGACGCCCTTCACGAAATGCAAAGCAGAAACATAGGGTGCAGAGTATGTGAGAGCAAGGAACAGCAACATTTCTGCTATGATGAAGACGACATTGTATCCAGTATGCATCCCATTTTCAGGGGGTTATAATTACAGTTGAGTGAATGTTTTTTGACTAATTGTTTCTGAATTTTCTTCCCCAGCTGAAGCTATTCATCAAATTCAACCCCAATTCAGAAATACTTTTGGATCCTGAAAAAAAATAATTTTAGCAGAAAAACATTCTGTTTCAACAGGTTCATTTCAAGATCGAATTTAAAATCAAAATGTTGTCAGCTTTAAAAAACAAACCAACTTTTAAAAAAGGTGGAAAATACCCAAAATGAAACAAAGAACTCAAGACATTTTGGGTCAATTTGAGGAAAAAATTCGCTTTGGCCAGGGACGGCTCTAGGCATTTTGCCACCCCAAGCACGGCAGGCAGGCGCGGCTTGCCTGTGGAGGGTCCACCGAAGTCGCGGGACCAGCGGACCCTCCGCAGGCAAGCCACCCCAAGCACGTGCTTGGCGTGCTGGGGCCTGGAGCTGCCCCTGACTCTGGCTCCAATCGAACCAGATTTCTTTTTCAGATTTTTTGGGGCAGCCCCCAGCCTAAAAAGCCATTATTCACTCAGCATTACTATTAAAAGTCATTGGGGTCCGACAGTTGGCATGTACAGCCAAGTGTTTGTGTAACTTACTCACACACACACACACACACACACACACACACACACACACACACACACCTGCAACTTGACACCTGACTTTCAGAAGTGCTGAGCTCAACTCAATGGGAGCTGCAGGTGCTCCGCTCCACAGAAAAAATCAGGCCTTTCATATTGCATATGAACTTTCATATCAACTATATCCCAAAATGAGAGTCGGAACTCAAACCGGCACAGACTTGTGTGTGTGGTTCATTTTACATGCTGTGAGAAATTGCACTGAAGTCAGTGGAACGATACACAGTGCATAAAGTTAGACAACCGTGTAAGTCTTTGCAGGACTGGGGACATCATTACATTTTGCTCAACTAAATCCTCCCTGAAATGTCAATTGGCTACGGTGCTTTTTGCTTCTTGTCCTAAATGGCTGTGTAGTGTCACTGTGTGCTATTAAACAAATTGTTGTATCCAATCCAGAGCTGAAAGCACTTTCAGTAAAGGGTAACCACCTGTTATGAGCTGGGAGAAACCCTGCCACGAATGAATTAAAACCTCATTGAGATTGATAGGTGCAAACTCACACTTCAGTACACACAACTGTAATCATAAGCCTCCACCTATGACAAAAAGTGTGTGTGAACCTGCCCAGTGACTCCTATTTTGGCTGAGTATTGTTTCGAGTAGGGGTGTGTGTGTGGGTGTGTAACACACACAAATTGAGAACAGACAAGGGCAGAGGCAAAAAGCAAGATAACCAAGTAGGAGCCTCTATGAACAGCGTGACCCTCGAAAAAGCTGGAAAGCATGTTTTTGGGTCTAGTGTTGGCCCAAGAGGATTGAGGACTATAAGCTAAGAAACTGCTCTTTTTGTTCTTGGTTCCTCTTGCATTCACAGGAGCAGGACGCTGTTCGTCCTTTGTGAATACACAAGATTGCATCAGTGAAAACACCAGACTCCATCAATGTCTATTTCCAACTGGAACATTCCCAGGGCCCTGAATTCTAACTGGCCAATCGGGTCAAAAATGGGCAAACTCTTCTTACTACTGCTCGTAATCCCATTGAACTGAAGCAAGATCAGGGCCCCAAATAGGAAAAAGTAAGCTGCACAGACCAGGAACAAAGATATTTTCAGCTGAGAGCTGATGAGATACAAGAGGGAGTCAGAGATTGCAGTAACTGCTTTTAAGCAGAGACAAGGAAAACTGATTTGTTCGGTCTTTTCTCTCATTACTTTTCCAAGGAAAGAGCTAGAGTGCTAAGAAAAATCTAACAAACCAGTGGCAATCATGAATTTCAGGTGAATAAGGAAAATGATAAAATAAATATTTTCTTCTCCTATTTATTAAGATCCTGAACCAAATGCCATTAATGTCTCACAGGTTCCCATGGGAATTGGATTGAGCCTTAACTCTCTATCACGGTAAACAGAAATAATCCTAAATATAGAGAGAAATAAGCAATCCTAAAATGAGAGGTAAATAAACAGTTCTAAAATATACATGTATAAATAACCCAAAAGAAAGCCAGGAGTTATTTGAGTTAGTGCCGTTTGTACTTGGCGTGTCTCCAGCCAGAACGACAGTGTTGGCTCTCCCTTACATAGAATACATTGGTGTAACTCTTCTGGCTTTGATGCAATAACTCAAGCGTAAAGGAGGGGAGAATCAGGCCCCCAGACTTTAGAAAATCAGGAGACAGAACCTGGCCTGTCTTTTTGCACAAATATTTGCCACCGTGTGGTTGTCAAATGCCTCTGTTCACTGATTCTGGCAAAGAATCATCTCACACAGACATGCAGCTGGGAGACGACACAAAGACAGTGACAAAGGCCAGAATAAAAGCTCAAGTCAGTTTTCTATTCCCATTTGGCCAAAGGGTTCAGTTTCATCTTCAACAATTTTTTTTATTTTCTATAAACACAACACTATCCCCACTACGTTTTTTTTAAACTTGGTATGACAAGGCACAAACCCAAGCAGCTACACGAGAGAGTCAGCACCATCTTTCAGACAGACACTGTTATTCAGGTGTATAGTTTTGCCAATATGCAGGAGAAAGGCACGGAACCATCAGTTGCAATAAGAAAGCGTAGGGATATAGGGTCTGATTTTCATCTCACTCCATTGCAAACCTGGAGTTATTCCACTAGAGTTACACCAGCGTAGGCGAGAGGAGAATCAGGCCCATAATGTTTCTTTCACATGCAGGGCTGGTGCAACCTATTAGGCGACCGGCGCTAGGATTTGAGGGGCGGCATTTTCTTTGGCGGCGACCGCAGTGGCCGGATCTTCGGCTGCCCTGGTCACAGCCGGCATTTAGACGGAAGGAGCTGGGGCAGGGGGGCGTGGGGAGGGCTGCCTGCAGCAAGTAAGGAGGGGGCTTAGGCGCCGCAAGCCTGGGAAGCAGAAGTGAAGCAGCAATGGCGTGCTCAGGGAGGAGGCGGAGCAGGGGTGAGCTGGGGCGGGCAGCTGCCACACGGCTCCCTGGGCCAGAGGAGGTAGGGGGAGAGCTGCCATGGTGGCGGGGGCACCTCAGGGCGGAGGGGGGACTGCTGCAGGGGGGCGTCTCAGGGCGGAGGGGGGACTGCTGCAGGGGGGTGCCTCAGGGCGGAGGGGGGACTGCTGCAGGGGGGCGCCTCAGGGCGGAGGGGGGACTGCTGCAGGGGGGCGCCTCAGGGCGGAGGGAGAGCTGCCACGGGGGGGGGGTGCCTAAGGGCAGGGGAGTGGGGGCAGGGAGCCACCGCAGGGCTCAGGGAGGGCTCAAGGTAGAAGTTTCGCCTAGGGTGCGAAACATCCTTGTACCGGCCCTGTTCACACGGGTTATAACAACTTTGAGCCAAATCACCAGCTGGTGTAAATATGCACGGCTCCACTGATTTCTATAGAGCTATGCTAATTCACCACAGCTAAGGATCTGGCCCTCGGTTGGCAGGATTTTTTCCCCACACACTAGGTATTTTTGTATTTCTGGTGCTCTTATGGCTGAGCGAAAGAGACCGCAGAAATGAAACTTACCTTGTTGCCTTTTTAGTGAAGACGCAACAGCTGGCTTTTTCAGTCCACTTTTCCTCAGATTGCAGTTGGCTGGATCTTGAGCCAGGAGTGGACTATTTCCTTGTGTACCTTAGGTTCAATTAAAAAAAGCTTTAGTTTCCAAGCTTTAGCGACACACTCTTTGTAACCTGCAGAGCTAGAATAGTAGCGTCTGATCGTCAACTTTAACAACTGAGATCCCCAGGGGCTCCATCCTTGCACAGGGATGAAATCAACAAAGTGCTTTGCACCTCTAACAACCAGCACTCCAAGTGCATTCAGAGACAAGACAGAGGAAACATCTAGTTTCATTGAATCCCATTAAAAAAATCAGAGGCCGGTTAGAAGATTCAAATGTTCCTCCAGGTCAGCAATGACCTGGTCCAATCTACAGACACCCATTGAAACCCCTATTAAAGAACTGAAATGGTCCCTCACCAGATGCTTCATCTTTTTTCCTCTTTTTTGGCTTGGAAGCAGTGGTCTCGCCAGCCTGCACAGTGGATTCAGGATGGCAAACTAACTGGGGCACTCTGATCCCTTTGAGACCTGGAAAAAACAACCACTGAGTCTTTACAACTAAGCAATTATAATTAAGCGTGAGGTTAATGCAACATCCCGGCCCCCATCCTGCAAACATGTATGTGCATGCTTAAATTGACAGATGTGCATAATCCAGCTAAACTCAGTGGGGCTACCCACATGTGAGTCTCCTTACCTGAAAGTGCAAGATCTAAACTTAGTCTGTATTTTCAAACGTTCACTTCTCCCTCTCCATGTTAATAAGGGACCTGTTTCTGCAAATCCTTACTCACCACACAAGTAATGATCTCGGACTGCCAATAAGCCACATATCCAGAGTCCAGCTACCTTGAGTTACAGGTGTGAAAAAAATATGTAGCAGCTTTTAGAGTGAGAAAAGAGCTTCCTTCCCATGTGTACATGACTGTTAGAATTCAAACAAACAAACAAAAACAACTTTGGTCATCCCCAAAAGGGAATTGTTTGACAAGTTAAAAGTGAAAATAGGGTGAGGGATGGAGGGGAAGGAGTGATAACTAAAAGCATTTTGCCATTTTAACAATAACACTTGCTACTAAGGAAATGCTAGGATATTAGAGATGGCAGGGGGTGACTGTGGAGGGGCAAACCAAAAGGAATGCAGACATGGATAAGAATCATAGAATCACAGAATATCAGGGTTGGAAGGGACCTCAGGAGGTCATCTAGTCCAACCCCCTGCTCAAAGCAGGACCAATCCCTAACTAAATCATCCCAGCCAGGGCTTTGTCAAGCCAGGCCTTAAAAACCTCCAAGAAAGGAGATTCCAGCACCTCCCTAGGTAACCCTAGGTAAGATGTCAGTGTAAGCATTGGTCTCCATTCCTTCTCTGTGCAGCGGCTTTTGCTTCCATATTAGCGATCCTAACTAATATCAAACCACAACACACCTCTGTATGGCCGGCACAACAGCTACTATATTCAAGGCAAGATTCATTCATTTCCAATGCAAACAGGTACAACTCTGACTTCAGTAGGAACTGTACCTGCTTGCACCAGGGTTAGCGGATTTCCAAAATACGGCTGAAGGGATTTGTAATTTTAGAGGGAATGAACTCAATAGGCCAATTCCTCTCAAGGGGTAGCCCCACCAGGTTAAACGGTGTTACATGAGAGATTAACCAGGCCCAGTATGTACATGTTGGCAAAATGGTGGTGAAAATGGACGTGATAATGGCTGAACAATAACCATAATACTTTGCACTTCTTTAGCACTTCTCACCCAAAGATCTCAAAGCACTTCACTAATCACTTAAGCCCTCAAAGTTCCTAGGTATGATCAGTTCTATTTTATAGATGGGGAAAGTGAGGCACTGATGGGTTAAGTGACTTACCTAGGGTCATGCAGCAAGTCAGCAGCAGCGTTAATGCATGTTAATAGAGTTTGGCCAGTTAGAGCCTGGTTCCGATCATACACCAATTTCACACCACCTAGCACAATGCGACCTTGATCCTTTATGGGGGCTCTCCCCTGCTCCCCAATACAGATAATAATTTACACTGGTGTAGCACCAATGCGTAGTTTTGTTCCTGATCTTAATTACACGGGCATAAACCAGAATGAGTCCCGTAGGGCCAACATTATGAAAGGTATTTAGGAACCTACATTTAGTAAGGGTATTTATGCTAGATGCCAACTGGAATTTTAAAGAGCACCTCGGTGCCTAACTCCCATGATCTATCTTTAGGTCCCTAAATAGCAAGCAAAATCAAGCCCTTAATGCTCACGTAGCCAATCTGGATTATCTAGATGTTGGAAATAATTAGTTTACTCAGCTTCCACATATGTGTTTTTTATTAGTCCAAAGGCCACTTGATGTAGATTACTTCCAAAATACAAATACAAACATATATCCACTTTTATACTATGTCCTAGTGACAATATAGTTAGAAGCATTGGCCAAAACAGCATAGTGCCGTATTTAAGCAGGGTTGATTAGACAAGTCATCTCTTAATGTACACTACTTACAGGCCCAAATCCACCTCCCTACCCAAAAAAACCCTTTAAAGCCCATTAGACTTGTGCACCTGTAATCTTGAATGGAGAGATGCTCCCTCCCAGTTTAGCTACCCCAAGAGAAACACTCATCTGCCTCCCACTCCTAGGTTCTTGATTTTCTTCCACATAAGACAGCCCAGGAGGAAGGAAGCCAGCCAGCAATGATCCACTGTGCTACTGCCTCTGACTCAGTAGTCCCACCCAGACCACCCACGTAAGGTTTCTGCTTTCTCTTCTAAAGTAAGTTACGTACATGGGGATTAGGTAGGTCAGGGGTTGACAACCTTTCAGAAGTGCTGTGCCGAGTCTTCATTTATTCACTCTAATTTAAGGTTTTGCGTGCCAGTAATACATTGTAAAGTTTTTAGAAGGGCTCTTTCTATAAGTCTATAATATATAACTAAATTACTGTTGTATGTAAAGTAAATAAGGTTTTAAAAATGTTTAAGAAGTTTCATTTAAAATTAAATTAAACTGCAGAGCTCCCCGGGCCGGTGGCCAGGACCTTGGCAGTGTGAGTGCCACTGAAAATTAGCTCGCGTACCGCCTTCGGCACACGTGCCATAGGTTGCCTACCCCTGAGGTAGGTAATCAAGCCTGCGAAGGGGACGATAGCCCCCTATGGTCCTGATCTGCTGCAGGCCACATTTGTTTTCTGAGCCGGAGATAGAAATGCTCTGCGGGGGGATGGGGAATGGACAGTAGCGTTCAGGCAATCCATCCCTGTGCAGGCACTCCCCATCAGTTGGAATACTGCTGACCAAACCCTGTGCTCTCTCATTTCCCCCACCTGCCCCGCCATCTTCTTTCACTCGCTTCGTCATTCTAAACCTCCCTGCAGGCCCACCCCGGCCCTAGCCCCGCTTACCGTTGGAATCGTAACTGAGGAAGTCCGAGAACTCCTGCGCCAGGGTCTCGTCGCTGGCAAAGGCAGAGATGCAGGCGAAGAAGTGAATACATCTCTGGGCAGCCTCTTCCTTGGCAGAGCTGGCCTTGCTGGATTTCAGAGTCTGGCAGAAGCAGAGAAACCTGTGCTCTGGAACATTCTTATTGCTCATCTTCTGAGCAAAGGAGGCATGGAGATACCCCAGGCTGTGCTTCTGACTGGCCTTGCACTTCACTACCAGGATGTTCTTGGTAATCCTTTGAACCAGGGGGCCGGTGGGCTCCGTTGCCAGCTGCCAGATTGTTTGCTTAGTTTCAGGGGAGGCCTGCATGGAGTTTAAGATGGAGCTTTTCAAGGTCAAAGGGGTGGCCTCGGTCTGACAGTTCATAGCCAGCTTGATGTGCTGGCACTGGTTTTCCACCACGCCTTGAGTGGCTGCCTTCAAACACGATGGGACATAGCAGCGTCCGGAGCTGAGCTGCGTGATGATGGTTCCATCCACAGTCTGGATGGTTGTCTCTGAAACCCCCAGCTCCACAAAGCACCGGTAGTCTGGCCCCCGGTCTCTCTGCCGTACCGAGTAGATCTGCAGATCTGAGCCCGTGATGATCTTCACAGCGTCGACGCCAGGCTGCTTCCGAGCGCCGTAGCGAAAAATCGTCCCGCAGGTTTTGTTCTTGCAGCTCAGCCCTCTGGTGCCGTTGTAAGTGCCACAGCGGGGACATTTCCTTATTCCCCTGAGCGTAGCTTTTCCCAAGTCTGATAAGAAGGCTGGGACTTTAGTCCTCACTGAGTTTGGGTCCATCCTCCAGGGAGCCTGAAACATCAGGGAAGTCAAGAAGTCAATCAAACTGGATCTCCTGCTTCGCTCCCTAGCTGCTCATATTATTATTATTTGTATTACAATTGCATCTAGAGGTTGCAATGGAGCTCAATGGCCCAGTGTGCTAGGAGCTGTATAAACACATAGTGAGAGACAGCCCCTGCCCTCAGCAGATCAGCAGACAAAAGGTGGGAAACAGAGGCAGAGAGAGGGGAAGTGATTTTTTGCCCAAAATCACACGGCAGGTCAGCGGCAAAGCTAGGAACAGAATTCAAGAATTAAAAATTATATTTCAAAGAGTGTCCTTACCTGTGTTGTTCATCCCAGCTTCTCTTAATCAAAGAACTGAAAAGAATTTAGGACTAAATCTACAAAGGGGCCCCATAGATGCAGTCAGTCTCATGCATACATAGCCACTTTCCAAGCTGAGAGACTTGGACTGTGTGAAGCGGGGCAGCCACCAGCATATTCCTCACCATGTCATCTAACCCTAAGAGCAGCACTGAAGGTGGGGTGCTGTTTTCAAAGCCATGTCAGGGATCTGGATGCCCTATTCCCCTCCATTTCTGTGAGAACTGGGTGTCCAAATCCTTTAGGCAGCTCTGACAATCTCAGTCACGTTGGTTAAAATAGTGGTGGCCGATTGATCCTAGTGCTTCTTTAGCTGGAGGTGATGGTGGAAGCTCTTTCAAAAAAAGCTCCGGGGAGACAATGCTCTCTCTCTGTCTCACACACGGCATCATGCTCAGGCTATACGTTACTTTAAATCTCTTCAGTCCAGGAGAAAGTGAAGTTGAAAGACACCTACTATCTCAATAGGGCCCTTCATTTTTTATTTTATTTATTTTTCCCCGGGAATGTATTGGTATTTTTACTACAACAAAAAGAGGTGAAAATCGGTGGAAAAAACTACTAATAATTTTTCTGAGTAAATATCAGGGTTTATTTTGGTGGATGGAAGGATGGGGGGAAAAGTATGCAGTAGATTAATACTTTGATGAATGGAATTTAATGTGGTTTTCTGCAGAACTAAAACAGAACTCAAAACACAATTTCTCCTCTGAGTTTAAGAAAACAATATCATTCTAATCTTCAAATAAAACTTTTCATTGGAATAAACAGTTTGCTGTTGTAAACACAGAACTATTAGCCAATAAATACTGACATTTAAGAATTGAGCCACATGATTTGTAGTGCATACACTCCACTTCATCCTTTCCTCCTGTTTTTGTTTTTAAACTTTCCTTGTGTGCTGAAACACATTCTTATACCAATTTTCATTTTCTTCCCATTTTAGTGGGTCAGATCTTTAAACTGTTCCCTGCTAACAGCTTGAAATGTGTCCGTGGTGGGCGTGAAATTCATCAGTATGTTCAGATGCGCAGGCACTTCAGGGCTTGCATGGGTGCCTGTTTGTTTATTGTGTGTATCTTCTAGCGTCACTACCACAGGATGTTTTGAATATACACACAGACTAATGTATTATCATAATATGATGCAATGCATGCAACATATGTATTTCCCTAATAAAGCAAGTTACTTTCTATATATTTGAATGATACAAAAGTAGGGTGAAAATCCGGGAAAAAAACCAAGATTTTTTCAGTAAAAACCAGTTTAAACTGAAAACAAAGGCGCCTATATATCCATAATACTACTACACCCACCTTGAGGCCTGGTCTACACACAGTTTTATACCGGTATAATTATTTTTATTAGAGGTGTGTGAGTATTACCAATTATACAAGACGGTTACTCACCGTTGTAACTATTGTTCTTCGAGATGTGTTGCTCATATCCATTCCAGGTAGGTGTACGCGCCGCGCGTGCACGTTTGCCGGAAACTTTTTACCCTAGCAACTCCAGTGGGCCGGCAGGTCGCCCCCTAGAGTGGCGCCACTATAGCACTAGATATATACCCCTGCCGGCCTGCCCGCTCCTCAGTTCCTTCTTGCCGGCTACTCTGACAGTGGGGAAGGAGGGCGGGTGTGGAATGGATATGAGCAACACATCTCGAAGAACAATAGTTACAATGGTGAGTAACCGTCTTTTCTTCTTCGAGTGATTGCTCATATCCATTCCAGTTAGGTGAATCCCAAGCCATACCTAGGCGGTGGGGTCGGAGTGAGAGGTCGCAGCCTGGAGTACTGCAGAGCCAAAGGCCGCATCATTTCTGGACTGCTGAACCAGGGCGTAATGGGAAGCGAATGTGTGGACCGATGACCAGGTCGCCGCCCTACAAATCTCTAGGATTGGCACGCGGGGAAGGAAAGCCAGCGATGATGCCTGTGCTCTGCTGGAGTGAGCAGTCACACGGCCTGTCGGAACGTGGGCCAGGTCGTAGCAGGTCCTGATGCAGGAGGTAACCCAGGAAGATATCCTCTGGGAGGAAATCGTCAGCCCCTTGACCCGGTCCGCTACCGCCATGAATAACTGGGGGGACTTGCAGAATGGTTTGGTCCTGTCCACATAAAATGCTAGCGCCCGACGGACATCTAGCGAGTGGAGCTGTTGCTCCCTGTGGGATGAATGGGGCTTTGGGAAAAAGACTGGGAGGAAGATCTCTTGGTTAACATGGAAAGCTGAGACCACCTTGGGAAGAAAGGCAGGATGAGGCCTCAGCTGTACCGTGTCTTTATGGAAGACGGTATACGGGGGGTCCACTGTGAGGGCCCTCAGCTCTGACACTCGTCTAGCTGAGGTAATGGCCACTAGGAAGGCGGTCTTCCATGAGAGGTAGAGCAGGGAGCAAGTAGCTAATGGCTCGAATGGAGGGCCCATGAGCCGAGTTAGGACCAGGTTGAGGTCCCATGAAGGGGCAGGAGGGCGGATCTGTGGATAGAGCCGCTCCAGTCCCTTCAGGAATCTCACCACCATGGGGTGGGAGAAGACGGAACATCCGTCCACTCCAGGATGAAACGTGGAGATGGCCGCTAGGTGGACCCGGAGGGATGACAACGCCAGACCCTGGGTCTTGAGGGACCAGATGTAGTCTAAAATAGTGGTGACGGGAGTCTCCATAGGTCGAAGACCTTTCTCCAAACACCAGCAGGAGAAACGCTTCCACTTAGCTGAGTAAGTAGCCCTGGTGGAAGGCTTTCTACTGCCCAGGAGAACCTCCCGAACCGGGGTAGAGCAGCGTAACTCGGAGCCTGTCAACACGCAGGAGCCATGCCGTAAGGTGTAGAGACGGAAGGTCCGGGTGACAGAGCCTGCCGTGGTCCTGGGTGATCAGGTCCAGATGTAGGGGCAGGGCAACTGGGTTGGCTACTGAGAGGTCCAGCAACATGGGGTACCAATGCTGTCTGGCCCATGCTGGAGCTATGAGAATCACCCGAGCTCTGTCTCTGCGCACCTTGAGGAGAACCCTGTGTATCAGCGGAACGGGAGGGAATGCGTAAAACAGGTGGGTTGTCCATGGGATCAGGAATGCATCTGCTAGAGATCCTGGCTCCCGACCCTGGAAGGAGCAGAATGCTTGACACTTCCTGTTCTCCCTGGACGCGAAGAGGTCCATCCGGGGATGACCCCACCTCTGGAAGAGTGAGAGGGCGACGTCTGGACGGAGGGACCACTCGTGCGAACGGAAGGATCTGCTCAGCTGATCCGCTAGAGTGTTCCGCACTCCTGGGAGATAGGAGGCGGAAAGGTGAACGGTATGGGCTATGCAAAACTCCCAGAGTCGCATTACCTCGAGACACAGGGGAGAGGACCTGGTGCCGCCCTGCTTGTTGATGTAAAACATGGTCGTCGTGTTGTCGGTGAACACCGCGACACAACGACCTTGAAGGAGATGGACAAACGCTTGACAAGCAAGACGGACCGCTCTCAACTCCCGTACGTTGATATGGAGTTCCATCTCCTGAGGTGTCCACAAGCCCTGAGTTCTCTGGGCGCCGCAGTGTGCCCCCCAGCCCAGATCTGAGGCGTCCGTAGTCAGGGATGCCGAGGGCTGGGGCAGATGGAACGGGAGCCCCGCACAGACTACGGACTGGTCCAGCCACCACCGAAGGGAGTCCAGTACCCTCTGAGGGACGGTGACGACTGTGTCCAACGAATGTCTGACCGGCCGGTACTGCGCGATGAGCCAAGATTGAAGAGGCCTCATGCGGAGTCGGGCATAAGCTGTCACAAACGTACAGGCTGCCATATGGCCTAGGAGGGCCAGACGTTCGTAGAGAGGTCAGCGGGGCCGCCTGCAAGCGCAAAATGATGGCCGACAGTGATTGGAACCTGGGCAAGGGTAGCAAGGCCCTGGCCAGGGTAGAGTCCAGAACGGCCCCGATGAACTCTATCCTCTGCGTGGGGAGCAGAGTAGACTTGTCCACGTTGATGACGAGGCCCAAGGCAGCGAAGAGGGTGCTGATCCTGCGGATGTGGTTGCGGACCTGCAGCTCTGATGTGCCCCGGATCAGCCAGTCGTCCAGATAGGGGAAAACGTGAATGCGGCAACGTTGAAGGTGTGTGACGACGACTGCCATGCATTTCGTAAACACCCTCGGGGCCGTAGAGAGGCCAAACGGGAGGACCGCAAATTGATAATGTTGGCGGTCGACCACAAAGCGGAGGAAATGTCTGTGCTGGGGGGAAATGGAGATGTGGAAGTAAGCGTCCTGCATGTCGAGGGCAGCGTACCAGTCTCTGGGATCCAGGGATGGGATGACGGTTCCAAGGGATACCATACGGAACTTCAACTTCACCATATACTTGTTGAGTTCCCGCAGGTCGAGGATGGGCCTGAGGCCGCCCTTGGACTTGGGGATTAGAAAGTAGCGGGAATAAAACCCCTTGCCCTTCTCGCTCTCCGGAACCTCCTCTATGGCTCCCTTGACGAGGAGCACGTGGACCTCCTGACGGAGGAATTGCTCGTTAGAGGGGTCCCTGAAGAGGGACGGGGGGGGGGTGAAGAAAACTGCAGGCGATAACCGGCCTGCACCATACGCAAGACCCAACGGTCCGACGTTATTCGGGTCCACGCCGGGAGGAAAAAAGAAGGATGGTTGGAAAACTGCGGGGAAGGATCCGGAGGGGAAACTGGTACTGCGCCCTCGGGCACACCTTCAAAATGAAGGCTTAGGTCCCGGAGGGGCCTTGGCGGAGCCTTGGTTCTGCCCCGTTTGGCCACCGGACTGTCTGCGGTGGTTGTTCCTGCCGCGGCGCCTAGTGAGGTCCTGCCGCGGACGGAACTGAGGGTACGGCCGCCGCTGCTGCTGCTGGTTCTGCTGCCGGAATGGCCTGCGCTGTGTCGCAGGCGTATGCATTCCCAGCGACCGTATTATGACCCTATTGTCCTTGAGGTCTTTTAGTCTGGGGTCTGTTTTATCGGAAAACAGGCCCTGGCCTTCAAAGGGAAGGTCCTGGATTGTATGTTGGAGCTCCGGTGGAAGGCCAGAGACCTGCAGCCAGGAAATTCGGCGCATCATGAGCCCCGAGGCCAGGGTCCGAGCGGCCGAGTCAGCAGCATCTAGAGAGGCTTGTAGCGATGTCCTTGCTACTTTCTTGCCCTCATCCAGGATGGTGGAAAACTCCTGGCGGGCATCCTGTGGCAAGAGCTCCACGAACTTCCCTGCCGATACCCACGAGTTGAAGGAGTAGCGGCTGAGGAGGGTCTGCAGATTTGAGACCCTGAGCTGTAGCGCCCCCGCCGAATAGACCTTGCGGCCCAGGAGGTCCATTCGTCTCGCCTCCTTCGACTTGGGCGCTGGGGCCTCCTGACCGTGGCGCTCCCTGTCGTTCACCGACTGGACCACCAGTGAGCAGGGTGTCGGGTGAACGTATAGGTATTCATAGCCCTTCGAGGGGGCCATGTACTTCCGTTCCACCCCTCGAGCGGTCGGAGGGATGGAGGCCGGTGACTGCCAGATGTTTGCTGCGTTGGCCTGGATTGTTTTTATAAAGGGCAGGGCCACTCTGGTGGGCGCATCGGCGGAGAGGATGCTCACCACCGGGTCCTCAATTTCAGACACCTCCTCCACCTGCAAGTCCAGGTTCTGTGCCACACGTCGGAGGAGGTCCTGGTGCGCCCTAAGATCCAGCGGGGGAGGGCTGGAGGACGAGGTACCCGCCACTGCCTCATCCGGTGAAGACGACGAGGAAACCCCCGGCAATAGAGTGTCCACGGGGGGTTCCATCTGGGGCTGCACCTCCGTCGCTGGAGGGAGCTCTGGGTCCCGATGACTGGACCTGCCGTCTGCTTCCGGGGAGGGAGGGGGTCTAGACACCGTCACCTCCGGTGGTCTGCGTTCCCCCGTAGGGCGGGGGGTAATGTGTTGTGGACCCTGGGCTTGGCAATACGCCCATGGGGTCCAAAACCCCCACTGTTGAGGCCCTCTCTCCTGTGGTGGAGGGTCCTGGAACAGGGCCGAGTGTCTGTCCTGGCCCATGGCATAGGCGCTGTCAGCCTGGGAAGACACCAATGGCTCCCTAGAAGGCCACGGAGGCGCTAAGCCTGATTGGTAGGCCTCTCTGTGTGCCGACTCCGACGCTCCCCTCGGTGCCGAGGGTCGGTGCCGCGACCCGTATCGGTGCCGGGATCGGGATCAGGAACGGCGTGATAACCGGTGCCAGGATCCGGATCGGGATCTGGAGCGATGTCGGTGCCGGGAGCGGGACCGCGACCTTCGATGAGTGCAGTGCCGGGATGGCAATGGAGACCGGGACCTGCCACCGGTGCGGTGCCGGGAGGTCGACTGGGATCGGGACCTACCACCGGTTCGGTGCCGGGAGGTCGACCGAGGAGCCGAACGTTGAGATGAACGGCTCCTAGAGTCTCGGTGCCGGCGGTGAGAGGAGCCCGACCGGGACCGTGCAGATGCCGATCGGTGCCGCGAGTACGACCGGTACCGCCTGGGAGAACGGTGCTGGGACTGCAAGCGGCGCCCCGAGCGCGAGCGTTCACGCCTCCGGGGTGATCGGTGCCGGGACTCTGGAGATAGCGCTCGTATCATCGGTTTGCCCCTGGAGGTTACCCGTCCCGGGGGTGCTGACTGAGGCTGCGATGGCTCCGTCATCGCGATCAAGTCCCGTGCCGAGGCAAAGGTCTCCGGCGTAGATGGTACTAGTATCTCGACCCCTGATCTTAAGGGGGAGCTAGGAGGGGCTGGACTCGACGGACCCTCCGGGCCCGGAGTCGACAGCAACCCTGCAGGCGGTGCCGCGGCCAAGGTAGGTGCCGGGCGCTCCACTCGGGCCTGCCGCGATGGTGTTGCAGACGCCGAGGGTCGTGAGTCTGCTCCCGGTGCCGGAGATGGTCGGTGCCGGGGAGTCTTGCCGGTGCCGGCGCGGTCCGGTGCCGGAGTAGAATTGGCCGACTGCGCCGCCGGTGCCGGAGTCAGAGCCGCTTCCATTAGGAGAGCGCGGAGCCTTTGATCCCTCTCCTTCTTGGTGCGAGGCTTAAAGGCCTTGCAAATGCGGCACTTTTCGCTGATGTGCGATTCCCCCAGGCACTTGAGGCACGCGTCGTGGGGATCGCTAGTAGGCATCGGCTTCTTGCATGCCGAGCACTGCTTGAAGCCCGGTGAGCCAGGCATGGGCCCGGTGCCGGGCGCCGGGGAGGGCAACGGCCCACCCGCGAGCAATGTTAAACAACTATATACAATACACTAACTAACTACTATACTATCAAAATATCTACGAATTATCTATGAACTATTTACAACTATGACTACGAACAAGTATAGGAGAGCTAGGGACGTGGAGGACAGCAAGCCACACTCCACAGTTCCAGCAACCGACACGGCGGTAAGAAGGAACTGAGGAGCGGGCGGGCCGGCAGGAGTATATATCTAGTGCCATAGTGGCGCCACTCTAGGAGGCGACCTGCCGGCCCACTGGAGTTGCTAGGGTAAAAAGTTTCCGGCAAGCGTGCACGCGCGGCGCATACACCTACCTGGAATGGATATGAGCAATCACTCGAAGAAGAATTGGTGTTACATCAACATAAAGGTGCCTTATACCAAAATAGCTGACTCCTGTTCCCTCTGTCTCATATGGGGAAAAGCTACATCAGTATAAGCATTTTTATACTGGTATAAATGCATCCACACGAGGAGAGCAGTACTGTATTATCTATACCCGTATGAAAGAAGTGTAACTTCCGTGTGTAGACAAAGTCTGAACTTAAAACTCTGATCAGAATGGCATTGCTATGATATTCTTACTATGTAGGGATCTCATCTTTCAGCCCTAACTCAGAAGTAAGTCTGCTAAAGACACAGAGCCTCCCCCATCCGGATGTAAATCAGGTTTAACTCCATTGATGTCAATGGAATTACACCAGTGTAAAACTGTGTTAGAGGCAAACCAGGCACCACAAGACAACTCAGAGTTAAGGCTGCAAGGATCAGAGTCTTGACCCCTTGCTAGCAATCTGGATAGTACTCTAAGCACTAGGGTCCCTCAAAAGTACATAGGCATCTAAATAGGATTGTAATGCAGGCAGGTACACCTCTACCCCAATATAACATCCTCAGGCGTCAAAAAATCTTACCACGTTATAGGTGAAACTGCATTATATCGAACTTGCTTTGATCCGCTGGAGCTCACAGCCTCGCCCCCTCGGAGCACTGCTTTACCGTGTTATCTCCGAATTCGTGTTATATCAGGTCACGTTATATTGGGGTAGAGGTGTATCTAAATATCTTTGATGATCTGGGCCCAGGTGTCAAATGTGGGCAGAGTTGTCTCAGCTCTTCTAAAGCAGAAACACTGACTTCTTTACAGCTTGTTATAAGGGGTCTTTTTAATGTGTCTTTTAAATATATATAAAATCTCCTTTCTCCTCTGCATGGATATTAACAATCCCCCAGCAGCTTTCAAAGTGTAAGAGTTTGCTCTTGGTCAAAATTTGCTCACTCCCCACTGCTGCAGAGTGTGCTGTGCACTGGTTCTCTGTATGACAGCTGGCCTCCTGCCATGATGGTAGCCTCCTCTGTCTGTGTGGGGCTGACAATGAGTTCCGCATGTGGCTTGCAGGAAGTAGTCAATGGCAAACTGAATTGGGAGGAGGAAAGGCAGTTAGAAATGTAAGGGTACGTCCTTAGTGGTTATTAAGAGAGTGTGAGTCAGTCCCATGTGTAGGAGTGAATAGGGGGATGACATGAAAGATAAGGTGAATATGAGAGCAGGAAAACGAGATTTAAAAAATCAGTGAGATGAGGGAACAGTTGTGCAGAGCCCTGAAGGTGAAGATATGGAGTGATCAACTATTTTCCACATTTCATTTTATATATAACCTGTGGTCATTACAGCTGGAGTTCCCAGTATGCTGGGAGGTGCAGACAAAAAAGGCAAAATTATATACAATAGCCTTATAAATCCATCTCTGCCTCCACCCACACCACCACAATGTCACCCAATAATACTGCTGACGCTTCCTTCAGAGGAAAAGCAACATAGGTCATAAATTGTACTCACATCTTCAGCTAAGAATGTCTCATGTGGGCTCTGTGTCTGAGGGGGATGGGAAAAGGTGCGATCTGATGCTTTCAAGTCTTCCTGGAATTCTGACCGGTGTCTAGCCTCTACATTTTAGGTGTCATAATGAAGAAATTCCATTTGATCTGTTGGTGGCAGCCTGTCATACTGTTGCTGTGAGAGCACAACAGAGCAGAGCTGAACGGAGGGTGAAACCTGGATCTACAATTAATGCAGCAGAAAGTGACCTCTGGAACACACTGGACATCCAGGAGTAGAATGTATAAGGCTAGGATTTAAATGAATTGTGTGTGCTAGGACTTTGGCAAAAAAATGAGAGGACCAAGTGATCTAATGGCTTTTACTATACAAAATGAAATAAACTAGGCTAGGCAGAATCAAATTTTATTTACAATTTTGACTGGTAATATCAATGGTTCATTGTAAGCTTTTTTAATTTTTATCTATTTAAATTGTCACAGTTGCAGGAAATTATGTGGTGGAGAGGGGAGGACCAAAATGATTTAATGACAGTAACTGTTGAGATTAAAAGTTAAAGTTTTATAACTGTTAAACACAAATAGTCAACGTCACATGTCAAAATACACAAAGTAAATACCCTTAAGTCAAACTCTAGTAAGTCTCAAATAGTTCTTTTCTTACTTTGCCTATCTGTACATTTTGATCATCAATGAAAACATTTTTGCATTGACTTCAGTGTACAGTGAAATCAACATTTACTGATAATTACCAAAAAAAAAAATCTCATTGTTCCAAGTCTAAATATAGCCAAAATGACTAGGTCAGAGAACAAAGTCCTTACTGAGACCATTAGCAATAGTCCAATGAACTTTGGCAGATTTCAGTTTTCTTACAATGTTTTGTAGGTGGGAAACTGAACTGAGTCCTCGCCAACTACACAAACTCTGTGCACTGAGACCCATTCACCTATTTGTGCTCAGAACTATCTTATGATGGAGCAAAGGATTATGTCAATTTATTTCACAGGATGTGGACCTTGTCATAAGTGTTATTATTTGTCTGTTCAGTACCAGCAATGTGCATGTGGATGATTTAGTTGGGGATTGGTCCTGCTTAGAGCAGGGGGTTGGACTAGATGACCTCCTGAGGTCCTTTCCAACCCTGATATTCTATGATTCTATGACATTCTCTGACAAAAGATGAGACACAAAAATAAAGCCATTTCCTGCGTCAATGAGCTTCCAATCTAAGCAAGACAGAGTCAACACTGGGAACCAGATGAAGAAATAAGTTGGATGTTTGTTTTTATTTGTATGGTAATATTGTCGACTCACTTGTGGGCATTCAAAGAGATGGGGTGAGGAACGATTTTAATGGAATAAGGCTGGCAATATGACACATTCACCAAGGACTGAATGAGAAGTTATGGAACTTTGAAGAACAGCTACCAAACATGTACAAACTTGGCTCTGGTAAAGTAATCCTATAATGTTACAGATTCAGAGGACTCTCTCTCTTTTGTTATTTCCATGTTAAAAAAAAAACAGCATGTAGCTAATACACAGAGATAATAAGAGCTCAGAAAATACTGGAGAAAATATCATAGTTTGAAAGATTCTTTTGAGGGATTATTTGGTCTTTGTTCCTTGATTTATATTGAAAAGATGCAGAGGAAAAGCACAGCAGTACTGTGTAAGCAGTGTGTCTGAATGCAGTTGTTTGCTAGGTGTCTTTCCTTCCTTAGTCACACGTGGCTTGAATAAAATAAAAAGATAATTTGCAAGCTAGACTGAACAGATTGATCCAAATCATTAACAGCTTTTAGATCTTCCTAAATTAAATAAATCCAAATTTTGCTGCACTGTCAATATGCCAGGAGCCCGAGGGCTGTCCCTATTTAGCCTAATCATGAAGCAGCTTGCATCCAGTCTCTAATACAAAAGGGTGGTTGGTACATTAGATGAGTCAAAGCACATGATATCCTGATCCAGCATTCTTCAGGATAAAGTTCCTTTTGCTTTGCCACTATGAATTGATTACATGAACGTGAGGCAAAAATATTGTTATATAACAACCTCTGCACCATCACATCACCAAATATTGAAGAAGCTGTTGTGTAGAATGCTGTATCATAACATCATGGTAACTCAATGGCCACCCTAGGCATTTCTGGCAACAACAACAAACAAACAAAAAAAACCTGACTGTTGCTAACACTGGGAGTGCTGGTGTTAACAGTAAAGACACTAATGTAGACAAGGCTCCCTGTGTTTTTAAAACCCTATCATTTGGCAGGTGCTCAAATTAGGGTTAGACATCACAATGCTTAAAGCGACCACAGGCGATTTGTCTATTCGTACTAAAACTATCACCGATCTGCATCACTTTTAATAAAAATGAGCATGTTTTTCCAACCCTCCTGCCCCCCAAACCCTTGGTTAGTCACAGCCTCTGATGGTTGGAGGATGTCACATTACAGCACAGGTTGACCTGATAGTGGCATTTCATGGTGATACCACATCATGATACAAAGGTTTGTGATTTCCCAAGTGTTCTGATGTTTACAATGTAGCAACAATGCACAGAACTGTTGTGAAGTTACCATAAAGATGCAAATTCTGTCTTCAAGGCATCATCATCTCACTATGCCAAATAATACATCACAATACAATGATGCCATGAAGATAATAAAGGACCCACAACCTGGTCATATGCACCTCTACATCATCGCATCAAGGGGCCAAACACTGTGATGTGACACTGTCATACCACAGTGATTTCATGGCATCACTTGGTCTACCAAACACAGCCACATGCACTGCGGCATCTTTACATTGTGGTGTCACAGTGACTGCAGAGATGACACAGCATAATGTCACAAGGGTATGTGTGTCACAGCACCATGGCTACACCAGTGTCATAGTGACACTGATGACATCACACAAGCAGTATCACAGCATCACGGTTACACTTCTGTGTCACCATGGCACTGATGACATCACACAGGTGCATGTGCTGCAGCACCATGGTTACACCAATATATAAGAGAGACATCAATGACATTACATGGACGTATTCACCATAGCACCATGGTTACCCCAGTTGTGTCACAGCGACATCGATGATATCACATGGGCGCATGCGCCGTAGCACGATTACCCCAGTTGTGTCACAATGACATTGATGACATCACATGGGCGCATGTGCCGTAGCACCATGGTTACCCCCGTTGTGTCACAGCAACGTCGATGACATCACATGGGCGCATGTGCCGTAGCACCATGGTTACCCCCGTTGTGTCACAGCAACGTCAATGACATCACATGGGCACATGCGCCGTAGCACCATGGTTACCCTGGTTGTGTCACAGCGACAGCATCGCTTATGTCACATTGGTGCACGTGCCAGAATGATGTAAGGAGGGTGCTTGCAACAGCATCGATAACACATTCTGATGTCATCACCTCTCCCAACAGCAGGGTCTGGAGAAAGGGGCCTGAGGCCCCCATTATCCCCCCTCATTATTTCCCAGGATCCTCTTCGGCCTCCCTTATGTCATTTCCTGTTCCGGGGGGCCACAGCTGGGCCCCAGCAGAGCGAGACTTCGGACTAACTTCGCCCTTACCTGGGCGGCCTCCCCGGGCCTCGGGTCCCAGCCGGGCCGCCTGCGAGGGTAGTCAGCGCGCGGCCTCCGCCATGGCTCCTTACAAACGGCCAGCGGGCCTCGGCTGTAACGGCAGTCCCCATTGGACGGTCCTCCGTCACGTGGTAGGCACGCTGAGCATGATGGGACGTGTAGTTCCGCCTGGCAGCTGGTGGGAGGTTAGCTCGCTTGTAATTGACTAATGCGCTGGGGCGAGCTTGTTATGGGGCGAACTCAGTAATGCGTGGGAGTGTAATTAATCTAATTAATGAATGAGCATGAATTAGCGTGCCAGTGAGTTAATGGGTGCGTGTGTAAATAGCAAATGAGAGGATGAATGAGCCAGTATGATCAGGGACCTAACGCCAGAGTATCCCTAAACCAGCAGTTCTCAAACTTTTCTACTAGTGACCCCTTTCGCACAGCAAGCCTCCGACTGCAAACCCCCACCCTTATGAATTAAAAACACCTTTTAATATATTTAACACCATTATAAATGCTGGAGCCAACAGAGGGTTTAGGGTGGAGGCTGACAGCTCATGACTCTCCCCCCCCCCGCCCTATGTAATAACCTCACAACCCCCAGTTTGAGAACCGCTGCCCTAAACCTAGCAGAGGCTGGGACTAGACAAGGTCACTCGAAATTGTCCTGTTCTGTTCATTAACCCTGAAACATCTGGCCACAGTAGGAAGACAGGATACTTGACTCAATGGACTGATGCAGCATGGCTATACTTAATGCGAATGATAGCCAGGCCACAATATGAAGGTCACTGGCATAGCTATGTCTCTCGGGGTGAAATCCACACCCCCAAGACACATAGACATACCACTAGCTTAGACAGTGCTAGGTCAATGGAAGAAGTCTTTCATGAAACTAGGTCCCACCTTTGTGGGAAGGTGGATTACTTGTACTAATAGGAGAACCCCTCCTGACAGCATCTATAGCAGGGGCAGGTAACCTATGGCACACATGCCAAAGGCAGCAGGTGAGCTAATTTTCAGTGGCACTCACATTGCCCCGGGGCTCTGCATTTTAATTTAATTTTAAATGAAGCTTCTTAAACATTTTAAAAGCCTTATTTACTTTACATACAATAGTTTAGTAATATATTATAAACTTATAGAAAGAGACCTTCTAAAAACGTTAAAATGTATTATTAGCACGCAAAACCTTAAATCAAGAGTGAATAAATGAAGACTTGGCACAGCACTTCTGAAAGGCTGCAACCCCTGATCTATACTGAGACTCTTTAGAGCATTACCACTGTAGCTGTTTAAGTATAGATGTAACTTTGCCAGTAAGTTAACAGTGGGAGTGTAGTTGACTGTGAATTAATAATTATGTCACAGTGGGTATGCAGAGGTGTAGATGTGAATTTGGGCTTGTCTCAACAAGAAATCTTTTACCATTTATGATACTGTATCAACATAATTAAGCCACCTAGATCTACTTCTATAAAACATGCATGAACACTTGATCCAGAATAAGTGGCTTTTTGCAATTTAGCTTAATTGCCTTTCAAGATCAGTTGAACTAAAGACCACCCCCACATGCTCTTATATCTGAATAAGGGTATTCACAGGCACACTTATAGTGACATGGGGCTTTAAATTCACACTTTACAGGCATGTAACTTTCCCCAACAAGCCCAGGATTGCACTTGCATTTACTGAGAAAACTCATTAAAAGCACACTTTCACTTATGTGTTCGTGAATTACACATTCACATTGGACTCAGGGCCAGATCTTCAAAACCATTTAGGCTCCTAACTTCCACTGATTTCACCAGAAGTAAGGAGCCTAAATAATTTTGTGAATCTGGGCCTAGTTATTCACAAGTATTGACAACCCCAACTATCCAAAAATCATGTCAGGTACCCCTAAAAATCATGAGATTAGTTTAAAACTAATATCTTAAAAATAAAAGGTGTTCTTTTCATATGACATCTAACTGTGAAGCTTACTGGTAGAGCTTGGTCACGCTTTTCTCTAACACCGAGGGCAAGAATTCCCCCCCCCCCACACCCCCAAATGAAAGCTGAGGATTCCAAGAGCTATGGTTTCAAGAAAAACAAAGCAAGACTCCTGGTACAGTCATGAGAGGTGGCAAGAGTGTGACCCCTTCTAAAGCAGTAACACCATGGTGCAGTGTTTAGACTGTAAACATTACATGGGAATGTGGGTTTTTCCTGTATAAGTCTCCAATGCATCACTGTCTTGATCTGGTCCTCAGGTATATTGTTATAGGAAGTCATTCACAATAATTCTTGTGGATAAATGAAGCAACAATTATCCAGCTACATACTTACCCTACACGGAGTGGCAAAACTACTGCAAGTGTAGGAATGAAATGAGAGTTAAGTTATATTAAGTTGGTAACAGAACATGGCCCTGAGATTTACAAAGTACCCAGGCATGATCAAGAGCCTTTAAGTTCTTATGGTGTTAGAAACATTTCAGGTTGAAAAAATCTCTAATTCCCCCAACTGCCAAATATTAAAATAGTGTGCCAATGATATATCCCTGTTAGCCAGCGGTGCTGGTGAGCTATTTTACTTGCTAGATCCTAGCAGAGTCTACTCTAGTCTGGTGACAGTGAAACACAGGCCACATTCTTATGGTCAAATGGGATTTATGCCTGCAAAAGGAATGCCAGATCAGCCTCCTAGTATGTGACAACAGTTAGAGCTCATCAGTAAATGCTTGGGCATGCTAGTGGCTAAGCATTGTCAGCCAATGCCACTTACACTGGTAAGAGGATTGCATCTTTTGTGAATACAGAAGCAGAGACTATTAATTGCTTTAATGTAAATTCTATTATAGATTTTCTATATTAAAATTAGTAAGTAGTGCTCATAAGCTGATTTTATGTTACTTGGAGAGGAAGTTAAGTGACAAACTGATTATTCGAAGACTTCTGACTCTAAAAAACATCTTGGGGTGCTAGAAATACTTAAATTAGTTTATCCATGACCTCTACCCTGGACACATGCACAAACCATTAATTGATTCACAAGAGAGAACAATCCAACTAAAAGCTAACGAGTTGTGTAAGTGACATCAAGCTCACCACACCTTTGGCACTCCTAAAGGATTGGGCAGCACGCTTTACTAATATCACTGCATAAACAAATATTTTGTTGTTTGAAGAGTAGAATTTAATTCCATCCCATAGGATGTACTGAATTACTAAAATGCTGCATATAGCTATTGGTGAGCCATGTAACAAGAGTACTGGTCAGGCATGCTGGGCCAAAGGGAACACAAATATGAAATCACGAAAATTATATGTATGAACACAGAACCCGGGCTACACCTTTAAGCACAAACAAATTCAGAGCCAGTATGATCTCCCTCTGGGGAAACAGGAAAACAACTCACTGCCAGTATATACATCCTTACTTCATTCTGACATAAGGCTTATAATAAGGGAAGCATCCTCTTAGTGCCTGCTTTTCCCCTTAAGTACTGGAACCTCCACTGTGACAAGCAAAATAAAAAAAAACTGATAAGGTTGGGAATATGCAAGTTCACACAGTTTTATTAACATCCTTAACAGCTTTAAAAAAAAAAAAGTCACCAGTTTTGGAGTTAAGAGTCTTATACCCCCAACCACAAATATCAAAATACATTCATTCAAGTGAAATTTAATGTTTCATACAAATATGAAGTGGGCTGCTAATGCAAAAACAGTCCAGGTTGCTACCTTGGAAATAAGCCATTTTATCCTTTTCTGTTGTGTGTTTGGGATTCTAGAACGCATACCTTACATAGCAAGGCAGCTGTGTCATTTCTATAAACACCAAAGCCTGACAGAAGTGCAAATACTCAGAACAAAAAAAAAAAAAGGTGAGGAAGAAAGGAGAGTACTGGTAGGGCAGACGAATGTGTTCAAATGATTGTCACCTCAATATTGCTTTAGGTGTTCTGTGGAGTGGGTGAGGACAAAAGGGATACAACACTAATACAAATATCACTTACAGCCCTCTCTGGCTCCCAATGGAAGACTTGTGAGAGAGCATATCACAAGTTATTTCACTTAGTAGGTTTCTTCTAAACATTGGTTGATAAATAGAATGGTGTAACTTCTGTAATGTACATTTAGTAAGCTTTTTATAGAGCTGTTTACACCAAGGCCATTACAAGGAAAGAGCCAGTGCACTGGGAGAATTCAAGATGTGTCTCATTCTGACAATACTCTTCACAACTCTAGGCCTCAGAGAAATAAAGAGGTATCTTTTCCATCTACAAATTAGATTTTCCATATTGCATGTGACCTCTCAATTTATTTCATTAAAAAAAGGTGTCTCTTGGAGCCTATAATTCAAGAGGTATTTCAGTCCTCAGCAATCAGCACAAGCAGCCCTCCCCCACTCTGCTTTTAATTAAACCAAGCAGTAGTGTGTACATTTTAATGACAGGAATCACGATACATTTTTTAAATTTAGACAGATGCTGTTCATGCAGTCAAAATAAAAGAGGTAAAAATACACATTATGCATATATTGGTTTTAAAATCTGTATTCAAATACAGCATTGAGCTAAACTCCAGAGCCTACTCACAGATATGGATGTTCTTTGGGCAAAATATGATACAGCACAGCTGGTCAAGCAGAAAGTAAAAATGTATGTTTGCATAATTAAAGTCAGAATAGAGCCCTAACCTAGAATAATCCATAGAAGTTAAGATACTGATCTACTTTGTGAAGCATTTCACTTTTAAACTGTTTTTTTGTTTTTGTTGCGAGTCCTATTTGCAAGAGTTACAGGGAGGAAAACATTTCCAAGTAAAAAAGTTGGTTTGTATTCACCTATCTTTAAAGCCAAGTTTTAAAAACAGCTGCATAGAAAAATTCTCCAGAGAGTCTCACACACTCAGGTCCTCCACACTTTATAGAACGTTGGCTACAAGATATAGGCCAACACAATCTCCTAAGAGATTTGCCCTATGCCTGTCTTCCCCCTCTCCGCACCTCTTCCATTTTCTAATAAAAATGTTCAAAAATTTTAAACAGTCCAATCATATATCCTTAATTGGGGGGGAAGGGGAGCCTGACCTCATTCCTGACCCACTCCCCACTATCCTCTGTTATTACTTCATACAAGACCCTCAAATACATTGTCACATGACTGTCAAATATAGCAGAAGTTTAATCTTTTGATACTCTTGAGTTGCCCAACTGCAACTGATTGGGGGGAGGGGGGGGAGAGAAGAAGAAATATGGGAACTCTAGAAGCCAAAGCTTAATAGGAATAATAAATAACATTACACAATGAAGAAGTTTTTGCTCTTTGAAGGCTGGTCAAGGAGGTAGGATAGAAAGTTTTTTGGCCTTTGAACATTTAAAAATGCTTTGCCCAGCTGGTCCTTCAGGCTAAATTGGAGCATTCCACATACCCCTCCTGCCTGATGCTTACACATACAATGCTACAGTTTTCACAGCTCTAATTGTACATGTTAAAATCAAGTCAACTTACTCTATTTGAGTAAAATTTACTATCAGTAAACAGCAAGACTGATTTGTTTTCTACATACAACTTTGTGTCTTTTACAGTTTCTTTAAAAAAAGAGCGGATGACTTTGTATTCAAAGACTACCAAAGTGTATATTTGATATTCACATGCAAGACCAAAAAAACCCCTTAAAAATGTTACGCATAAATCACATGAAAAGACTCTGCATCCTACCTTTAAATAAGGAAACATACAAAGTTTTCTAACTTTTGTGCAAAATATTAGTTTGCTAAAATATTTTACATGATAATGGATATGTATAAATGTAGATTGAAAGAAAAAAGCTGGTTCTTAGGAATTTGTCACATTGTGGTATTTGTAACAGAATTTTATATTCCCTAGTACACATCAAAGTTTATCTCTGAAGATAAAAATCCTATAGAACAAATCCAACAAGGATTTCTTTAGACACCTTCTCACGTAGAACACAATGTGACTGACTTCAGTTAGATCCATCTGAGAGTTGTGCACACAATTTTATGCTGAGCATCACATCTTCCTCATGACATAAGGCAAAGACAACTGTTTGAAAAATGTCTAGATACAAAATGATGTAAAATAATTTATATTTGAAAACCCTGGTATAAACAAAAGTGGAGAGATGGACACTTTATACAACAGGCTATTTTTAAAACAAATTTGTGCACAGGCTGAAGATTGTAAGAACCTTCAGAATTCACACAGTTTTGGCTTTTTTGTACAACTGTTTATAATACATTTTAAACTATTAGGAATGCAAACTAAAACTGCACACTACTTCAGAAGAAAAAAAAAAGTTTGACTTTGTGCAATTTTCTGCCCCAATTTAACAGTGGCAGTAATCCCTGCATTTGTTGTGTTTCAAACAAGGATCTTAAGAAACACACATCAAAAGGAGGAAAAGAAGGCAAAAGTTGGCAGACATCCAGCATCTAGTTTTTCCTGTTTGTTTGCTTTTTTAAACAATGTGGATGACCAATAGTTTCATGATTAAAATGATTTCTTTAAATAAATACACTGTATCTGACATTTGCACTGACTTGATAAAACTAAGTAAACAAAGGCTTTACAGCACTCCTTGTTGCCTCAAGTCACTGGTGTTAGGTTCCAGAGTCCTTTTCTCTCACTGAGTTTCGAAACCTGCCATGCGATATCCAGTTTGATTAGTTAACACACTTCCATTCTGCCCCTGCGGTGGTGGAACTCCATAATTTGCACCCATCCATGCGGCAGAAGACTGTGTCTGACTGTTGGAAGAGAGGTGATTACAGAAAATGTATAGTTCCAAAAGACTGAATTTACATAAAGAGATTGGAGAGGATAAGAACTACGCTGAAATCTAATTAGATACTTTCCAACAGAATCTTGCCTAGTAAACAGAAAAATTCCTACAGATAACCCCAGCTCTGACACTGATGTTATGGCTTTCGGCAAATCATTTAGGACCTTACTTTAAGACATGCTAAGCACCACTGAAGTCAACTGGAACTGTAGATGCTCAGCACTTCTGAAAAAAAGGCAGGCCCATTACAGATGGGAAAACAGACAAGTTCAGTGGAGATAAAATCCCTCAACACTTGTCAGTTACATTGGCATTACTTATAAGTGCAGATATAAGTATAAGCAAAAGAGGAAAACTGTTGACAACTAAGGGCAGTAAGTGTAAAAAACAAAAATCCACACAGGAATTCACTGCTGCTGTACGTAGCTGAATTTTAAAGAGGGCCAGATTGTTTTATAAACATCTGTAGTTATATCTGGACTGGCATGGGAACAGAGGCAAGGAAAGAGTAGAGCTCAAGTAGCTTTTTGCCACCAGACCCCTCAGAAAGGGTAGCTAAATGGATCTAGGTCACTATAGTATATCTGAGTTTTACTACTGGTTAATGGATCCAACATTTAAACCCTGAAGTATTCCGCATAAGAAATGCTTCTTTTCAGGTACATGAGTGCACATGCACAGACATCACATCCACAACTGGGAAGTAATAGCAGCTGTTTGAAATAACTAAATACTGATCTAAATTTAAAATTCAAAAGGAATTGTAAGTAGGCATAGTGTAATTACCAGAGTTAGAATTTGGCTAGGACAAAGGAACAAAATGTGCCTATACTTACAAGAAGTTCAAGATGACCATTAGTGAAGAGAGTACTACTTTAACCAGGACACCACCGTATACACCCCCTACTCTAAAAGATAGTTCTGGCATTTTTGCAAGGATAGTAGTCCCTTACACCCTGAAAATATTTCAAGTATGGTAATTATTCTGCCAACCTAAAATTCCTCTTGTACTTTCAGATATATATGGGACCTGATCTTCTTACACCAGTTTACAATGGCACAACTTCCTTGTACTTCAATGAATCCCAAATTCATCTGATGATTCCACCAATGAAACATCATTCTTCACAATTTATTTATAGCACACAGATCAGGTAGCATGCCTACTCACTTAAATCCCTGCTGATTCCATGCCTGTCCATACATTCCATATGCAGGGACTTGCCAACCATTAGGCATGTACTGACCAATTTGCTGTGCATTTCCATACCACTGGCCCCACTGGCCATAAGCCTGTGGATATCCAATTTGATTCTGCAAAGAAAGTTAAAATATTGAATACACTACACACAGGCATATTTATCTATTGATGTAGAAACTCCTACCTATCAAGCTAGCCTTTAATTAAGAACTTAAAAGGGCTTATATTCTAATACCTCATTTTAAAAGTTATTATAAAATTTAGCTGGCAACTCCCTCTAACACTATATCTATGAAAAATCACCCCACCTCCTGCATACACATTTTGCTGATTATTCTCTGGAGTACAGCAGTCTAACATTACAGATAACTCTTCCAGAGAGCACTGCAGGAAAGAGCAAAGATGAAATTCTGACAGAAACTTAAAGCTCTTCCCACTCTCTATGACTGATCAAAGCAGGTTTCCACAAGTTCCAAACAGTTTAAGTTTGATCAAGTAACTTAAAAGGCAAATATCATGGAAGCAAGAATTAATTTGGGAGGTCACATGTGCAAATGTGACCCTGAAATCCACAACCCACCACCCTGAAACTAATATGTATTTCCATGCTAGAAATCTTAAGAATTTAATTAATAAGACCACACTAATCATCATCTTACAAGTTAGTGTAAGTTTGTTCTCTGACCTGCTGGATTGGATTGATCATATCTGGTGTTTCTTTGCCCCAATAGCACTTCACAACATGCCCTTCTATAGTAGTTCCATTGACAGAAACAATTGCATGTGCAGCACTTTCATGAGAATTGAACCTGTTAAGATACAAAAGAAACATCAATATAAACCCACTTTCCATACACCTACAGACAAGACACTTAAAAGGAGACTGTCAACCTAACAGTGTGCCTGCACTTGAAGTTTTAAGAGTTTCCAAGTTTGATTACAAAAAGAAGAAAAAAAATGAAAATAATTGTTTGCAGGAAAAACTAGTCTTTGCAAGGGAACTCAAATACTGCAGCATTGTAGTAGTACAGAAGATTCAAAAAGCAAAACTGACCTATCTAGTTTCACTGTCTCACCTTGAGTGAGCTGCAAAAAGTAAGTAGCACATATGAAAGGTAAAATCTGAAATTGTGTTAAGCTGCATTTTTTATTATCTATAGCGCTGTCTGTGAAAAGAATCTAAGAAATTGCATTTAAAAATATGATTCTGAATCTGCAAGAATCATATCCAATACTTACAACTACGAAATTATAAAAAGAAAAGTAGTACCTCTTTGTTAACTCAGATCAACATTACCACACAAACAAGATGAGACCATAGTTTAAACTGTAGACACTGAAGGATAGTCTAAGTCTGTCTAGGCTAGTTTCCTACTAGAAACGTTCTGACACCAGTGCTTAACGTGTTTTCAAGGGAAAGGTAAAAGTAACGTTTTTAAAAGTGAGCAAAATGTAACCTACCGTATAAAAGAGTACCCTTTATCTGGGAAGACTCGAATTTCCATTATCTGCCCAAATGGAGAAAAGGTCTGGCGCATTAGCTGTTCTGCAGTGTAGAAAAGGTAGACAATCAAAATTAGGAAGTACTTCTGATTTTTAGATACATTTTATGAGGAAACCCCAAAATTTAAAAGATGCCATACCTGTTAGTCCTGAAGTAACACCACCACAATATACAGTACAGTTGCTTGGGCTTGACTGATTTACAACATCATCGTAAGACAGCTGCTTGGTGTTTGCTGTAAAAAAAAGTTCAAGTTTTTCATTTAAACAAATTATTTATTTTCCTCCTGTCTTCAGAAGTCTACAAAGAGCAAGGATCCTAGGGCTTTTCTGGGTGATGCCTAAATCAGACCAATACATTTTCTCCTGTAAATCTTTAATTTTACCATTAGACTTAGCTTACAAAATATACAGCTATAACATCCTCCCAAGTGGTAGTTTAGGAAGTGAGAGAGATGTAAAGCAAAGAACTACAAGCATTAAAAAGGACATGAAAAGTCAGTGTGGTTTCCCAACTGAGTCATTTGCACAAAATAAAGAAACAAATGTGCATGCCAAAAGGAAAGCTACATTCAAAATACATGATGAGCTCAAATAGGAGACATGTAAATCCCAAATGATAAATGGGATGGATTACTGATGCATATAAAGTTTAGAGGGATGTCATTTACATTAAGCCCAAAATTCAGGTTTATAAATCTACTTTTAGATACACTTAATGGAAATATTTTCTTCCATCAGTTTAAGCCTAAACACACTCCTCCCCAACCCAGTATTTTCACCACAAAAACTGAAACACTGGCAGTGCATGATACAAGTTAAATTAAAAAAAACACTACTTTCGCTGTCCAAGCTGACTGAAATGCAAGACTGAGTAAGTGCTGAAAAGTAACTGAAAGGTTTTTAAATTTTAACAATATTAGTATTTAAGGAAATTTGTGTAAAGTTATAATTTAACATATATTTCTTCAAGCAAAATCTTTACTTCTGAATTCTACAGGGCATTAAATTTTTTTCATGACAGAATCACTAATACTTGGAACTAATAAGAAGTTTCCTTTCTTCCTTATTTGGGTGGGGGCAAGGTAGACAGAAACTAAAAACCTACATTCATATGTACTCTTTGGAGCTGGAGGTTTTCGTGTTGCCCAGTTAGTTCTGATTTGTCTTCCACCAAGCCACTGTCCACCCATCTGCTGAATAGCATTTTCTGCATCCTGTCCATAGGGGAAAAACATTTTTCAGCAAATTCTTTTTGAACAACACCATACTAAAAGTGAATCATCGTAGGTCTGTCAGACTCAGATATTGCCAACTTATAACAAATATTGAAATAAAATCTGTGCTTCAAAAAGACGTTTAAAATACAGGATTAAGGCAGTTATTTTAGGCCAAACTGAATGCATCCCAAGAAGAGTTATGCTCTCTTGTAGACCATGTTTGTGCAGTTGCTCCACTAAGTTGAAAGGCTGTATGACATTCCTTCAGCTGAGTCTGTAGTGCTCCCTCATCTGCACTTAGAATAAATCTCTCAGACCTAATATTTCAACTGGTCTGGCCTAACACCAAGAAAAGTATGTGTTGGGTTTTTTGTTTTGTTTTTTTAAAACTACCCCAATCTCCCATTTTCAGAATATACTGAGACCACATAATGGCTTGCCCTACTCTTTCTTCCCTCCAAAGTGTATTATTTCTGAGTGAGAGAGAGAGAGATTTGGAGCCATAAGTTATTAGTACCCTGCCCATAAAGCAGCTGTAAGTAGGAATGTTTGATTATTCTAAGTTTAGTATTAAACTGGTTAACACCATTTTCTCCTTTTATGTTGAATACCTTCCACCCCAGACCACTAATAAAGCTCTATAAAACTGCCTAATGATATAATGCAAATCCTATAAAGGTATTTCCAAATACAAGTTGCTCTAGAGATTAGTGCATCAGACCTTTAAGCACTAAAATACTGCCATTCTGCCAGAGTCAAATAACTCAGTCCAAAGTAATTTGTATTTAATGTAAGAAAAAAAGTAAAAATTTCAGATACAAATATCAGCCTGAGTAAGTATTCTAGTTTTCATCTCTGTACATAAATACTTTGCACTTACATAGGGATGATGCTTAGAAAGTGCTAAGTACTTTCCAAACATGAATGAAGCCTTAAAATATCACATGATAGATGGAGCTAATACTACTTACCTATTTACAGAAGGGGAAACTGATACAGTACCAGATATAAAAGGGACCAAAAATGTACATTTTACACAGCTGTTCACTTTAAAGCAACTACCAAGATTTTAGAACTCATGTTATTTATAATGACATTACTTACCCATTTATTGAAGAAGGAAACAAAGCCATATCCTTTAGATTTCCCTGTTGCCATATCTTTAACCACTCGTGCATCTCTAAAAAGCAGAAGCAATGGCCAATTTAGCATTTTAAAAAAACATAATAAAATGAAAGTGAGTCACACAGACCTTATTTTCATGTTTCACCTTTATTAAAGTGAACTGTTTAATGCACCAGCAACATATTCAAAACAAATGCCTCCTTTTCTAAACAAAAGCATTACTAGTGTTTTGTCATGTAGTAGCAAAATTATATTTAATTTTGTAAACATGCAAATCGATAGTTTTTCTAATAAGCTTTTTACAGTAGATGGTTCCCAGTTCAAAATGCTTTAACATACTGTTAAGACACTAAGCATGGTCAAAGCAGCTATTCAAATGACTCACTTAAGCCACACAGCTGACTAACATTAGCTGAATGGCTCTCTTTAACCATGCAATTTATAGCTTGCTAATTGCCAACACATTCTACCTACTCATTAAAAATATGAAATAGAAAAATGAAAAAAATAGGAATTAAAAGGCATACGTCGCCTGTTAACTGAATTCTTTAAGTTTCTCAGGTCAATTCGTTACCCCCTTTTTGGACTGTGGGCAGCTGTAAATTTTGAAAAATTGACATTTTCAGAAATGGTTGCATTATCGAAGGAAATAAAACACTAAAGACATTTACGTTTTAAACTATATACTATTATAAAGAATTTAAAACTGCATTCACAAACAGCAATCATACAGGATTGATTGGAAACTACAAGATATAAAAGGCAAAATTTATAAAGTAAATAAGAAAACTACAACGTTTGTCCACTGTGAACTGTAGCTTGTAGTTAGCCATGGCAATTCTGTCCATTCTTCAGAGACACTCTGCAAAATAACCAGAGGCCTATTATTTGAGATTGAGTAAAAAAAGGAGAGACCCAGCTACAATAGCTAAACCCCGTTCGTGGAAAGTCTGATTTTATTAAATGGTGTTTCTCAGGCAATTTGTGTACAGTTAGCCAAATATCAAGAAGCACACACACATACACACCACTATCCTGCCCTCCCCAACCCCACAAAAATACAGGCACTTTTGAAAAACAAGACAAATAAAACCAGTCAGCAAGTCATGCAGTGTAATGTAAAGGCTTTATAAAATATGGTTTAGATCAACTAGATGCACGATATTCAGTATTCCAAGACTAGCACAAAAATCATACTAAGAGTTTTATGATGCCAGTTTTAAAACCTTTTAAAATAATTGCATTCTGTATTAAAACCTAGTTCTTCTACACATACGACTATAGAGAATATGTAGATCACTGAAAGGCTCAAATTAAGACCACTTCCACACACTACAGAATGAAATGTACCTTAAACCCTTCACAAAAAAGCAAGTGTTAAACTGCTTTCAATTTTCTGTGTTAAGAAAATTTGAATAATATGTTACAAATTGCCTGAGAACAGTCATTTATGTAATCTTAGATCACTTTGCTCTGCACAGCCTAAAAAGGAAATAAAAACTAAGCTATACTTACCCTCAACTGAAAACTTTGAAAATAAGACTTGAACAAGTGAAAACATGCATACACCAAACATAAAGGGAGACCACAATAAAGATGTACGTATTTATGTTAAAGATTAAGTTGTATAAAGCTACCAAAAATTCTAACGTACTAATCATGCATTGGTTCAGCTTTGATTATTTTACAGAAAATCAGAAAAAAAATCTCAATCACATTTCCAGGAAACAGTCAATGACTAAGAAGAGTTAAATATACAAATTTTTTTTTCTAATTTCATTTTATAAATATGGACTATTCTTCACACATTTAATTGAGTAACTGTGTGAAATCAAGGACCACTCTACTACTATTTACCCTTACTTATTTAGGACAACAGTTTACAACAAAGACGGATCTTAAATCCTCCTTCCCCCTTCTCCCCCCCACGAAAAGTCAGCTTGAGCAAAGGTGACCTAAAAGGTTTCTCAGATAGTTAGACCTACGATTCTGTACTGAACACCCCAAAGGAAAAGGATAAAAGGGTCGCTCACACAAGTTATTTGAAACCTGACTTTAAAAAAAAACAACAACAAAAACAAACACCCTTTAAGCCCTGAAAATTCTGGATAATCAACACTCTCACTGCAGAGAGAATCACCACTACGAGAATCTCTTTTGAACAAAGGGAATGATATATAGGATCCCAGTAATCCTGTTGTTTTTCAGACATGTGGTACACAGTTTTAAGAGTTATTTTATACACAAACGCCCCTCAGAGGAACTGAAAAAAAAAAAAATCAAGACAGCAAGTTTAAAATAGCCTATGTTTGGAACTAACCCCTCTCTTTACACTCTGAGTATCAGTATATAAATTGCAAAGTAAGGCAATGCCTACACTTAAAACACTAGCGTGGCACAGCTGTGCTGGCACCGCTGCAGTACTTCAGTGTAGACACTAACCAGTGACAAGAGAGGTCTTCTTGTCACTGCAGAAAATCCACCCCTTCATAAGGCAGTACCCTAGGCTGGCTACACCAAGGGTTAGGTCAGCTTAACTACATCTTTCAGAGGTATGGATTTTTCACAGCCTTGAGAGATGTAGTTATGCCAACATTACTTTTCAGTGTAGACCAGCACTAAGCCAGCTCTCAAGAAAACCTTGTGCAGTTGACTGCTAGACCAGTATTTTGGGATGCAAAGATGATTGCAGGTCTGAAAGAACATCTGCCTAAAACTATCCCTCCTACATTTCAGTGTACGACTTCCTCCTTTCCAGACTAGTCCTTCTGGATGAGGACAGATAAGACCTACTTTAGAAGCCATGTGTCATTCAGGAGAGTAGATGTTCAGCTATGTGAAGGACTGAACCTCCTCCGCAAGTAAGTATACCTGCTACCTCTACAGAGAGAGACAGTCATTAAAATTAAAAAAAAAAAATCTAAAATATAAATTAGTGTTTTCTAAAATGAGAATCTCCTGCAGATCAAGTTTGAAAACCCTATCATAAGAAACAAAATTAGCATTTAAGTCCAATACATTGGACTTCGTAAGAAAAACTTGTTTCAAATAAAAGCATCACTACAAAGCACTTCAAAGCACTCTTATCTTGGTACCTCACCATCAAGGAGCAGCAATCCAAGTACAAGTAGTTAGTTAAAGGTAAATAAAACAGTTTAAATTGGAGGAAGGAAAAAACAAGCCACTCTTAGCCCTGCTACAATGCATGTATTTTTATATGCTTTTCAAACTATAAGCATTACAGCTGTATGTTAATACAGCAAATAGTAATGAGGAGGCAGGCAGAGAGCTGTGATCATTACCACTGATCAGCTAAGCCTTTACACACACTGTTCTACTTGTTAACCCACCTCCCCACCTCACTTGTTTCTCCCTATCCACCTGTTAAATCTTGTCTTTCAGACTCAGCTCTTTGGGCCAGGGACTCTTATTTACTGTGTTTGTATAGTGACTAGTACAACAAGGCCCAAACTGGTTGTGGCCTTTAGATGTAATCACAAGGCAAGTGTTTGATCCATATTAAATTATTCTTTTAAGAATGATTACATGTATGATTACATTTAGTGGCAAATGAAATACAAGACCCATATCAGAGAAACTACCCAGTATGGCATCCTCCAAGTTACATGAGGATTTCTACAGTATAAAAACAAAGCTACATATACAGTGATTTTTTTCTAAAAAAGAAAAACTGACTGCTGGTGGGTAATTTTATTATGTATCCCTACTTATTACTCAAGTACTAGAACTCTGAAGTCTCTTTATGAACACAAAAAGTGTGCACTGCAGTCATTTCTGCAACTTGATTAGACTTTTACTTACTGTAAGCTTGCCTCCAGTAAAAGGTAACGTTTAATTTATTTGCCCTAAGAAATCACTTACGATATTCTTCCAAATGGTGCAAAAGCTGCTTTTATATCTTCAGTTGTAATTTCTGGACTGAGGTCTCCAACAAAGACATGGAAATGGTCTTATTGGGAAAAAGAGAGAAAATAATTTACAAGTGTGAAGAATGTTCCTGGAAACAAAAGCAGTATAACAATTTTATATTGCATTAACTTCCATATATCTGAGAGCTACATGGGAAACTAACATCCTTTTATCTATCAAAGGTAACATTTGTCACTGCTTCAAATATAACCATCACTTGGTTACAGTATAACAAAAGCAATAATTTTAAGGATAATGCTGTGATGTACAGTATTTAACTCAAATTTTGTTTTTGTAGTTATGTTCATAACCGGTCACTATTTTACCATAGAAAGATTGCAATTGTCTACTTAAAGCCAAAGCTTATTTTAAAATATTAATGTTACAATAGTTGTGTTAAAATTAAACATCTACAGATAGTTCATTAACTATCCAAAACTTTACCAACTAAAGCGTCTAGTGGTTTTGTGAACAATGTAGAATAAAATTTGCTTTAAAAGTAGGATGGATATTGAACCTAGCTACAAAATGTTTGGTGTAACCATATTTTGTGAAGAACAAAGGAATACCTTGCATTGCAATAGTTTGATGTTAAAGAATTTGACAGTTTTCTCAAAAGTCAAACAGTTTTGGTTGCCCAGCCATTACATCATGTGAATCCATGTGTATTCAATACAAGTGAATCCATGTGCAAGTGAACTAAGACTGAAGGCAACAGAGGAAAAGAGTAATCCTTCACTTTATGTCACAGACATTAAAAAGAGCACTGGAGAGAAATAAAGATCCCACATCTCAGGATTTTTTCCACTTTGATTGAACAATTTTTTATAAAGCATATTTTAATAGTTAACACTATACAGACTAACTTGTATTAGAGCAGGTGTGAAACATACAAATCCGCTACAATACTAGTTTGGTTAAACCGCAAATTCTTAAAAGCAATTTAAGGCTGGCCAAGTACAGAAGCAACACACTGGGTTGCCATGAAAGGGGAATTTCAGAAGCAATTTAAGTACTCCAAATGAGTTTGTATGGAGCAGGACAGACAACAGCCTTGAAGGCAGCTGATTTTCTTGCTCTCATAGTGGATGATATTCTAGAATAGAAGTCATGACTAATTGGGTCAAAGGACTTTAAGAAGCAGCACCAGAATGAAAAAGAGTGGACAACAGACCACATTCTGATGCAATGGGGAAAGGAGAGGGAAATCTTGCCACAAACGTAAGAACAAAACAGAACAAAAACCCCCAAAATAGCTTCAGCTGGTTAGTGAATACCCTTGAGAGATTTCATTTTATGTTTAAGAAGATACAATTACCTTGTGAACGCAGTGTGCTGACAACGGTACTACCTGATGACAAAGATTAGATTTGTTCTTAAGTTTATTAACACAAACACATTTAATATCATCTTAGGATAATGATCAAAACATTACTGCAAACATTTGTATGATGCTTATTGCTTACGTTTAAAAACTATTTGTGCAAATAAAAAAATTACTCAAAAGCATAAAGGGCACTTACTGCTGGTATCTTTCTTCTGGCTGCTGGGGGTTGTTGCCCAGTTCACTTTGACCTCCTACAAATAATATTTGCTAAAGTAAATATTGGAACCATATTCTGATTTTGTTAGCTATTAATTTCTATACTGCAGGGGGAGAAGGTACACAAGTTTGTAGTTAAAGACATTAGTCCAAGTGGCTGAAGTTCCTTGGTAAAATGTTCTATTTCCAGCTACATTAAGCTATGTACAATGAAGATAACTAATCTATCTTGCTTTATTGCTCTGCTAGTCTCCCTCACCTTCAAGACCAACGGAATTAAAATATTTATTACCACATTTTGACTTCTTCCCTGTCCTACTTCTGTACCCAACCCTCCTATGAACTGTCACTATCCAGTTTTTACCACCACAATCGTAAAGCTCAAATGAAGTTAAAAGTTCTTCACTTTACAAGATTAAAAGACAGGAGAAAGTGTTTACCTTTTGTGGTTCAGTTCTGCTTGGGGTTTTGTTTTGTTTTGTTTATTTTAAAGATGTTTCATCCATATCATTGTATATACTATTTCCACCGCAACTCACACTTTAGACATTTCAGCTTACCTTACCCATTATCTTCCGTCCATTCATAGCAGCTAATGCTGCAGCTGCATGACGATGCTCATAAAACTCCACAAAACAGTATGGATCATTTCCAGCTGTCTGTTTAAAAAAGCACATGTTATTAAACGTTATCACCCCCTCAAATTTTAACCAAATTGTAGCTGGTGCCCAGTTATATCTATGTCTGAAAGTCTTAGCAATTTAGAGAAAGCTTGCTGTAACAGCTTTAAACCAGTCACAATATTAACAAGATATTAGAAAAATATTTTAAATCTATGCTGTGGCAGGCATCTTGGTTAGCATGTTTTGTGCCTCCCCCTGCCCTTTTGACATAACAAAACACTAGCAACTAATGTTTGAGTTCAATTACATCATATGCTCTATTCCTTTTACAATATCATTCCCATCACTGAAGTTTGCGTCAAGAAATTAAGCTCTTCAGCATCCTTCTTTAAATTTCTTCATTGTACTCATGAAAAGTTAAACGTATGGGGATTTCTTTAAACTGACATGCTACAAGAAGTGGGAAAAGTTATCCAAGTAAAAGGCCCTTACATCCATGATCATTTTGCAGTTTTTGCATGGTCCAATCTGGCTGAACAGCTGGAGAATTAGTGCCTCAGTCACATCTCTTGACAGGTTCCCTACATATCTGTAAGATTAAAAGGAACATGTAAATATCTAAACTTTTTTATTTACTCCATTCAGCATTATTAAAAACGACAGCAGGAACTTCTTGCTGAGCCAAGCACAATCCCTTAGTTTAGCAAAACATTTTACTATGAGTTAGCAAATTCAACAGTTGTTCTGAAAGCTTTTCAGTTTTAATATATGTATATGCAAACCACATTCTAACTTCAGATTATGGAGATACTCCAATATTAAGGTGTTCAAATACTACAGTGATGAGTAAAGTATAAAAACCTAAATAGCATAGATTACATTTTCCCATTCAAACCTAAAGCTGGCAAGAAATGTTGTATTGATAGCTTTGGAGACAGAAGTTATCTGCTGATTAACCAACAATTAGGCCCAGATGTTGCAAGTCCATATGCACAGACTTGCGCCTAGGCACATCTTCACTGACTTCAGTGGAGCTCCATGTGAGCACAGGACTCTGCAAACGAGGAGCTCCTTGCAGGACTGGAGCTTTAATAGGGGCTGCCTCACCAACGTGCTTCAGCTCTGGGGTGGATGAGAGCCACAGCCATCTCCACACATTATCTGTATTATGGTAGTATCTAGTCCTCAGCTGAGACCCCATTATGCCACGTATTGTATAGACATATGGCAAAAATACATAAATCCCTGCCCTATAGAGCTAACACTATAAATAAATAAGACAAAGGGTTGGAGAAATTGAGTATTATTCCCATTTACAGATAAGAAACAGACAAGAAGCTGCATCCATACTATGGAAAGAACCCCCAGCACACAGGCAGCCTACACTGACGACAGGGATTTTTCCCATCTGTGTAAGGCTACCTCCTCCCTGAAGGAACTTAGCTAAGTCTACAGAAGTATTCTTCTGTCAACATAGCTGCATCTACACGAGGGGCATTGGGGAGAAAGGTAGGCATAACTATTGAGGACCAAACCCAAATGACCTAGCTATGTCGACCTAACTTTTAAGTGTAAGCCAAACCAAAGACTAAGGCCCCAATTAAAAAAGGAACTTACGTTTGTGATATGTTTATGAGAAAATGAACAGTAGATTACTTGTAAGAGGAGCTGGGTTAAATCCCTCTGCAAACCTCAAGTACCTAGTACTGAATCTTAGGGTATGTCTACACTATGGGATTATTCCGATTTTACATAAACTGGTTTTGTAAAACAGATTGTATAAAGTCGAGTGCACGTGGCCACACTAACCACATTAATTCAGTGGTGTGCGTCCATGTACTGAGGCTAGCGTCAATTTCTGGAGCATTGCACTGTGGGTAGCTATCCCGTAGCTATCCCATAGTTCCTGCAGTCTCCCCCGCCCATTGGAATTCTGGGTTGAGATCCCAATGCATGATGGTGCAAAAACAGTGTCGCAGGTGATTCTGGGTAAATGTCGTCACTCAATCCTTCCTCCGTGAAAGCAACGGCAGACAATCATTTCGCGCCCTTTCTCCCTGGATTGCCCTGGCAGATGCCATAGCATGGCAACCATGGAGACGGTTTAGCCTTTTGTCACTGTCACCGTATGTGTACTGGATGCTGCTGACAGAGGCGGTACTGCAGTGCTACACAGCAGCATTCATTTGCCTTTGCAAGGTAGCAGAGATGGTTACCATCCCTATTGCACCATCTGCCATTGTAAATTGGCGATGAGATGACAGTTATCAATCATTTTGTACCGTTTGCAATTGGAAAGTGGCGATGATGGTTATCATTCATTTTGTACTATCTGCTACTGTCATGGGTGCTCCTGGCTGGCCTCGCTGAGGTCGGCCGGGGGCGCATAGACAAAAGTGGGAATGACTCCCCAGGTCATTCTCTTCTTTATGTTTTGTCTAAAAATAGAGTCAGTCCTGCCTAGAATATGGGGCAAGTCTACTAGAGAGCCAGAGAGCACAGCCGCTCCAGGTCAGAGCCCCAGAGATCCCGCAGAAATGATGAGCTGCATGCCATTCTAGGGGGTGCCCCTGCAACAACTCCACCCGTTGCTTCCCTCCTCCCCCAACCCTCCTGAGCTACCGTGGCAGTGTCACCCCATTTGTTTGATGAAGTAATAAAGAATGCAGGAATAAGAAACACTGATTTTTTAGCGAGATAAAATGAGGGGGAGGCAGCCTCCAGCTTGCTATGATAGTCCAGGGAGTACAGAATCTTTTCTTTAGACACGAAAGGGGGTGGGGTGGGGGGCTGACGGAGCTCAGGCTCCAGCTGCTATGATGAGGACGGTTACCCAGCATTTTGCACCGTCTGCCAGGAATGACAGGGAATCATTCCCATTTTTACCCAGGCGCCCCAGGCCAACCTCACCGAGGCCAGCCAGGAGCACTCATGGGATGATGACAGTTTTCCACCATTTTGTACCGTCTGCCATCAGGAAAGGAAGGGGAGGGGATGCTGCTGTTCAGTGCCACAGCACCGCGTCTACCAGCAGCATGCAGTAGACATACGATGACATTGAAAAATGGCAAGAAACGATTTTTTTTCCCTTTTCTTTCAAGGAGGGGAGGGATGATAAATTGACGAGATATACCCTGAACCACCCCGGACAATGTTTTTGATCCTACAGGCATTGGGAGCTCAGTCAAGAATGCAAATGTTTTTGGGAGACTGCAGGGACCGTGGGATAGCTGGAGTCCTCATTCCCCCCCTCCCTCCCTCCATGAGCGTCCATTTGATTCTTTGGCTTTCCGTTACACTTGTCACGCAGCACTGTGCTGAGTCCCTGCTGTGGCCTCTGTCTATCATAGCTTGGAGATTTTTTCAAATGCTCTGACATTTCATCTTCTGTTAACGGAGCTCTGATAGAACAGATTTGTCTCCCCATACAGCAATCAGATCCAGTATCTCCCGTACGGTCCATGCTGGAGCTCTTTTTGGATTTGGGACTGCATGGCCACCCGTGCTGATCAGAGCTCCACACTGTGCAAACAGGAAATGAAATTCAAAAGTTCGTGGGGCTTTTCCTGTCTACCTGGCCAGTGCATCCGAGTTCAGATTGCTTTCCAGAGTGGTCACAATGGTGCACTGTGGGATACCGCCCGGAGGCCAATACTGTCAATTTGCGGCTAAACTAACCCTAATCCAACATGGCAATACCGATGTCAGCGCTACTCCTCTCATCGGGGAGGAGTACAGAAACCGGTTTAAAGAGCCCTTTATATCGATATAAAGGGCCTCGCTGTGTGGACGAGTGCAGGGTTAAATCGGTTTAACGCTGCTAAATTTGGTATAAACGCGTAGTGCAGACCAGGCCTTACTGCTCTATGATGGTTCTACTTCTAAAGGCCACAAATTTCGATCATCTGGATAATAATGGAAGACAAATCAGAATTTAAAAATGATTAAAATCATTTCAAATGTATTAAATAAAATCAACCTGCTTTTACTACATACTTAAATTCCATTAGCAAAACCAAAAATGGTGACTAATGTAACAGTTTAAGATGTTACCCTATTAAATACTTGATATAGAATCAGAAAAACATAGGACAGGAAGGGACCTTGAAAGGTCTCTTAGTCCACTCCCGTGCACCCAAGGCAGGACTAAGTAATATCTAGACCAGGGGTTCTCACAACTATTTTTTTGGTGGCCTTAGAGTGCGGCTACCAACTCTTGCTGGTGGTTGCTTTGACAATTTTTCCTAAAATACTTAACTAACTTTAGGAATAACAAATAAATAGGCACATATGAATGTCCAAATCATTGTAATTTATTTATGTAAGGGTTTTGTTTTTGTAATACAAATAATGTACAGTTGTCTCTATTCTTTACTGGACCTAACCAGAATAGAAACAAAAATAAGGTGCTTCGTATCTTCTTGTCTTTTGCTGTTGTTGCTTCTTTTGCCTTTTTTGGTTGCTTTTTCTTCAGACTTGCTAGCTAGTAAGTCTACTGCTATGAAAAGTGATATTTGTATGTTTGTTAATATCATTTTTCACAGTAGCAGACTTGCTAGTTGGTTAGGAGGCAGTGAAAAGTGATATTAATTTACAAATATTTTTCACAGCACATTGACAAAGCCCCAGAAAGCTGGGGGACAAATTAAGCCCTTGATGGTGAGGTGGGCAGTGAGGCAGCGGGGGCCAGGGCGATGGAGGGGGCTGCAGGAGGTAGTGTGAGCCAGTGGGTCCAGGCCAAAGCCCTGCAGCTGGGGAGCAGAGCCCACCGCCCCAGGGCTGGAGCCTGCTGCCTGCCAACCCAAAGCTGAAGCCAGAAGCCTGAGCTCCACTGGTCCAAGGAAGGTGGGGAACTCATACCGGCTGCCTGCTCCTCCAGCGTTTCTTGCTCCACAGGGGGGCGGGACCCAATCTCTGCTGGTGGCCCCAAGGGAGGGGCCACTGCTTCCCCTCATTCCCCCAATTACTGCCCAGGAGCCTGTGGCCGCAAGGAAAGTCCCCAGTGGCCGCAGGCAGCCACAGTGGCCATACCTGAGAAACATTGATCTAGACCAGTGCTTCTCAAAGCCGGTTCGCCGCTTGTTCGGGGAAAGGCCCTGGCAGTCTGGGCCTGTTTGTTTACCTGCCGCGTCCGCAGATTCAGCCAATCACGGGCCAAGGGATGTGCTGGCCGTGGCTTCCCGGAGCCCCCATTGGCCTGGAGCAGCGAATCGCGGCCACTGGGAACCGCAATTGGCCGAACCTGAGGACATGACAGGTAAACAAACCGGCCCGGACCGCCAGGGGCTTTCCCTGAACAAGTGGCGGACTGGCTTTGAGAAGCACTGATCTAGACCATCCCTGACAGTTGTTTGTCTAACCTGCTCTTAAAATTCTCCAATGATGGAGATTCCACAACCTTCCCAGCCAATTCATTGTGCTTAACTACCTTGACAGTAGGGAAGTTATTCCTAATGCCCAACCTGAACCACCCTTGCTGCAATTTAAGCCCATTTTACTTCTTGTCCTATCCTCAGAGGCTAAAGAGAACAATTTTTCTCCCTCCTCCTTGTAACAATCTCTTATGTACTTAAATACTGTTATATTCCCCCTCAGTCTTCGCTCTCTAGACTAAACAAACCCAATTTTTTCAATATTCCCTCACAGGTCATGTTTTCTAGACCTTTAATCATTTTTGTTGCTCTTCTCTGGACTCTCTCCAATTTGTCCACATCTTTCCCGAAATGTGGCACCCAGAACTGGACACTACAGTGCAGCTGAGGCCTAATCACCGCAGTGTAGTTCAACATAGAGTATAAGATCCATTATTCTGATCCACAAGTCCCTGATACAAACTGCATGAAACACAAAGTATTTGCTTTTCTAGACAGACAGAACAGATACAGTGTTGTGTTTTGGAACCTGACTTTGGTTTACGTTTGAGCAAAAGATGGGAGATGGGCAGTCTACAGCACAAGCTAGTTAAACAAGCCGACAAAATCTATTACCAGATGATTTTTGTACATACGTGTTTAATAAGGGAATTTTGTATGCTAATTGTTCATTTACGTCAGTCTTCTTTGTGTCTTAAACAACTCCATTTGACATCATAATCAAGATGATTATGCAAAACAACCAAAAATGGTAAGATTTGTTAACTCCTTTTTGACAAGAGTCATGATTTCCATAAAATTTGCTTCACAGCAGCTAGTGCTAACATATTAACACTAAAAAGCCTGTGAATCCGTCTTAGTTCTGTGTTTAAGAAGGCCAGTCTAAAACATTCTTTATAATATTCAACCGTGTCAGTACCAAGTTTCTTTAGAATGGTGCCTTTATGGCATTTTTGCAACCTCAGCAATAGTAGAAGGCAGTCAGGCCACAAGGGAAGTCAACAAAAAATTTCAGATTCTGGAAAGTGTACAGAAGATACAGATTTCATTTAAGCTCTACTCCAAAGAGTTAAAAAAATTCGTATGAGAGCACCTTCCCATAAACTACAAGTTAACGTGGCAAACCTTAGTGTAAGAAAACGCTGCCAGGCACAAAATATACTAAATGAAACACAGGCAATACAAGTAGCAAATTTCCTGCTCAGTCTGGGTTCTTAAACCAATGACCACCAGCATTGCATGTGAGCACCACAAGATGTAGGTTGTGTTCTATTAATGATTTGATGATAAAAAGTAAGTTAAGGACATAGTGACAACCTCCTAAACTTATAGCAAGTTCAAGACGGATGTGTACTTTAGCCAAAGTACAAATCCAATCAGATAGTGAATAGCTTTAATTTCTTCATTAGGAATCCAACAGAAGAACTACTTAAGGTAGGGTTTGTTTGTTTGGTTTTTTTTTACATTTTTCTAGATAAAAGGGCTTAAATAATTTATATACCACAACAGAATAGGAACTTGTTATATGAGAACTAGAAGGCAGACACTTCGTCCACTCAGCTACCATGCCTTTGACTAACTTCTATCGGAATTTAATGTATTTTGGCCATCTGCAAGCATGAATAAAAAAGTAATACATTAAGAAAAATGGCAACCTCAAGTCTGATCCAGGGACTGTATTTTAAAAAGCTACACACATGGAAAATTTCATCAGGAACAGATTTTAAGAGTGAGTGAGTGAGAGTGAGAGAGTGTGTGTATATATGTTTTGACTAAAGCAAGGATTTCTCTGCATCTGAGTGATAAAGATTTCTCTTATAAATAGGGCAGCTATTATAATGTTTAAAGTAATATTAGGTGGAGTAATTGAAATAAAAGTTTTTGTAGAAGAGTCCAGACGTTCAGTAATAGGCTGAGTAACACCCCCACCTCACATCAAATGTAGTCCCGCACTGATAATAGCTAGTGACTTATTTAGAGTTGGACTTTAAGTATTACTGTACATTAAATAATTCAGCTATTCGAACACTTATAGCCTTGCATTGCTTTCAAGGTTAGCGTTATTAACAGAATAAAAGTCAGAATGTTTCCTAGAAACTGAATATCTACAAATTGATCACTGAGTGAATAATGTCACCTTTTCACCTCCAGAATTACATAGCAACTTAAGAGGTTTCTAGGATGTCGGATTTAGTTGGATAATCTCTTGGCAGACATATAAAACTTTATATCAGCTCGAGCTGCAAAAATACGTTCCTGCAGTATCAATATCTGCAACATGAATGGTTCTACAAGTTTCCTAACATTTTAGCATCAGTGATGTCAAATATAAAAACTCAGTTCTTTGTGCATAGATGTCTAGAATTTCTGTGTACATATATAGAATGTCTTAATGGGTATGAAAGAGGTCTAACACATCAAAAAAAGCATACAACTTGCTAAATAGTAGTGATGGTTAATGGAGAAAGCCAAAATGGAAGCTGTAAAACATGCAAGTATTCTCAGAAATGTGAAGTAGAAAAATTGGTTAGAGATATCAAATATCAAGAGTATTTCCACTTCCCTTATTTTTCATTATAGCTTAACTCCTATAGTTGTGTACCTCTGCTACCTATTCTCAATGGCAAATAACTTTGCAGATTTTTTGCACTTACCGGCTAAAGAAAGGCATGCAAAGTTTTGGGGTGGTATCAAAATTCCTAAAATATTAAAAGCTCTGCTCAAAGAGTTAACAAGCAGCAAAAGTGTGAAAGAGTTCATAAATGTAGTGTTCATAAATGGACCAGCTGCTATCATTAATTGGGAAACTATGCTTTAAAATTATGCATGCGTAGTAAATCTAAAAAACAGATGTTAGAGAAATATTTCAGATACATTTGAAATAAAGAATTCCCAAATACTATTTAAAAAAAAAAAACTTGCACTATGCCAACCTAATCAATATAAAACATAATAGAAAAGGTGGTTTTCCATAGCTGCCGCTTCAACAGACCAACAGAGAAAAACTACACTATTCTAAAGCTGACAGGCACCAATGTTCCTAAAAGCGGACTGATGTTTTTTTCCATATTTATTACTGAAGTCAAATATGCTAGATGAATTCTCTAACATGTTAACAAAGTAGTTTAGTTTAAGATTTGGGGCAGCAGCAAAGGTGTAACCATAAAAAATGTAGCTCTGAAGACAGACAGTATTGCTTGGTGACAATAAATTAACTAACATCCTACTTCAGCAGTTGCCAGGAGTGCCAAGTTTAAAAAAAACAACTTACTCTCAGTGTTAATTTATATGCATGTCAATTTCACAACAAGACATAAAATGGTAGTACTCTAAAGTATGTGAGGTGTATTACTGGGGGGATGTGATGGCTTTATAGAAATAAATTAACACCACCTCATGTGGAGTGACTGCTGGCAAAATAAGTTACTATACTGCATTTACATTGAATAACCTTCACAAATGCACTAGAGAATTCATAATTTTGGGGGCATCAAATTAAGTACTGAATAACTAGTGAAATTTAAAACGGGTCTTACCTATGCTGTGTGCCAGCAAATTGAAAGCAGCATCTCTGGTATGGAAAAAACACTGCTTTCCTGCAGTGGTACTCACCAATGCTGTCCACCCAAGACCCGTCTCCCATTTAGAAAAATGATAATGACATAGTGGTTGTGACACTGCATCACCGTGACTGAGAACCCCTGCTTTATTGGCATTGCACATGTATACTGGAGCGTAGATTAGGCTCACTTGCTAGACTATAACTCTTCATTGTGTTAATGTTTAAATTAACAGTCATTACCCATAGATATTTCTACACTCAACTATCACCATTTCTACAGGCTTTTTACACAAGGAGACAAAGCTACAGGAGAGCTACTGTGGAGAGGCAAGGACAGATTAAGTACATTAAGGGTCCGGTCCTGCACTCCTAAGTGTAACTCAACTGAAGTCAGAAATAAGCATGTACATGCAACAATTGCAGGAGTAGGCACTAACATCAATGATTCTTCTGAGCTGGACTGGCTAACAGTTCCATCAGGGGAGGGAAAGTCTCTCCAGATATGGGAATACTATGGATTTTCATACCCTCCTAACTATACTCTTCATTAATTAACTGGTACTTATTTCCTCAGTATAGGCTTCAGTATGTATCTTCTTGAAAAGTGAGTTGCTAAACAAGCAGACATGAATAGAAACTGATCTTTTTTAATATAAAAACAATATTAAAGAATCCGATAGCTACATGAGCAAACTGTTTCTGTGAAGTTCTACAAGTGACCCTAAAACGTGAATGCTCAAACATTTATTTAAACAAAAGCAGTGGTTACATAGCTTACTATGTAAACATAAATAGGCTACTCAGTGATTAAGTTACTTAAACAATATAGCTATCAATCCAGCTCAGCTGAGTTTCAAATATCAATGCTTTAACAACCTCATATCAAAGCATCAGAATTACATAAATATCTTTATAAAGAAAAGGCTGTTTTAAAAACAACCTATGTCCTCCAGAAAGAGCTACTAAAAACAACTATTCTAAGAAAACCAAAAAGATAAAAGTTTAGAAGCTGGCAAACACCCAAGGACATTAGTGTCCTATCCAACTGTAGCAAGACAGTGTGACTAAACAATAATTTAATCCGTCTATGGACGGAGGTTTTAGTATTAGGATTTTTGTGTACAGTTTTTACTATCAGCTATTCCAAATAAACTCCAGACTCCTATGATGGAAAGTGGCCTTATAGTCAAAATCTTGAACATGTGAATATTACAGATTGAAATTTAAATTAATGGCACAATATTCCAGATGAGTTAACTGTAATTCCCCCGAAACTGACTCAAGAAAATACAATTCTCAGAATATTGCTCAACAGCTATTTTTTGCAGGTCAGAAACGCATTCAGGCTTTTGCAATAAGCTGCATGTATTGAGTGCAGATAATTCATTCTTTAAAACAGAAGCAGTATGCTCAGAGTAACTGGTAAGATCATTAATCAAGACTCCATATGAGAAAATCAGCTAGGGAAAAATAAGGAGTACAACAATAGGAAGTTAAAACATGAGTACGAGGGTGAGAATGTTCTGAAAACAGATAGGTCACATGTTTCAAGCAGTTCAAATGGATACACTGGACAAAAAGACAATGGGACCTTCGTATTTTTTTTTTTTTTTTACTAGTGTTTACTTTATCACTTAGGGAATCTAGAAAAGGTGGCATGGGTCACAAGAGTCCTGTTTTCCTATGCAGCAAGTCAGCCAAGACATTTATCATGCTTATGGGACATATGCAAAGCATCATTCAAGGGCAAATGCAGGAACTTTACTCTCACTTTTGGAAAGTTTCACCCTCTCCTTTTGATTCCCCCTCATGGCCCCCACCTATACAGCAATACTCCTAAAAGTAAGACATAATAGATGGTGGCAGCATCCTAAACGGGAGAACAAGTTAACAGAACAGCAAAGCTAGAGATCAGTGAAATCATGAAGTCAAAACATTAGAAATCACTCTAGATTTAAAAAAAAAAAAAAAAAAAAAAAATCTGCCAGGAAGAGGAAGGGGGAAGAAATGTAGACAAGCGTTATACCTCCAACTCTCCCATGTATTTCAAATGGAGGCAGTTGTGTAAGCTGTTGATTGCTTTGAAAAAGCTACCAGATTTTCAAAGGAGTGTGTTAACTACATCCACATTACAAGGAAAATTCCTCATAATTTACAACCTCCCCATCTCTGTTTATTTTAACAGCACATTGCCCTATTATAGCAAATACCTCTGAATCTATACAGATTTACCTCTCTTGTACATTTCCTAAACAGCTTGGAATCTACCCCAAAGTTGAGGAGTTTTTTTTTTTTTTGGGGGGGGGGGGTTTAACTATACAGGCATTTGATTATTGTTTTGGGGTTCTCTCTCAATTAGAAGTCAGGATTATTTTAAATCCATTTAAGAAGTCAGGCTTCGCATTTGTAAATTGAGTTAATAAAACACAGATACAAGCAGACACAAATTAAGTCATATACTCATGAAAAGGTACATACATTCAATCTACAAAAAAAAATTCTTTCCGAGAGAGAAGAACGAACGAACAGAGGGAAAAAGAGAGAAAAATAAAGATGACAGAAAAACCCTGAACAGAGAAAGAACAAAACCTTAAAAACAGGAAGGTGTGAAAAGACAGATAATAAATGGAGAAAGTACCAGAGTGGCAGCCGTGTTAGTCTGGATCTGGAGAAAGGGCACTGTGCAGTTTGAGTCAATCCCTCCCCCATCCCGCTCCCTCTGAGGAAGTGGGGAATTAGGGACCCATTTAGCCTGGGAAAAAAACACCCATCAGCCCCTCTCCTCCCCTAGTCACCCCGATGAAGCAGCCCCGCCCCAGCAGCTCCCCACCCCGACACTCCCCCGAAGCAGACCCCCTCTCACAACCCCCCCCCCCCGAGGAAGCAGCCCCCCAGCAGCTCCCCTCCCCTGACAGCCACCCCCCAAAGCAACCTCCCCCTCACAGCCCCCCCCCGAGGGGCGAAGGAGTCCCCCCTGACCCCGAGGGGAAGCCCCTGCCCCGCTCCTCCCCGGCCAGGCGTGAGAGGGGGTCCGGGTCCCGACCCCTCCCCGCGGAGCCGAACAATAGGCGGGATCGCCCCCTCCCCACTCACAGGGTCTTGGGCATTTCGTCCTCCATGGCTCAACCGCTGCCCCTCCCACCGGGGTCTCCTGCCGCGCCGGCCGCGGCCCAGTCAGCGCCTGGGGAGCCCGAGCGCCTCCAGTCCCGCGAAGCCCACAAGGCGGACAATAAGCCCCGCTACTCCTCTCAAAATGGCGGCGGCGGGGGAAGGGGCCCGGCGCGGCCGGCTCAGAGAGGTGAAAGCAACAGCGCATGCGCAGAGGGTCGCCCGCCGACCGACAGCCAGCGCAGGCGCATTACTAACCTCTGAGACCCGTGTCCTCCGCCAGCTCGGGCATCAGATACCTCACGCGCGTCTCATCATACCTTAGCCCTCTCCTTCCGCCGGTTTCTTTTCTCTACGACTTCTCTCAGCGCATGCGCACTACCGTCCAGTGTCGGCTCCTTTGTTTCCAGACTCCTAAGTGTTACCGCAACCTCCTTCGGCCATTTCCGAGGGTGCGCTGCTGTGGCTGGCTCGTCTGCTGCTATAGTTAAGCTATGCGGGAAAAGAGGCGGTTAAAAAAACCTTGATGCGCCGCCCGGGAATCGAACCCGGGTCGCAAGAATGGGAATCTTGCATGATACCACTACACCAGCGGCGCAGATAAGAAACTTTGTTGGCTGAAGTAGTCATGAGATTTACAAAGCAGCAGGGGATTTGAAATTATGTGTGCAATCTATTTCTGTGGCACCTACTGATGACATCCACCTAGAGCTATTTGTGTATGTAATAACAAACACCTTGTCTGTGCCTGTACTTACACGTGTGTGTTCACATGCGTTACAAACACTAATAAACAGTGCCTATATGCAAATTCATCATACAGTATTAGGTATAACATACACATGCATTGCCCATAATTATAATTCTGTACAGTGTGAACATGCATTAGAGCAGCTATCTAGGTAGCAAATGTTCCCATATGCAAATACAGAATTATATATATGCATTGTGTAGAATTGTGCATAAAAGGCACAAACGTTAAAGCTGTGCATGTATGTACAAATGCATAACTGGCATTGCATATTCACATATCTTGGTAGTCCATCAATCCTGTTCCCGGCACAGAGTGCCCGAGGGAAGCAACAGCGTGGTCCTTTGCCCGGTGTGCGCCGCGCCAATAAACATACCAAGGTGGAGAAGCAAACAAAGTTTATTTGAGATCTCAAAGCGGTGCAAGGAGACTGATATGCCTCAAATCAAGCACACTGACTCCAGCCGCTTTTCCCTTTTTAAATTCTTTTTTTCCTTCCCCCCTCTTCCTCTCCCCCCCCCCGTAGCACTTACATCAAGCGCAGTTACATTACGCAATCTTGGCTGCAGAAGCTTGTTAGTAATTTTCCCTTTTGCAAGTTATCTTGTCCTTCTGCTAGAGGTACGCAGGCCTTATCACTACCGCTTTAAACCGGTTTAAGCTATGCTGCCACTAATAGCTTACTGTTACACATTTGATTTTGCAGCTGCTAGTTTTCTAGATCGAGTAAAGTTCAACATGGAGGAGCTTTGGTTTACTGAGGCCTAGGGCAGGAGGGCTTCATCGACACTCGTGGTCTTCCACCCACTGGAGTTACCTAGGGTTATGCCTAGTGACACCAACAATCCGATGATGACAGGTCTGAGCAAATCATCTATTGTTGGTCTCATGGTGTGCCCTCTGATGGCTATACAAGCCAATTCTAGAGGTGCACATTTGGCTGCAGATGGTGCATGGGAAGTTTGCAGTCAGCGGGTTGTGTGCTGCTGGTGCTCTGTGATGTCGTTCGCGTGCCTCTTGTAGACGCCGGCAGCGGTCTTCCTCAAAGGCGATGCAAGTATTTCTGACTGTTGCAAGCCACTGTGTTCTGTCGCTGGCGGTGTCCTCAAGGTCCCTGGGTTTGATACTGCTATACTGCAGATTGGCTTTGATGGTGTCCTTGTAACATTTTCGTGGACAACCTATGCAATTGTATATTTGCAAGCAAACAGATTATACTGAATTCCTTAAAATATTCACATGTATAGAATTATAATTACAAAAACATCCATTGCAGATATTTATGTACAGAAATAAACATGCAAATGATAGAATATTACATATTAAAATGTAGATAAACATCGTATTTTATTATATATTCAAAGGCACATGTAAGATCTAATGAAAATATAGAAGTATATCTACAAATGCATTGTATGATTATTACTATTTATCAATATATTAATAAAGTATTATTTGCCTATGTATGTAAAAATATATCTGATATCTGTTAACAAAGAGGCATATATAACACACGCACACACACACAGCCCTAATCCTGGAAAGATACACACCTATGCTTAGTGTTATTTACTGCATATTATGTTAAACAAGTGTGTACATCTTTGCAGGATTGAGGCCTATATAGGTATGAAAATATGAAGATTATATGTGCATATACATTGAATTTTTCAAACATTATATTTAATAATGTATAACATTTAGGCAGATATTTTGAATATATTTATTTTATTTCATCCTGTTCTTTCTACAGGAGTTGCAGGCCCAGATCCAGAAGGCTGTTAACTTGTGGACCCTACTGTCATGGCATCTGGGTGCTTCACAGAATTTAAAAACACGCACCATATATACCAACTATGCAAGATACAAATATACATAAATATATGCATATATAAATGCAAATATATAAAAAATCCTACCACATTTAGTTAAGACAACAGTTCTTCAGAGCTTAGCACTCAACCCAATTAGGTTCTCTGTGGAAAACTATCAGGAAGTTTATAGCACAATAGCCACATAATGATGAATCCTGCATTCTCTCCCCTACCTTCGCTCTGCTGCATCAACCCCTGGGGCCAGATCTGCAGTTTGTGTTAAATTGTGGGAATACTCCAGCTGTGAATCTGGCTCTGATGCTTATTTGGAGAGAGTGCCTGAAGGTACAGATATGTTGGAGGTATTTACCTCCTGGAATATTTGAAGCTGGAACAAAACTCCCATACGTAGCATGCAGGGGATGCAGAAACCCCTACGTGCTTGCTCTACTATGTCTTTCCTGCATCACCTCACCATGACACCTAAATGCAGTAACCCTCTCTCTCTCTGTCCTGCGTGATTTTCACCCTAAAGACCTGATCCTGCAAACTATTCCATAGCAATGGACTCCTGAACCTGTGCAGTGTGCTCTATTGACTTAAGTGGAACTCTGTGCCAGTGTAAAGAGCCACTTGTGTAGATTCAGTTGCAGGACTGGAACTCTGAAAGCAAAAAACATAACAATTTTTGCAAACAGCTGCAGCCAGGTCTATCTGGCTCTGACAAGCTCTTTTTTCAGAAGAAGTTAGCGTAAGGGACATAATAGTGAGGATAACAAAGCATTCCTGACTCATTCCTCGATTAACAAAAAATGTCTTAGTTATCCTGGAATTAGTGTTCTCTGGCTCAAATAGATTATCACTGGGAACACAAATCTGTTTGTGACTGTCAAAAACAAGATTTTACCTTTAAAAAAAAAATCTTTTCAAGCCTATGTAAGTTCAACAAAAAAGTTGGTTTTATTTTTTCTTAAAAATCAAGTAATTGTCAGCCACCTAGCACTAGGGGCACCCCCCCCCAAAAGGAAAACAACAGCATGTGCATATGATGAATTGAGGTACAACAGTTGTTCTCAAACTTTTGTACTGGTGACCAATGTTCCCTCTAATTTTTGACAGGCAATGTGTGCAAAAATTTCTTCTGAGCAAATGTTTGTGCTTCTGTGCAAATTTTTGTGCATGCGGTGTTTCACCATGTGCGTAATGATTCAGATGTGTGCGCACACAGGCACACATCTTAGACGGAACAGTGCTGGTGACCCCTTTCACATAGCAAGCCTCTGAGTGCAATCCCCTCCTTATAAATTAAAAACACTTGTTTATATATTTAACACCATTAGAAACGCTGGATGCAAAGCAGGGTTTAGGGTGGAGGTGGACAGCTCACGACCTCCTGAGGGGTCCCAACCACCAGTTTGAGAACCCCTGAGGTACACCCTGGGACCACACTACGCTGCTAGTGCACCTCAGTCCTGACCTGGAGGGACTTCCCCTTAGAGGCTAGTCCAGTCTCCCCAGTTTATTCAATCCTGAGTTCCTCTGTTGAGACTGCCAAAAAGGATTACTTAGGATCAATGCTAGTGAGTTATTTTGGGGACAGGGACACCTGCGCACTGGGAAACAGCCAGACACCCACCTCTGTCACCCGTCAGATGAGAAAAAAACCCCAAAACTTTAGTTCCCTACAAGCCAAGGGCTGGAATTCAAGTCATCAGCAGGCACAAGGACCAGACACTGAGGAGGGATGTGGGCTAGCTACACTCTGAACAGGTTGTTACCCATCCAAGTGGGGCAAACACAATGCAGCCAGGCTCAGGCTGGGGGCTCCCTGTGGATTTTCTCCAAGGGCCCTGCCTGGGATGCCCCCCCTCCATGGGACATTTAGGGGCTTCCCCCTGCCCCCTACTCATCCCTGCCCTAGATCCCACTGTCTCCCCTTGCTCTCTCGCCTCGGCCCATAGGAAATCCTCCCCACCCCCCAGCTTCCCCCCCAGGGCAGCCCCCCTCCCCCGACCCCTTAGTGCGCAGGGGAACCCCGCCCCTCCCTCCAGCTCCGCCCCCGCCAGCTAGGCGGTGTCTGCCGAGCGCTTGATGGGATCGCGGCGGCCAGGCTCCCTGCCCGGGGCGAGCATGCAGGCCCGTCTGCCTGCGCCCCTGCCCCTGCTCCTGCTCCTGCTCCTGGCCTCCCTCTGGCGGGGGGCGTCGGGGGCCAGTGAGCTGCGCTACCCGCCCAGCAAGATAGGTACTGGGGGGCGGGGGACGGAGAGAGGTCTGGGGCCCAGCTGCGGGGGAGTGTGGGGGCGGGGGCTGTGGAGTGGGGCGCTCGGGGGAGGCTGGGATCTGGGGTGGGGGGCTCGGGGAGGCTGGGTCTCAGTTGCTGGGGAGAGTGGGAAGGGAGCTCAGGGAGGCTGGGGGGAGGGGCACGTCAGTCCCTGGGTTTGGGCGACTGCGCTGTGGCGCAGTTGCTGGGGAGAGGGGTGGAGAGATGGGTCTGGGGCACAGTTACTGGGGGGAAGGGGGCAAGGATAAGGAGTCTGGGGACAAGCTGCCAGGGAGAGGGAAGGGAGGCGATTGGGACATCTGGGTTCAGAGAGTAGGAGATGGACCTGGAGCAACTAGCTCAGGCTGGGAACCAGTGCGGTAACTGGAAAGAGCAGAGCAGTGAGTCGGTGCAGTCACTCCTCACTTAATGATTTATCTAGGGTCCGTCTGCCCCCTGGGCCACTCAAAGCCATTCCGTTCCTGAGCTGGCAGTGGCATTCTGTAAGAAGTAGATAGAGGCCCTTAATCTTGTTCTCTCCCTCCTGCTCACAACTCCCCTTTATGGACTGCAACTTGCATATGGAAATAGCAGTGCCAGATACTTGTTCCTTACTTAATCCCCTGCAGAACATATTTTTTTAAAGCAAACCCAACAGTAAACAAAACAGACCATTTCTGTTTCTAATAATTGTAAGATGTTTAAAAATATAGATTAATTATTATCGGAGACGTGCCTGATGTTTGGGCTAGTTTGCAGCCATGGTTTTGTTTCAGCTCACAAAAATTCTATAAGTAACCACAAAGTTCAGGAAACTCTCCAGTGTTCTTAGACCCTTGAATTTCCGTGTTTGGCATAGGCCCATCTGTAACAATAACCTAAGTGAAACCCGTGATATTGACTGGGTGTCTAGTTTTGAAGTTTGAGACTTTGTTACTGAGCTTTAAAATATTTCCTGGATTCATAGTTGTTTATTACTTTCTTTGCCCTTTGGAGTCTATGTTCTCAATAGTTTCCCACCAGACAAACAAACTTTGAAGAAACGACTCTTGTGTCTCTGGTGCCTTGCACCTTGTGCAGTCATTTGCCCCAGTGCAAGGTGGTGGAACAGACTACCCTTGTGGTGTGGTAGCATTTTACACTTGCTTTGCATGTTTTTATGCTTGTGCAGCTGACTACTGCCAAAGGAGCAAGACAGTGCAGGCCCAAGATGTAATTATGGAGCTTAGCTAACTGAGTTGAATAAACCAGTATTGATGGTATGGCCTGTTGCAGACACTGTCTACACTTAAAACATTACAGTGGCACAGTTGCAGTGCTGCTTTGGTGACACTCACTACACTGACAGGAGGGGTTCTCCTGTCACTGTAGTTAATCCACATCCCCAAGAGGTGGTAGTTTCTATCTAGCACTATCTATGGTGGGATTTAGGTAGGCTTAATTACATCTCTCGGATGAGAATTTTTCACACTGCTGAGGGATGTAGCTAGATTGACCTAACTTTCTAGTGTAGACCAGCACTTAGAGTGTGACCTGAGAACAGCTGAGTGTGTATTCATAGAATATCAGGGTTGGAAGGGACCTCAGGAGGTGATCTAGTCCAACCCCCTCTTCAAAGCAGAACCAATCCCCAACTAAATCATCCCAGCCAGGGCTTTGTCAAACCTGACCTTAAAAACCTCTAAGGAAGGGATTCCACCACCTCCCTAGGTAATCCATTCCAGCGCTTCACCACCCTCCTAGTGAAATAGTGTTTCCTAATATCCAACCTAAGCCTCCCCAACTGCAACTTGAGACCATTACTCCTTGTTCTGTCATCTGGTACCACTGAGAACAGTCTAGATTAGGGGCGGCCAAACTTTTTGGCCTGAGGGCCATGTCAGATTTCTGAAATTGTATGGAGGGCTGGTTAGGGGAGGCTATCCACTATCCGACCCCCACTTCTCGCCCCCTGACCGCCCCCCCAGGACTCCTGCCCCATCCAACCCACCCTGTTCCCTGATGGCCCCCAGGACCCCTGCCCCATCTGCCCTTACATGTCCTCTGACTGCCCCATCCAACCCCTCCTCTCATTCCTGACTGCCCCCCCGGGACCTCTGTCCCCATTCAACCCCCCATTCACCCTGACTACCTCCAGAACCCCTGCCCCTGACTGCCCCCCACCGCCCCAACCAACTCCTCCTCCTTCCTGACTGCTTCCCGGGGACCCCTGCTCACATTCAACCCCCTTGTTCCCCACCCTTTGAGCGCCCTGCCCCCTAGCCATCCCCGCCCACCACCCTGAACTCCTCTGCCCTCTATCCAACCCCCCAGCTCCCTGTCCCCTTACAGGCTGGCTACAGCTGCGCCACCCAGAGCACCAGGAAAGGCAGACGCTCCATCCAGCTGGAGTCAGCCACACCACTATGCAGCACAGAGCACCGAGTCCGGCTGCAGCTCTGCAAGAGCCCCACAACACAGAGCATTGTGCCGGTGGCACAGTGAGCTGAGGCTGAGGGCGAGGAGGAACAGCAGGGAAGGGGCTAGCCTCCCAGACCAGGAGCTCAGGGGCTGGGCAGGAGGTCCCGCGGGCCCGATGTGGCCCGCGGGCTGTAGTTTGCCCACCTCTGGTCTGGATCCATCCTCTTTGGAACTGCCTTTCAGATAGTTGAAAGCAGCTATCAAATCCCCTCTTGTTCTTCTCTTCTGCAGACTAAATAAGCCCAGTTCCCTCAGCATCTCCTCATAAATCGTGCTGCAGCCCCTAATAATTTTTGTTGCCCTCCGCTGGACTTTTTCCAATTTTTCCACATCCTTCTTGTAGCATAGGGCCCAAAACTGGACACAGGACTCCAGATGAGGCCTCACCAATGCTGAATAGAGGGGAATGATCACATCCCTCGATCAGCTGGCAATGCTCCTACTTATACAGTCCAAGATGCCATTAGCTTTCTTGGCAACAAGGGCACACTGTTGACTCATATCCAGCTTCTCATCCACTGTAACCCGTAGGTCCTTTTCTGCAGAACTGCTGCCTAGCCACTCGGTCCCGAGTCTGTAGTAGTGAGTGGGATTCTTCTGTCTTAAGTGCAGGACTCTGCACTTGTCCTTGTTGAACCTCAGATTTCTTTTGGCCCAATCCTCTATCCTCGCTCTACCCTCCAGCATATCTACCACTCCTCCCAGTTCAGTGTCATCTGCAAACGTGCTGAGGTTGCAATCCATGCCATCCTCCAGATCATTAATGAAGTTATTGAGCAAAACTGGCTCCAGGACCGACCCTTGGGGCACTCCACTTGAAACCAACTGCTAACTAGACATGGAGCCATTGATCTCTACCCATTGAGCCTGATGATCTAGCCAGCTTTCTATCCACCTTATACTATTACTCACTTTGCATGTTTTTATACTCATACTAATACCACTTTTCTATCCACCTTACTCTAATACCTCCTACAATGTATCAATGTGTTGTCTCTTGTATAATCTGTGGGCTTGTCTACACTTAAAATTCTACAGCAGCACAACTACACGGCTGCATGTGCACTGCAACACTATCTATGCTGCTGGGAGGGGTTCTCCTGTCAGCATAGGTAATCCACCTCCCCGAGAGGTAGTAGAATTCTTTCAGTGACGTAATGCTGTCTACACTGGGATTAGGTTGGTATAGCTACATTTCTAAGGGGTGTAGATTTTTCACACCCCTGAGAGACGTCATTATACTGATATAAAAGCCTAGTTTAGTCCAGGCCTGAGGTTTTTTTTTCCTTTTTCTCTCATTCATTTGCAAATGAGGCTACGCAATCCACATCCCCAAGAGGTGGTAGTCTCTACCTAGCACTGTCTATGCTGGGATTTAGGTAGGCTTATACACGTTTATCTAAGGTATTTAATTTATCTGGCCCCCATTACTGCCATCTGAATGCTTCAATCTGTACTGTATTTATCCTCACCACACTCTGGTGAGATGGGGAGAACAGCACTGCCCTGTTGTATGGATGGGGAACTGAGGCCTGGTCTGCACTGGAAAGCGATACTTCCGTCGGGGTGTGAAAAAAACACACACCTGACCAATGTAGTTATGCTGACATAGCTCCAGTGTAGCTGGAGCTCTGTCAACAGAAGGGGACTTCTGTCGACAGGATAACTTCATTCGGGGAGGGGATGGCCTTATACTGACCGGAAAACCCTTTTTCTTAGTGGAGCCTGTATCTACTCTGGGGGGGCTCTACTGGTATAGCTGTGCTGGCATAGCTACACAGATACAGTCTCTATAGTATGGGGATACCTTGAGAAACACAGAGAGCTTAAGGTCCAGGAAGTTAGGAGCCTAAATATCTTTGTGGATCTGGGCCTAAGCAACTTGCCCAAGTCCATCAAGTGCTTGCAAGTCCCTCATCTTGCTACCATAAATGATAAATATGAATTACTAATTGATGCTGCAACCCCTGCCCTGCAGCAAAATTTGCCAACATTCCCGGAATGCTGAACCAGCTACATGACACAGCCAGTTACGTTACATACATGATACATGTTACCACGTGAATGTGAGCAACTCAATCTTTGGGCTTGTCTACACTTGAAATGCTATAGGGGCACAGCTGTGCCACTGTAGCACTTCAGTATGGACACTACTTATACTGATGGGAGATCCCTTCCCATTGGCAGAAGTAATCCACCGCCCGGAGAGGCAGTAGGTAGGTCGATGGAAGAATTTGCTACATTAGAGGTAGGTTGGTGTAACTGCACCACTCACAGCTGTGGATTTTTCCCACCCCTGAGTGACATAGTTAAGTTGACTAATTCTCTAGTGTAGACGAGGCCTTTGGAGTGGGTTCCTGCTTCTCTCAAATTAATGTTCAGCTGAAGGGTTGTGGCTTTAAAGAATTTAGGGTGGGATTTTGAAAAGCACAGAAGAGATTTAGGAGCCCAAATCACATAGGCACTTTTGAAATTTCTACCCTCAAAGTGAAAACTCCGTCTCTATAGTCCCACCAATGGAGACAGCACTGGAGGAAGAGAGCCACAACTGACACTAGCAGGAGGGCTGCTTGAATTCAGAGACCTGGGATGTGTCCGTGGAAATTAACTAAAGTGGGGAAAATAACTTCCTTTTAAAATGCATTTTCAGCTGTTATCGGAGCTGGTATTGGGGGCACCTCAGCAGCCTATTTTCTACGCCAGACGTTTGGGAAAGATGTACAGATTGACGTGTTTGAGAAAGGAACGGTGGGGGGCCGTTTGGCTACTATAAACGTGGAAGGAAAAGACTATGAAGCAGGCGGGTCCATCATTCATCCTCTTAACCTACATATGAAGCATTTCATCAAGGAGCTAGGTATGTGAGTTTTTCCTAAGGAGCAGAAGTCATTGGGCTCATTTCTCCACTCACACCAATGCAAATAAGGAGGAACATCAATTTAAGTCAATGGCGTTACATTGGCATACATGAAAGGACAATCCATCAGACTGCTGTGACATACTGGGGTGCAATCCAGACCAGTGGAGGGCTGTGTCACCCCTGCCTTCTAACCTGGAGTGCCTTGCAATGTCTTGCTGATGTAACCTCCAACCCGGACTACTGACAATCAGCTGTCCAGCATGCAGGTCACTCCCAGATGTGTTTGTGTAATTGCAGCCTGCTAGTCACACCCTGGATCTCACCAGCCTTGGTTATATTGCAGGGTGATCCCAACACACTCCCAGTCCTGGCTTTCCCCTCAGAAATATGTCTTGTACTGTCCCGTCCTCTCCTGGACAGTCCAAATATACTAAGTCTGATACTCCTTTAAGGGAATAGTATACACTAGCCTATTATCTTAGAGTTACCTGAACACTAACTTAAACACACTGGAAAAAACAATAAAACAAGATTATTAACTACTGAGAGAGATTTTGAGTAGAAGTAATGAGGCATAAAAGTTACAGAGGTTTCAAGAAAAATTAAGACAAAATGCTTTCTAGTGCCTAATTTAACAAACAATATTTAATTCAAGCAAAGTTTCTCACCATATGCTTCCAGGAGTTTTATTGGCCAAACTCTTTGGGTCAGGACTCCTCCCACAGAGTCCAAAGGCTGGTTGCTTTCTTGTCTCAGGTGCAGAGAATGAGGAGGGCAAAAGTGTGTTTGCTTTTTATAGTTTTCAGCCCCTCTTGAAAAACATTTTCAGCTGAGAACCAGGAGACAAAGTGGGTGGAAGGATGGTCTCTGCTGGTCTTTTTCACTTATGGGAGCTTTCTTTATTTTCTCTATTCTCCCCTTCTCCTTGATGAGTCTGTTTACTGCTTAAATGCAAATTAAGACAAGCATACACTCCTTTGTTAAGACAGGTCCCTTTGACCAGTTTGTGCTACATGAGTCTGAAGATGTATTTTTAACATCATAAAGGGGAAATGTATAACTTTATGCAGGAAGTTCAGGGGACAGGACTAGACAGAATCATAGGACCTGAAGGGACCTTGAGAGGTTACGTTGTTGCACTCATTTTACCATGACATTACTGATCTGCAAGTAAAGAGTTTTCAAATTGATATCTCACAAAGGTATATCTTGTACAAAGATTCTTACAATAGTGTGTATAATGTGAACCCAGGGGTTTATTCCATTACATCTGCCCAACTAACAAAACTTAGAGTCAGTTTGGTGATTGTTATAAACAAAACAAATAATGTGTATTACTCATATGATGTTAGAGGTTTGGGCTGCTTGATTTTTGTTTCTGGGCTTTTCTGCAAGATCCCTGTAAGGGTGCAGACTCACCTTTGCAGTGCCTCCTGCTGGTCATCCTCAGGAATTAGCTCATTTTCCAGCCAAGAGCGCCCTCTGCAGGACAGTAATCCACCTTACCTCACTCTGGCCCCTGGGTCCCTCCCAGGACCCAGTGCCCCTTTACTGGGTTTCTGCCTCCCTCCTTGCAGAACCCCCTCAGTCTCAGGGTCTCCCCCTCCCAGGGGAACCCCCCCCCCCCACTATACCTCAGGGTTAGGCTACTACCAGTCCCCATCTAGCCCCCACTCACTAGGGCAGATTACAGTGTACACCACTCATCATAGGCAAAGAGGGTTCTAGACCTGCTGCCTCTGCCTGCCCATGGGCTGTCCCCTGCAACCCAGTACCTAATAGACCTGTCAGCAGGCCTGTAGCCTGGGGCTTTCCAGCCCGGAGCTCCCAGCCCCTCTGGCCCTTCGCCAGCCCTGCTCCAAATCTAGGTTCCTACTAGTCCTGCAGCAGCCAGGCCCTTCTCCCTCTGCAGACAGAGGGTGACTGAGTGGGCTCCTGCCTTACTGCCTCCTATAGGGGCCAGCTGGGCCTGACTGGGGCTTAGCCACAGCTGAGCCTACCTTCCCCAATCAGCCCAGGCTTCTTGCCCCAGCCACAGCCCTCTCCTGGACTGTTTTAAGCCCTGAAGGGCAGGAGCGGGTAACCACGCCACTACAATCCCCCTGTTTGCGGCTCCTCCATGGGGCCGTGAGCACGGGCGTGTACTTGGCGCGGTTTACCCCTGTCCCGGACACCTGCCCCTTCTGCGGTGTGAGGGAGACCCTGGCGCACGTTTACTTAGAGTGCGCCAGGTTGCAGCCCCTACACCGGCTCCTCATTGACATCCTCTTACGTTTCTGGCTGCACTTTTCCCCTCACCTCCTTCTGTACGCACTCCCTATCCGTGGCCCCACGAAGTCCCGGGACCTCCTGGTCAACTTCCTCCTCGCCCTGGCTAAAAAGGCCATCTACGCGACCAGAGAGAGGAGGTTGGCCGATGGAGACCCCGGCGACTGTGAGGCTTGTTTCCGATCCATGGTCCGTTCACGCATCCGGGCGGAGTTCCTCTGGGCGGCGTCCACTGGCTCCCTTGACGCCTTCGAGGAGCAGTGGGCGCAGTCCGGGGTTCTCTGCTCGGTGTCCCCGTCAGGTTCCCTTCTTATGACCCTTTGACCTCACTCTTGTCCCTGTTCTTCTATTAGTTGTCCCCCTAACTCAGTGGGTTCTGTGGTCCTGTGGGTCCTCCCCTTAGGCTGGGGGGGGATCCTTTAGCAGTGGGCGGGCTTTGCCCGCCCACTTCCCAGACACCCAATAGATACAATCCCCCTGTTTGCGGCTCCTCCATGGGGCCGTGAGCATGGGCGTGTACTTGGCGCGGTTTACCCCTGTCCCGGACACCTGCCCCTTCTGCGGCGTGAGGGAGACCCTGGCGCACGTTTACTTAGAGTGCGCCAGGTTGCAGCCCCTACACCGGCTCCTCATTGCCATCCTCTTACGTTTCTGGTTGCACTTTTCCCCTCACCTCCTTCTGTACGCACTCCCTATCCGTGGCCCCACGAAGTCCCGGGACCTCCTGGTCAACCTCCTCCTCGCCCTGGCAAAAAAGGCCATCCACGCGACCAGGGAGGGGAGGTTGGCTGATGGAGACTCCGGTGACTGTGGGGCTTGCTTCCGCTCCATGGTCCGATCACGCATCTGGGCGGAGTTCCTCTGGGCGGCGTCCACTGGCTCCCTTGACGCCTTCGAGGAGCAGTGGGCGCTGTCCGGGGTTCTCTGCTCGGTGTCCCCGTCAGGTTCCCTCCTTCTGACCCTTTGACCTCACTCATGTCCCTGTTCTTTTCTTAGTTGTCCCCCAAACTCAGTGGGTTCTGTGGCCCTGTGGTTCCTCCCCTTAGGCTGGGGGAGGATCCTTTAGCAGTGGGCGGGCTTTGCCCGCCCACTTCCCAGACACCCAATAGATACAATCCCCCTGTTCCTCCGGTGCTTTCTCTTCGAGGGAGGGCACTGGTGCTCAGCCAACTAGTCCTGTCCATGCTCTGGTACCGGCTCAACACACTGGTCCTGGCCCCGGGCTTCCTGACCGACCTCCGGAGGGTGGTGCTGGAGTTCTTTTGGCCAGGACTGCACTGGGTCCCTGCAGGGGTACTCCACCTGCCCCTGGAGGAGGGAGGGCAGGGCCTGAAGTGCCTGCGCACTCAGGTTCACGTCTTCCGTCTCCAGGCACTGCAGAGGCTTCTTTATGGTGCGGGTAGTCCGGCGTGGAGAGCACTGGCGCACGCCTTCCTGCGCCGCTTCCGAGGGCTCCGATACGACCGGCAGCTCCTTTATCTCGAACCAAGGGGTCTTCCGCGAGATCTCTCTGGGCTGCCGGTCTTCTACCAGGACCTCCTCCGGACTTGGAAGCTGTTCTCTGCGACGAGGTCCGTGGCGGCCACCGAGGGGGCCGACCTCCTCACGGAGCCCCTGCTACACAATCCCCAGCTCCGTGTGCAGGTGGCGGAGTCCCCCGCGGTGCGCCAGGGATTGGTCCTGGCGGGAGCTACCGGGGTCGGAGACCTCCTGAACTACGACCGGGGAGGCTGGCTGAATCCCCTGACACTCGCTCAACGCATGGGGCTCTCCAGACCTTGCACTCCCCGGTGCGTACTCCAGGAGGTGGAGGCTGCTTTGCCGCCCGCTGCTCGGGCCTACCTCAACTGGGTCCTGCGGGAGGGCACGCCCCGCCCACCCCCCACCCCAAGCCCTCCGGACCTTTTCATCGGGCCCGTGCCCCGTAGACCCGACCGCCCCCCCTCCCCCTTCTCCGCAAGCCGGCTGCACGATCTGCAGCTGGTCCATTTTCAAACCGCGCCAAGGAAGCAACTCTACACACTCGTGCTCCACACCCTTCACTTCTTCACTCTTGTGTCCCGCCCCGATACAAAGTGGCGGGACCTCCTGCCACCTCTGGAGGGTGAGGAGCCCCAGTGGGCCAGCCTCTACTCTACCCTGGTCCCGAGGCCTGCCGGGGATATCAGTTTGCGGCTCCTTCATGGGGCCGTGAGCACGGGCGTGTACTTGGCGCGGTTTACCCGTCCCAGACACCTGCCCCTTCTGCGGCGTGAGGGAGACCCTGGCGCACGTCTACTTGGAGTGCACCAGGTTGCAGCCCCTACGCCGGCTCCTCATTGACATCCTATTACGTTTCTGGCTGCACTTTTCCCCTCACCTCCTTCTCTACTCACTCCCTATCCGTGGCCCCATGAAGTCCCGAGACCTCCTAGTCAACCTCCTCCTCGCCCTGGCTAAAAAGGCCATCTACACGACCAGGGAGAGGAGGTTGGCCGAAGGAGACTCCGGTGACTGTGGGGCTTGTTTCCACTCCATGGTCCATTCACGAATCCGGGCGGAGTTCCTTTGGGCGGCATCCACTGGCTCCCTTGACGCCTTCGAGGAGCAGTGGGCGCTGTCCGGGGTTCTCTGCTCGGTGTTCCCATCAGGTTCCCTTCATACGACCCTTTGACTGCACTCCTGTCCCTGTTCTTTTATTAGTTGTCCCCCGTAATCAGTGGGTTCTGTGGTCCTGTGGGTCCTCCCCTTAGGCTGGGGGGGGGATCCTTTAGCAGTGGGCGGGCTTCCGCCCGCCCACTTCCTGGAAACCCAATAGATACAATCCCCCTGTTCCTTCTAAGTGTTTAGGTGCTCTTGACTAAATGGGATGACCACAACAAAATATCTAATATATATTGTAACAAATCCATGAACTTCCTGGTTATTGCTATACTGTATACCAGAGCCACTCTGAATTTTAAAGCTAGACAGAGACTACAACTCAGAGCTTCTTGATTCAAAGCCCAGGTTCATAGTACTTGAGCTGAAAGGAAATCTCTGTTAGCAGCTCAGGGCCTGTTTGAATAGCTTTGATTCTCTCCACTCAAGGGCAATACTGAACATACACACTATCCTGCTCATTACATGAGTTTACTTGAGTTGAAATAATCCTGGTATGATCTTAGAGGAAGTCATTTAGAACTCCTGCATTCTTGGGGCACCACTCACATTTTTCAGAGCCAGCTTTGCTGCTAAGATTTTTAAAAGGAAATAATAAAAATCTAGACAGTTTGAACTGGTAAGTCAAAATTATCGCACTTGTCACTACTTATAATGATGCATCTTTTATGCTTCCTGAAGCAGTACAGTGCAAGAGATAGACCTGTTCCTTTTTAAATTATGCCAGAAGGTCCTGTTAGCTTACGGCAGATATTTCTTTCCTTTGCAGGACTTTCTGTTCCTGAGAACCGACATGGCCTTCTGGGCATTTACAATGGAGATGAATTTGTGTTTGAGGAGAGCAGCTGGTACATTATCAATATTCTGAAACTCCTCTGGCATTATGGATTCAATCCTCTGCGAATGAACATGTGGGTGGAAGATATCTTGGACAAGTTTATGAGGTAATGATGTAAAGCCTGAACTAAATTAATTCTCCTGCTGGAGTGATTAAAAACTGGTAGGTACTATTTATGATGATGAATGCTGTGGAAACATAAAGAAGTGGCAGTTTAGGGTTTTTTTTCTTGACTCTCTGTTTCTCTTCTGTGATCTTCTTGGGTCTTTTTTCCTACGAGCGTATGTTGCAATATAGCTAGGGCAACCCAGGATTCATTCCTCATGGCAGTGGGGTGATCTCTATGAGTAGTTTTTGTTGCCTGCCCTTTTACTTTGTAAACTGTTCTAATTAAAACAAGATTACCGTTTAAACAGTGCTGCTTTGTAGTAGTAAGCACAGACACAGTAATCACCACTTGTACATTGTATAATGTAAACCAGACAATATAATTTTGAGCAAAAGGAGTCATCAGTACAGTTTGCCCTAACGTAGTATGTCCATCACGCTGGCATTTGGGTGCATAAAACACAGAAACAGGCATTAATTTATAACTGCCTGCAGTGAGCAAAAGTACCCACCCACCTGGAAAGAAGTCAGGAAACTTATGAAAAGACCCAAAAGGGCTTTGTTTTAGATGTGCTAGGCAATGGTTTGGCTGGCAAGATGAGCCTTGTCCCTTGTTTCTGAAGGTTAAGAGATTCTGATGGTCCCATTGAGAATCCCTTGTCTCCAGTTCCCAAGAACACTCCTCCAAGGACTATCAGCACGAACACTACAGCTGATCTCAGTTGTCAGGAGGGAGCAGTGGGACAGAAGACAGAATCTAAAATGGTCAGACCCCCTTCGCATACTGGTCTTTGCAGAGTAAAACGAAAAACTGGAAATGCACTCAGAAATTTTGCTATTTCTCTAAACGTTTTTCATTTACAGTGTCAGTGACTGCAAATTAATTGTTCTGTGCTAATCTGTATAGTCTAAAGTAGTCTTTTATGAATTGATTTATATGTCTTTCTCCTTTTGGATAAAGAATCTACCGCTATCAGTCTCATGACTACTCCTTCAGCAGCATGGAGGGCTTGTTTCATGCCCTCGGAGGGAATGACTTTATCCAGATGCTGAATCGGACCCTTGATGAGACTTTGCAGAAGGCTGGCTTCTCCCAGAAGTTTATCTATGAGATGGTTACTCCAATCATGAGAGTCAATTACGGCCAAGGTGTCAACATTAATGGGTTTGTAGGTGTGTGTTTAATTGTCTTCCATACTTACATAGTTCTGTTTCTGCTGGCAGATGAAGCTGTCATTAAAGGGCTGGGTGTTGTGACCTCTGTTGTGCTATAGTGAAAACTCTGGCTTCATTCTTAGGATTCTTGCTCCCTAGTCATGGGTAGGCTTTGAAGGTGATGAATTCATCCTTAAGGAAAGGGGGATTACTTCTGTTGCTCAACAGTGTCGTCTCTCACTGTGATATTCTGATAGGAAAGCAAATTGTTCAGTAGCTATTTGGTACCATTATTTTTAGCAAGTTTTGTGTGTCACTTTCCTAGCAACCTATAGTTTTCTTAGCTCTATTTTACTATTCCAGCCCTGAGTGAAGATCCCTTGCTTAATTCAGTGAATGGGATGTTAGAACAGTGTGTTTGGAATTTCACTCTCTTCCCTGGCAGGTGCGGTGTCTATGACAGGTGTTGACTCTGGACTTTGGTCAGTAAAAGGGGGCAACAAACTTGTCTGCAGTGGTCTTCTTTATTCTTCTAAAGCACAACTTATCTCTGGCACAGTTATCTCTATAGAGGAGAGAACGCGGCCCCAACGCACAGGTGAGGTGCACTCGCTTTCTTTGGACTTAAGAGGAAAAGACTTTAAAGGTAGAGATCGGCGTATGCTGAAATATTTGGATGCCCATCTCAAGAGCCCTGGTATTCAGGTCACTACATACATATAGGGCCCGTCTGATTTTTAGGCCCCTTATGAGGAGTCAAATTGGGCACCCAAAAATCGCTAGTCTGAAAGACTTGTTCTAAATTATGTCAATGAAGGATCCAGTGTGCAACATGTGATGCAAAAGTTCTTAGTCCAATAAAGGAAAATTTCCCCCTGCTCTCTTCCCTCCCCCCCAAAATCTAGCTTACAAAAGCATTAACCCAAAAAAATACTCATGTCCTGTTGCCAGGAGGATTCTGCATTTTCTTAAATATTAATTTTTTTTCCAGGAGGTACAGTTAAGCTGTATGAAGTGAGCTACAACTCTGCATCAGGTCCAGCTACAGACATGTACGATATAGTTCTCATTGCTACACCCCTGAATCGTAAAATGTCCAACATCACCTTCCAGAACTTTAACCCGCCCCTTGCACAGTTCTCAGACCGTTACCATCAGATGGTGGCAACTTTTGTTCATGGGCGCATAAACGCATCCTTCTTCGGCTACAAGGACCCATCCCACTTTCATTTAGCCAACATTTTCACAATAGAAAATCCCAACCTATTTATCTACAGTATAGGTGTTGTGTCTCCTGTCCAAAACACACACGAGGACATGAAGCAACCCATGGGACCTGCTGTTTGGAAAGTGTTCTCAAAAGAATCTCTCACCGAGGAGCAGATGAATTTGCTTTTCTCATCCTATGATTCTGTGAAAGAGAAGAAGTGGCTGGCTTACCCGCACTACCATCTCCCAAACACATGCCCACCTATAATCCTGCACGATAGAATATACTACCTTAATGGCATAGAATGGGCGGCAAGTGCCATGGAAATGAGCGCAGTTGCCGCCAAAAATGCAGCCCTCCTTTCTTACCATCGCTGGTATGGAAACGTGAACATGATTGACCAGGAGGATTTATATGAGAAACTCAAAACAGAGCTGTGAGTTTTACCCAGGTATGAGCGACAAATCCCCGTGGATGATGAGTCTAGATTGCCCAGTGATGGCCTGAGGAAATTGATCATGGTATTGATCAAATGCTACATCTTTCTGGCCCACCTTACTGTTAAAAATGAATATATGGCAATATTTTCCCCTCTAACCTGATACAGTAGTCACAAGTGTTACCTATCACAATAGTGAAGATGGAAAAATTCCAGAGAGGTGTAGGATTTTTAAATTGCTCTTTCCCTTATGTATTCTGACCCCAGCTTAGGAAAGCACGTAAGCATGTACTAAAGCCCATCCCTATTCAAGATAAGCACTTAAGCAAGTATTTAAAGTTAAGCATGTGCTTAAGTGCAGTCCTGAATAGGGATACATTCCTGAATAAGGACCTGTTTATGTATAATCACCTAGGCCCCGATCTTGTTGACAGGTAAGCATGTGGTTAAATATTTGCAGGAAAAGGCCTTAGTAGCTCCTGTGGTATGACGGAAACTCCTTAAATAAAGGAAAAAGGCAGGGGATATGGAGTTAGATGTAACATATTAATTTTATTTTAAAAATTGATAAAATCAAATTCTGAAACTAGCCTGTAAGAGGCTGTCTGGTCCCATCTTATTGGCTCACTTCATTTCCAACTGCTAACCTTTGTTAAGTCCAGTACAAATTAATTTTATGGTTTCCTAACATAGTGTCAGCTTTCCATTTTAAGCAATTGCTTTTGTTGCCACAGGGGTCTTATGCGAATAGAAAGAGGCAATGCCCTACCATCTGAAAAGGTTTGGGAGCCTTTTTACTAGACTTGACTTTGCTTCTTTTAAGGAAAATAATTTTAAATTGGTTTTAAAGAGGTTTTCTGTATTTAGTTTTAAAGCATGGAGCAGTCTGGGTGCATGTTCTTTAATGTTACTGATTTTTTTTTTCATTCTCCTTCTAGCTTAATTATAATCTTAGAAGCCAAATCTGTAAAACAAATAAAAGGAAGTTCTTCACACAGCCAACCTGTGGAACTCCTTGCCTGAGGAGGTTGTGAAGGCTAGGACTATAACAGGGTTTAAAAAAGAACTAGATACATTCATGGAGGTTAAGTCCATTAATGGCTATTAGAGAGGATGAGTAAGGAATGGTGTCCCTAGCCTCTGTCTGTCAGAGGGTGGAGATGGACAGCAGGAGAGAGATCACTTGATCATTACCTGTTAGGTTCACTCCCCCTGAAGCACCTGGCATTGGTCACTGTTGGTAGACAGGATACTGGGCTGGATGGACCTTTGGTCTGACCCAGTATGGTTGTTCTTATGTTCCAGTGTTAGGTTCTACAATAGAGAACCTGAATATAATTTGGAAAACAGTGAATCTGGCTTCGTCCCAGCTGAAGTTAATATATAGCTTTGAAAAAGGCCATAAGTCATGGGATCAGAAGGAACTGCAATTGTATTTTTGAAAGTTTGGTTATTCATACAATGTCAAAAAAAAAAAAAGGTACGATTCCAATCTCCGTACAGAGTACTTGTCTGACCTGGCATGTATTAACAGTACTGTAATTTATTTTAAAGCATGCTTTTCAGGTGAGTGAATACAGGGAGTATTTAAGAGGAGAAATAAAAAATGTTATAGCAGGCTACAGGAGGAGCATGGGAGATGGTACACATGCTGATGATAAACACATTAATGCAACAGAATCCTAACTATTCAAAGTGGCTGAGAGACCCAGAAACTTATGAAAGTCAGCAGTCAATAAAATCACAAAGACATGCCAGCTATGCAGTAAAAAGGGAGATCTGAATAATTTTGGGATTTTACTTTGTTTCTTTTGATTGCGCACCTTGTGTAAATTCTGTTCTTTGTAGGACACAGGGCACTAGGGCCATATTTTTACAAGTGAGGCTAATTAAAATGTTTTAATTCTTGATAGCTTTACAGCTTTCACAGACTGATCAAGCACAGTTAATCTAAACATGTCTTAACTAAATCTTATTTGCTTTAAATATCAGTGCTCTAGAGAGGTTATGAAATGTTTGCAGAAATACATGGTTGTCAGTGGACAGTTGTTTTCTTAAAAATCAGGCTGCTTTAACCAATTAGTGAGCTTAAGTCCTGCAAGTAGTTTAAAGAGTGATACTTAATACTCAGCATAAATTTATGGTTTTTTACTTGTAACTTTACCTCCTGCCTAACGTCAACAGAAATTCAAGGTACCTAATGAAGCGCTGTTAATTTTTTTTGGGGGGTGGGGGGGTCGCGGAGGGAGAATCACATTTGATTTTATTTTAAAAAATTGATAATGTTTTTAATTCGGGACTATGTTGGTTTGTAAAATTAAAGCTTTATGGAAATACTTCATTTGTCCTTAAGACTTTTTTCCCCACTAACACCTGTTCGTCAACCATTAGCTAGTCCCAATAGCTTTCAATCTTTGCACCAGTAATAACCTGAAACTGACTGGGCTCTTGAGCTTGCAAACACTTCTGGATGTGATTATGCCCATTGACTTTTCATAAGACTACCTTCCCTGTTTATGCCCCATTTAGCGCTTGCATTTCTCTCCGTAATCTGTGCTTTTAAAACTCAATTGTACTAAGATGCAGTGTTATTAGCAGCATAGGTAAAGCCTTCCAACTGAATTTTCTATGTTTAAAGGTAATTAAATATAAACATTTCCTCTGAAACAAGCTACCAGAGTAGAGGATGATATTGAGAAGTGGCATCGAGTGCTTGATCATCCTTTCAACAGTAGATGCATCTCCTGGGAAGATTAGGTTGTTTCCATGAGTCATATCTGTGCCTTCTAACCTACTGTGGAGAAAAAGTGTAAAGCCACACAACCTTCATACCAAAATATTTATGTTCATGCCAGTTATTGATAGTTTAATCTTTTGAAGATCCTTAGGACTGGCCTATTCCTTCTTCAGCATTTTTAAGTCCGTTCCCAGTAGCAGTAGACTGTATGTCTGTGCAAGTTATTCAGCTATAATGGAACTAGTTTTGATTTTTGTGAAATTAAATAAGTTCACCTATTTGTAAAGCAAGAGGTAGGGTAAATGCGTCAGCCAAACCCTAGCATATTAAAGGATTTCATTGTTAGATAGATTTTGCACCACAGTAGCAAAATTGCAATATGAATCACATGTCCAGAGGCCACATTATCTGCTGCTGTAACTTGACTATAAGTGTTAGTTCACATGAGGAGGAAACAGCTCACTGTGCAGGAGTTGATCTATTATACTGTGCTAGAGTTGTTCACTGTGGTAAACACTGCTGTTTAACCATCAGAATCAGCTGGAATAGTTTGAACACGAGAAACATCAGCATGGAGTAGTATTATTACCACTACACAAGACAAACCAGGTTTACTGTTTCCCAGGAGCCTGACGCACCCAGCTCGTGTAGTAATAACTGAAGGCGAACCCAGAGGCTTTACTGAAGAGGCGGAGAGTCTTGGCTTTTTTAATCCCCTCCTGACTGCACCAGCTGGACTTGTGACTGGACCAGGATAGCCTAAATCCTTTAGGCCATCCATCCCCAGCCCCCAGATAAGGAAAAAAGATTAGTAATTCAGTACCTTTTTGCCCTAAAGCCATTTAAAAATAAGCCAAAATAGATGGGAAAGAGGCAGACTGAAATTCACAGTGCTACTAGTAACAACATAGGATTCACAGTCCAGATTCTGGCTCTTTTCTGTAGCGAAGACTGGAGACCTGTTCTTAGATATTTTTCACTTGAAATGAGATATAAAAGAAAAAAAAAGTCTCTCATCATGCTGGCCTGAAAGCTTGTGTATTAATAAAATGGTCAAATAAAAAAAGTATAGCTCACTTATTGTACTACCACAGAAATATAAAACACCAAAAGTCTCACTTCCTGTGTTGCACTCAAAAGCCAAGACTTCCTGGAATATGCACAAGACACTTCAGCAGGCAACTGGCACCAGTTTTAAGAGGAAGTTAAATTAATTTACTCAAGTTATGTTAACCATTACAAAATTTATTTAACAAAAATAAGAAGTTCACATGAGGAACGTACAGTTCCTGAAGAATCCTCATTAGTTAACAAGACAGCTGACATAAGGGGAAGTTTATCACAGCTCTAGGCAGGAGTTCACTGGTTAATCTATACTCGTTCCAAGGCTTCTAACATGATGATGCTGTTTCCTCGTATTACCTAAAAAATAAGGAATAATAAAAAGATTAGAATTCTATAGCAACCAATGTGGTTTATCACAACTAGAGATGGGACATTTAATACTGTCAACAAAACCCAGCTGGGAAGCTGCCTAGAGCATGTATATTTCTCCAGATTAGCTCTTCTAGAAACATGAACAGCAATTAACTTTGACCCATAAACCGCCCAGAGATTATTCAGTGACAGGTATGGTGTGGGCTAGCTAGTTTCCTAGAATTCACCTGGTTCAGGCACATTTGCTAGAAAGTAGTGCTCCTCATCACGACAGATGGGAACTAAGGAAAGAAAGTCTGGAAAAAAGACTCCCCCTCTAAAAATGTTTCAACCTATATCATCCAATGGGGTGAAAACTCTATACTTACCACCATCCCTATAGTGTTCTGTTGTCCACCTTGTGCCATCTCCACACACTCGTCTATCACTAGATTCATGAATGGGTCAAACCCTCGCAATATCCCTTGGACATGTCGGCCACCATTTAACTTCACTAGAAGAAATATTTGGTAAATAATATAATAATAATAAAAAAAGTTACCAGCATGTAGCTGTAGTACTTAGCTTTCTTGGTTACAGAGTATTACCTTTGAGACTGGAGCTTTAGAACCATCTTTTAATGCTATGACAGTTTGAAACACTATTTAGTCACGATGCATGTGAACGGCGCATTGCATACTAGAACTAGTGTTCCCCATACCACAGGCTTCATATTGAAAAATGCAGTATAATAACGAGTAAGTCTGGACAGTGGTCAATATTAGCAGACTGTGGGCTGATATTATCACATATAATAGCCCTCAAAGTGCAGGAGTAAAATTACATTAAGGCTTCTTAGTGGTTAGGCATTTAGTGTGCTAGTGACCACTGTTCTGATGTGTTCCTCTTATCCTTGGGGAATGTTTTTGCACCATCCTTGATATCAGGATGTGTTTGCATGAGTACACTAACTAGCACTTCTTAGGAATGTGTACTTCTGCAATATCAAGCCTGTTTTTGCTAGATTCTGTGAGCAGGTCCTGCCTCATACCAGGCCTCTAATACAAGGGCTTATGTCTCAGGCTCTCTTCCTACTACAGTGGGAACTTTAAAATGACAGCAATGCTTAGAATAAATCCCGGCACATAAATAACTCACGTGAAAGCTTCTTATCCATGAATCTGAAAGCACAAGGAGGAGAGAGGGAGAGAGACATATTAACAAGACAGAAAAACTATGCGTTAATGTAAAACACAAACAGCCTGGCCAATCGGCCCTCTCCCTGGCATCCCACTGGTTTGTATGCAGGTATCAAGCCATGGTCGATGTGTCGGCTCAGTGCAGCGTTCTGTGGGCACGTTACCACTACACTGCTGCCAGCCTGACCAAGGGCAGACAGCCAGTTGCAGCTCTGCATGTATTTGGGGGGTGGGGGTGGGGTACAAGAGACTTGAGTAAATATCTGCTCTGGGGCACCCAGGCTAATGTCACCCAGAATAGAGGCGAGAGGAGCAGGTCCCTACGCACGTGCCCCTTGCCAGGGTGGATTGCGCGGGGCTGCCCCAGGCCCCTACCCGAGGTGGCACCACGTGCTTAGCACAGTGAGACGGGAGAAGGGACTACTGCCCACCCCGCGCAGAGAGGCCCCGCTGGCCAGCGCAGTGCATGCCGGGACGCTGGGGGAGTAGGTAATAAAGGTGGGTCCTACTGAAATTGTGGCCCGGTAGCTACCCTCGTTGGCTCCACATCCCACCCGAGGGGGCGCTCCCCGCTCTCCCCCAGCCACACTCACTTCTTCAGCTCGGGCGGGTGCGCTTTGCTCATGGTGCCCCCTCAATCAGCCCCACAACCGCTTGGCGCTCCTCCGCAGGACTCCAGTTCTGGCGTCACCGCGTCCGCGGCTCAGCAACCAATCAGGGATTACGCCGAGGCCGCGTGCTTGCCTCCCTTTCAGCCAATCAACAGTAACGCCAGGAACGCATGCGTATGACTTAAAAAATCACTTAAACCAGCCAGCGTGATCAACGGTGTCGTGTGCGGGTGACCTCACTGACCCGCCAGCCAATGCGGGCCGTGCCGCTTCCTCCCCTCCCTCCCCGCAGCCCCAGAGCGAGAGCACGTGACTCACTTCCCCCGTACTCCTCAGAATAGAGACCCTACCTACTTAGTGGCAGCTCGGGAGCGACATAGTTGCAGAAGGCGCCTTGACAGCGGCTGATAAGGCCAATTCACCACACGGAGCCGTCAGCCGCGGACTTGCTATTGCAGCATGAACACTGCAGCACTAAAAATATTGATGCGCGGCTCTCCACGGCTATACGACCCTGCTTATAGCATTTAGCTGCCCACCTACAGCACCTTGCATTGGAGTCAGAGCAGCCCAAATGCAGCAGCTTTGGTTCGGCTCATTTAAAAAGTTTGCACCTAGTTACAAAATCCAGATGCCAATTCGGGTTTCAAACACGTCCAAAATGTGGACCTCGCTCTGATTTAGAGGTGACTGGAAACCAATCAGATATTTCAGTGCAGAAGCCTTCCAGACCTTTGCTGCAGCCCCTTTCCCTGTCTGGTCTATTTCAATTGTAAGCTCTCTGGGGAAAGGACTCTCCACTATTTTGTTTGCAAAGCCCCTAGCACAATGGAGCTCCATTCTGCATTGCTCCCCCTAGGCACTAAACATGATTACTAATAAGGTTGCCCTTTGGTTCCCAAGCAGTGAGTTGGCACTAGAGCTATTTTAAATGTTAGCAGTGAAACCCATTGGCTACAGCTATAATACAAAATGAGGTGTTCAAGAGAGGAAAACACTAGAACATATAAAATCAAAATCTAGCACTTCTCACAATGAAGTCATGACGAGCCTTGGCGTAAGTAAAAATACAGAGTTGTCATCTAAAATTTATTTTTTAATCAAACTTTTAGAAAAAAAAATCAGTTTTTAAAAGAAGAGAACAAAATGGTTGTGTTCATTATAGCTGTTCCTGAGAAGGTACAGCCAGGTCATTCAGCTCACAATAAATAGAACCATCCTAAGATACTTGCTACAGTGTCTCCAGCCACAAGGACAGGACAAGGTGGTGGTGCTGCTGTTTACTGAATGTCATTTCCCCTTTTTAGTTTGGTGGTGATCATCTCTGTATTGTGCTCATTTACCTTGAGGACCACAGATTTCAACACTGCCTCCTCTTATAGCTGCGTAGCTCCACATCTGAGGCAGCCAGTAATGCTGCTCCATGACTAATGGAGCGCATTAACCTTGTCCTAGCATTCAAGCCAACCTCCTCTGCATAGCTCCCTGTCCCTGCTGCTCCAGGGAAGAACAAGGTCTGAAATCCACCTCAAGCCTGCACTGCAACATGCTGCAGAATCTGATTGTGCATTTATGCTGCTGTAAATCCATTACTTTAGCAGAGAAACTCCTGATTTATACCAGGATGAGGAAGAACAGAAACAGGCTCTCTGTGTGTTTAATTAGGAATATCAGATAAAAAAGGAGGAGCGAAACCACCTATTAAAACCTTCAGTGGTTGTTCTGCAGTCTCAGGTGAGGACAGTTATTTATGCCACACTGCATGGAACAATGTACCTGGTATAACTCTTAATGATAGACTTCGGGCCCAGCACTGCTGTTCCTTACACCACTATAAATCAGGAGTAACTCCACTAAAGCCAGTAGAGTCATACTGGTGTAAAACCAGCAGGAGTGGATCATTAAGTGGCATTGGCCATTCCTTTCCAACACACCATGCTACTTCTCGTGACTCACTGGCGCTGGATGACCTTGCTCTCTTAGTAGAATTAGACACTGCAGGATTGGTGGCCTGATGAGAACAGAGGAAGTCAAGGGGCTGATTCTCCACTCAGTCACACTGGGTTTACACACAGACATATCTCCATTTATTTCAGTGGAATTACTCCTGATTTATACCAGTGTGAGTGGCAGTAGAGGCCGAAGATGTTTCAACTGCACAGACTTGACCTACCAATGCAAAAATATTCTCCCTGACTACTTCTTGTCTGGAGGAAGAAGCATTGTAAGAGAAACAGACTGATTATCTAATACATTGCATACACTCCCTATTCAACTGTTCCTTCCAAGAGCAAAAGGCACCTGCACTAGAGGGACATGGGGAACCTGTCAGTGCTAGACAATAAGTTCTGCAGATGTGACAGCAGCTGAGAAAGAGAAAATCCTGTCCCCCTGTTCACAACAGCCTGGAAAACAACTGAGGCAGGGACACTGGACCTTAGAACTCTAGGGCATCAGTTCAAACCCAACCCAGTGATAGTTTCACTTCAAATCCTCCTAGTCCCTCACATCACCACCATGAAAAGGACATGGAGACTGGACTTTGTGAACCAGATCCTCAGTGGGTTTACACTGGCACAGCTCCACTGACACTAACGGAGCTACACTGATTTACATCTGCTGAGAATCTGGCCCTTAACTCCTGAAGGGCACTATTGAGGCATATTGGTTAGGCAGCACTGGGGAAGCTTGCATTGCTGTTATACCTTCAGGCTCCAGGCCTGTTAAACTGGTGCCTTCCAGCAGCTCTACATTCACCAGGGATGTCAAGGTCAGTGGAGGACACTGCTATTATCAGCACGGTCTGTATATACACTAACCATTAATCCTTTGAAGACTGGGGCAAAGTCACTAGTCTATCCTCTCCACAACTGGTGGCGCTCAAATCAGCCCCAGACCACCAAGCCCTTAAACCAAACCAGCTCTTGAATGGACCACTGCAATACTTGGAAAATACAAAATCACCCTTGTCATCCATTTTCATTCCTCAATTTCCAACACGAATCTCCGTGTGCATGTCTCTCTTTTAATAGGAACTACACGTCTCCCTCTCTCTCTCCCCAAACAGACACAGCTTTATTGTGCAATGGCCGCCAGAGTCTCCTTCATTTTCTTGGTCATGCTGGGGATGAGATGCACGTGATCGTCCACGCACTTTGTCACGCAGCTCTCCAGCTGTTGTTTCACCTGCTGCTCCTTGCTTCCTGAATCCAGGGAATCTTTGGCTTTGTCATTACAGTGCATCGTGCAGCGAGCCAAACGGTCCTGCAAACGGGAATTCCAGACAGTTAGAGTTCATGCAGCTGCGAGCAAAATGCATTGGGTGGCGGAGTGGCTGGACAAATGAGCTCTTATCCACTTCTTAGATGGCAGGCTGTCATGCCTTTGGACACAGAACAAAATTATTTCTAATGAGAGGGGATGCATGGCAGAAGAATGAAGCTTGCTGCGGGCTGGAAGTCGATCACCATTTGCAATGAGACCTCCAAACTCATTTTGCTTAGGTTATCCAACAGCTATCAGATGCTGTGTGGTGGTCTACATGCAATAAGTTAGGCAGGATGTGTCAGCCTAGCTCCTTGATTCAAGGCCAGAAGGGACCATTGTGATCATCTAGTCTGACCTCCTGTACAACATAGGCCAGAGAATGCCCCAAAATAATTCCTAGAGCAGAGCTTTCTGCAAAACATCCAATCCTAATTTAAAATTGTCACGGATCTATCAAAACTCTTGGTAAGTTGTTCCAGTGGTTAATTACTCTCACTGTTCCACGTGGCTAGCAGTTTACATGGAGACTGAGGACTGAATGATGTGTATTTGACACAGGACATTTCACTTCTAGGGCAGTGGTCCCCAACCTTTTCGTCTGGACCACTGCGGCGGTGGAGCATCCGCTGAAATGCCGCCAAATTTCAGCGGCATTTCGGCAGCAACGCCTCTCGATGACGCTGCTTGCCGTCGACAAGCGACGTCATCGAGAGGAGTCTCCGCTGAAATTCGGGAGTGACACCTCTTGATGACGTCACTTGTCAACGGCAAGTGGCATCATCGAGAGGCATCCCTGCCAAAATTTGGGGGCGACGCCCCTCGATGACATCACTTGTTGGCAACAAGTGTCGTCATTGAGAGGTGTCCCCGCCGAAATGCCACTGAAATTCAGCGGCATTTTGGCGGATGCTCTCCCGCGGTCCAGGATGCGGGCGCATTAAGACGCCCCTGCGGGCGCCATGGCACCCATGGGCACTGCATTGGGGACCACTGCTCTAGATCATCAGTAATAACCAAGCTCAGGTTGGTAGCAGCTTAGAGATATTGCAATGGCTGCATGATGGTCTATGGGAAATATGCTTGGTGGGTCTCAGCCCAGTTCCTAGTAGGCGTCTTCCCTGCACAAAAAAAGCTGTACCTAGGGTGACCAGATGTCCTGATTTTATAGGGACAGTGCTGATTTTTGGGTCTTTTTCTTATATAGGCACCTATTACCCCCTATCCCCTGTCCCGATTTTTCACATTTGCAGTCTGGTCACCCTAGCTGTACCACTGCTGGGACCTCTATTGAGATTCTCAGGAGACAAATATCAGGGGTAGCCGTGTTAGTCTGGATCTGTAAAAGCAGCAAAGAATCCTGTGGCACCTTATAGACTAACAGACGTTTTGGAGCATGAGCTTTCATGGGTGAATACCCACTTGTCAGATTCGACGAAGTGGGTATTCACCCACGAAAGCTCAAGCTCCAAAACGTCTGTTAGTCTATAAGGTGCCACAGGATTCTTTGCTGCATTCTCAGGACAGAGGCCCTTGCAGATCACATTGTTCTATGACCCCAAATGCCACCCTTCTGAAGCAGGATGGAGTCAAATTCAATTGTGTGGCAAAGACAGAAAGGACGGTCCTGTCGTTAAAACATGGGAGACCTGAGTATAAGTCCCCGCTTGGCCACAGACATCCTGTGTGATCTTGGGCGAATGACTCTGTGTGCGTCAGTTCCCAATCTGTAAACTGAGACGAGCACTGCCCTACCTCCCAGGGTGTTGTGAAGGGAATGTGTGAACAGACTGGGAGGCTCTGAGATACAATGGTAATGGGGCCATCAAAATACCTTAGATAGATCAAAGCTTTCCCTCTGCCCACTCCATAAGTGCTCCAAGAACTCCCACCTGCTCCAGCCTCCCTGCTTTCAGACTAGCACCTTTCACCAGCACTAGAACTGGAGCACTGGAAAAAAAAATCTATCCTAACGAGACACACGTTCTCTTTGCAGGAGGTTCTCCTTCCTGATGACCTGAGCTTTCAAGCCTCCTGCTGCATAATGAGCCTGGATTTAACATAGAGCAGAACCCTGAGGCTCCAATACCCCCCTCCCTCACAGCATTCTCTTCTCCAAAATGAGATGCCCCGTTCATGTTACCCTCTGCTTGGGTGCATCCCCTTGTGTCCCGATTACTTCTGAAACAGGGTTTGGCACAGCACTGACTCGCCCCACATCCCAAACCCATGCTCATCCACGGCAAACCTCTGCACATGTCTTGAGACTAAATCGGGATTAGTTTCCACAGGGATTTGGGGCCCAATAGACTGCCACTGTCGATGCTATTTCCCTATGGCATGTCAGTGCTAACCCGCACTGGGGTCCATTGGTCACCTTCTCCGCACCTGAAACCTCTCCAGTTCTTTGGTAACGACGGCCTGGGCCTGGGCCAGGGGCGCGTGGCAGCGCTCGATGCAATGGTGCACCTGCTGCATGGAGGCCGTGTTATTCTCGCAGCAGCCGGCGCTGCATCGAAACATGTTACCCTGCAAAGAGTGGGAGAGAACACTGGCTGGGATTGGGTTGCAGGCTCTGTGGAGCCAAAGGCTGGGCTTTTCCAAAGCTGTTGCCTGTAGCAACACAAATCCAAACCCCACACTCCCAATACACATACCCCATCCAGTGGGGGCCTGGGCATATAGTGCAGACCTGCCAACCAGATCTGTTTGGCTTTGACCCCCAACTCTCCTTGAGCATAGCACTGACCCACCCACCCCAATCTGGTGAAGGGGCCAGATCCCTGCTCACACACTTCAGCGAGCCTGGGGACACAGCTCACTGACCCCTTCCCCCAGGGTTGCTCTACATACACACGTACACAAGGGGGGTGGGGAGCCCAGGCTCACTGGTTTCCTCCTCCCATTACCAGAAGGCCCCAGGCCCCCAGGGTAGGTATTGCAATGGGTCAGAAAGCAGGGTGCTAATGCGGGCTGTTGGGGGGAAAGATGCAGGAAGATGTGGGGAGCAGTAAATGGGGGAGCTGCTGCACACCCACCCCAATTCGGTGAGGGGCCCAGATCCCTGTTCACACACGTCACCCGGCCTGGGGGCACAGCTCACTGACCCTTCCCCCAGGGTCCCTCTACATACACACAAGGGAAGAGAGAGGCCCAGGCTCACTGGTTTCCTCCCCCCATTACCAGAGGTGCCAAGCCCCCCAGGGCCGGCATTGCAATGGGTCAGGAAGCAGGGTGCTAATGGGGGCTGTTGGGGGGGACAAGAGCAGGTAGATGGGGGGCAGTAAATGGGGGAGCTGCTGGGGCGGGCAGCACAGAAAAGGGGGTGCGGGGAGGGGCCAGTGGGTCAACCCACCCCATCTCCCCGCATCCTCCCCTCTCCGTTACCTGCATCTTCCGGATGTTCTCCCGCTCCAGCCCCTGTACCATGCTGTCGATGGCCTCCTGCATCCTGCTCTGCTGAGCCTCAGCCATGCCGCCCGCCCGGCAGCGCCCACATGGGCCAGAGGACACCGGCCGCCCCCTGCGTTCACTTCCCGGGTCAGCGCAGCCCGGCTGGGGGGAACAGCGGCCTCTGGTGCCCAGCTGGGGGCATTGCAAGCCTGGGATCCCCCTGTCTGCCTCTGCTCAGAGACTCGCTCACCCACCGTCTACACATCACCAGCGCGTCTCGTGTCACACTCGTGCTCAGGCACGTGCGACAGACAGATAGATAGAGGTGGGTGGATGGGGATAGATATATAGATAGATGTGGTGTATGAGGATAGGTAGATAGCTAGATCAAGGCGGGGGTGGATAGACAGACAGACGAGGAGTGTCTGGAGATAGAGAGAAGCAAAGGATGGAGATGGCAGGAAGATTTGATCCCATCTGATCCCATCCAGTAGAGGGCAGCGGTACACAAGCCAGCCAATTATAGTATGTCAAGTGAGAACAGATGAACCCCTGCAGGCCATTAAGAAGAAAAATACCATTGTCCTTGTAATGGAAAAGCTTTCACACCAAGTTTGTACACAAGAGAAACACCAAAAAGAGGATGGGTATCTAGAAATGCCAGGCTGGAAGGGACCTCAAAAAGTCATCAAGTCCAGTCCCCTGCGCTGAGGCAGAACAATGTAAACCTAGACCATCTCTGACAGGTGTTTTTATCCAGCTTGTTCTTTAAAACGTCCAATAATGGGGATCCCACAACCTCCTTTGGAAGCCTGCTCCAGTGCTTAACTATCCTGATAATTAGAAAGATTTTCCTAATATCTACCCTAAATCTCCTTTGCTGCAGCATAAGCTCATTACTTCGTGTCCTACCTTCCAGTAGACATGGAGAACAATTGATCATAGTCCTTTTTATAACAGCCCTTAATGTGTCTGAAGACTACCAGAGCTCTCCTCAGCCTTATTTAAAGACTAAACATGCCCAATTTTTTAAACCCTTCCCCATAGATCAGGTTTTCTAAACCTTTTATCATTTTTAGCTCTCCTCTGGACTCTCTCAGATCTGTCCACATCTTTCCTAAAGTGTGGTGCCCAGGACTGGACACAATTCTCCAACTGATACTTGGTGCTTGTAGAGTAAAATTCACTCTTGGGCAGAGGCCCAGCACAATGCCTATGCACCCGATATGTCCCACTTAAGCAAAGTGACTAAAAGTATTGCTAGCATGTGTGGTATTCTTCTGTTCCAAGGATGTAAGTGGTGCATAAGCCTCAGACTGGCCTGAGACATGACTGTACATTTCACCCATAAACTTGAGTTATACTAAGAAAGCTTACTGACATTATTCAAATGATGCTTGTAACATGAAGAGAGGCATGTGCCTAAGTGATTTGCTGAATCAGGGCCATAATGAACAAAATATAGAAACACCGCTAGGATACCAAAGATGTAACACTGATGTTTGTGGAAAACTGTTTACACAGCTGCCGTTAGTGGTCCCAGAATAACACTAGAAATTCGCCAGTAATAAGATCCCACAACTCCGTAGCTCAGATGTTCAAGTTTCTTGGAAAGGAAAACAGCACTGTCTGGTTGTGGATGAAACAGAAAACTGGATTCCATGCTGTCAAAATATTGCCTGTTCTGGGGGCCCACGGTAAATAAAAAAGCCCTAGGACCACTTTCTGCTGCAGATCCACCACTGCATTAAATCCTTAACAGGTTTTTGAGGGAAAAGTCATTCATTATTATGCTTTCAAAGTACTTGCCTCCAATAATGTGACCCTATCATTCCAAAATCAGTGATTACTTTGGACAACATAGCTTGGATATAAACATCACCCCAAATTCCCAGAAAACACAATTTGCTTGTTTGGGTCTTTACAGCCAAGATTTTGATCAATAGCTCTTTTAACATTGACATATCCCGCCAGCCCAGTCCCTATGAAATCATAAACATGCCAAGATTGATAGGGATATTGTAGTAGTTATTTACACAACACACGAAGTTTGCCAGTAAACAAACATTCATCATTTTTATTCTCCAAAATCATACAAACAACAATACTGTTAGAGACATGGGCCTGAACGAAGACAAAAGATCTCAAATTCTAACTGAACGTTGGGGAAGTTCAGATCTCCCACAGACCTTTGTGTGCCCAACCAAACCCCCAAGCTGAAGAAGTTCGGATGTGGATCCTAACTTCATTGCATTAATGCTTCTCTGCTCTTGAACCATGCCAGAAAGCAGTTCCTGAACTTTCCAGTGTTTCATTCTGGTCTCAGGGGAGCCTAAGATGAGGTGACTTTTGAAAATGTAGGGGAATTTATGGATTCATCTGTAGGATCTGAACTCAACTGCTTCTGGATACATGTTCAGTCTGAAACTTAGAAAATTCAGAAAAGTTATTTAAGCTGCATGCACTGAAGAGAGTTTTTCCGGGCAAATGTGAGAGACGGTATCAGGATATTGCCTAAACTGGGCACACAAATGATGAGAATGAATAATGACTCTCATTCTGCTTCTGCTGAATGCAATCCCTATTGTCAAATGCAAAGAGATGTCTACCCACCATAACACAAACCCTCATTTTCTGAGCTGAAATGATGGACACAGGAAGTATGTTGGGGGCAAGTGAGGAATGGGACATGTGGTCAGAGTGCAGTGTAATCTAGTTATCTTCAGTTGGTGCAAGGTCCCTTAGGGACCACAGCCAAGTGGATCAAATTACAGCAGCCACTATGCTGCTCTAAGATGCCCCAGGGCTATGACTGGGGCAGCATATGAGAGAGTTGTAGCTGATTCCCTGACAGTCAGGTTAGGCACAGCAGAGAACCTTGCTCTTTATTTTCAAACAGGTAGACGTCTGGCTCTGGATCACAATTGCTACTAGTGCATTGCACATTACAGTCATTTGCCTATGTGAATGTTCCTTTTTTGATTGAAAATAGTTAAAAATACCTCTCCTATTCAATGCAATACTGATATTTTAATTCTTTACCAAGTGAATCATCCAAACTGTGGTACAAAAGAAATCAGATCCGTATTTCATGATTTTTCTTCATGACTATACTCCAGAAATTTCTTAATATACAAACGCTATTTCCCTGTAATAACAAAATGCCCTTCAGCTGTCCATTATCTCGCTGAAAGATTCTTTTTGGTTGGGAATTTCAAAAGAACCTAAGGAGACCAAGATGCCCCAATTCCATTGAATTAATCTGACATCAGTTTGTCCTTTCCTTTCCCGTTTTGTTTCAATGGAAAAGGTAAATGAAATCCAAGTCCAGGAAGTGCTCTATTAAGCCAAATGCAGTAGTGGGTGAAAAGAAAATCTTGTTTGCTGTGTCTTTTGGCTCATTTTAAATGGAATGCTAACACTCTGCCAAAGACTGTTAAAAATAGAAAATAGCCAGCATTAAAGCCAGGCTCCTGCTTTTCTGAGTGGGTGGGGAGATTTGTAGGCTCATTTATTAATATAACCTTTTTGGTTGATCAGTGTAGCAATTTCCTATCTTGGAACAGCACATTATACATGAAAAGGACATTGAGTAACTTTAACAGTAAACATGGGATGCCATCTGTAGAAGCCACCATCTTCCTTTCTTAACTCTTTCATTCCCATGGTAGATGCAACTTCCACATTTTAGACAAAATTGTGCTTTCACATACATCAACTGGGCCAAGCGTCAATGAAGCTTTGCCGATTTACACCAACTGGAGATCTGGTATGTCTATTTCAGTGGTGTTGCACAGGCATCATTTACTTCAGGGCAAAAGGAATGTAAAATTCTTCCAAATCAAAATAGTAGTATTTTGCACCCTCTTTACACCAGTGTAAATGGCTTGCACAAGGGCAGAGCACTGGTAAACTGGGCTGAAGATACTTACATTCTAAAACACGGTGTGGTCTGGGCAAGATATTTTAAGTGCTGTGTCTCATCTGTATAATGGACATAATACAAGACTGTTGGTGTAATTAGTGTTTGTGTAGTGTTTTCTAGCTATAAAATATTAGTCTCATGCTGCAGAACTTGAAGCCAGAACTGTACTCACCCCAAAGCTAGAGATATATTTGATCCAAAGTTTTAGCTTGTCCCGTTACCAAGATCTGGGCTGATGTTCATGTCCGTGTCTAGTTACTATTGTTACACCCCAGCTAATACAGGCAGAAGCCCTAAGGTCCCTAATGATGTCAATTGAAGAGAGTGATGGGAGAATGCTATGTTTTTATGTATCTTCTACAGACAGAAAGACTTATTTATCTGTCATCCCTGAGTTTCAAAGCACTTTACAGACATTAATGAATGAATCCTCATAAGACCCCTATGAGATAAATATTATTTCCACTGTATAGCTAGGGAAACTAAAGTATAGAATCATAAAATATCAGGGTTGGAAGGGACCTCAGGAGGTCATCTAGTCCAGCCTCCTGCTCAAAGCAGGACCAATTCCCAACTAAATCATCCCAGCCAGGGCTTTGTCAAGCCTGACCTTAAAAACATCTAAGGAAGGAGATTCCACCACCTCCCTAGGGAACTCATTCCAGTGCTTCACCACCCTCCTAGTGAAAAACTTTTTCCTAATATCCAACCTAAACTTCCCCCACTGCAACTTGCGACCATTACTCCTTGTTCTGTCATCTGGTACCACTGAGAACAGTCTAGATCCATCCTCTTTGGAACCCCCTTCAGGTAGTTGAAAGCAGCTATCAAATCCTCCCATATTCTTCTCTTCTGCAGACTAAACAATTTCCCCGGTTACACACAAAATCTGGAATTGAACCCAGATCTACAAGTTCCCCATCCTATCCCTTCATCACAAAACCATCCTCCATATAGCACTTACAAATCTTACATTCTGCAGTGTGATTTTACCGGTTCATGAGTATCACTGTATTGCACCCCCCTGCCGTGTGAAACACGGAGAAATATACCAAGTGTGATATACGACATCCTTTGGCACTTTAGTGTGCTCAAACCAGTGCAGGGTAATGAAGTGCAAAAACAGTATAATTTTTATTCTGCGCCAACTGAAAGTTTGACATGGCTAATGTAATCTCCTGCCACGATTCTGCTGTACTGTCTGCCCTTGAAAGAGTGAATCAAAATCACATTGCTAGGAAAAACTAGACAGGAACCCCACTGACTATGGTACTTATTTGATGACTTATATAAACTCATTACCAATAACTATAAAGGCCCAATCCTCTGTCCAAAAATAGCACCATAAATATGAGAAATGAACACACAGAGTGCTCCAAGACTATAACACTGGCTCTTGTTCCATAATACTACAGTGTAAGAAACATGAATGCAAATATATAGGCATTTGGTTGAAAAGCATAATTTACAAAACAATATGATATGCAGTGTACGTACGCATCTTTTAAAAATAAAAAAAAAACGGAGAAACATTCTAGTCCGTCAGAAAACACTGTTTTGTTCAAACCAAAACTTTCTGTGGAAAGTGTCATTTTGGTAAAATATTCATTTAAAAAGCGAAACATTTTAATAACATAGAAGCGCTCCATTTAGACAATTTTAGTACAGAATGTTAATTTAGAAATGACTTTTCATTTTGAAATTTAATTTTATATGATAAAAAATTAAAAATTAAATAAAAAGTCTACATTGAAACTAAATGTTTTGATTTTAATCAAAACAAGATGTTTTAACTGACATAAAATGTTATGTTTCCAAAATTCACCACTTTCCCATGAACAAAAATATATTTGGAAATGGTGGAATGTCCCACAAAACAAGAAATTCCAGTTCCTGCTCAACTCTAAAACTCTAAATCAACTGAGATATGAAACCAAGGGCTTCATTATTTAGTTGGAGTTGGTCCTGCTTTGAGCACGTGGTTGGACTAGATGACCTCCTGACAGGGCCGGTTCAAGGATATTTTGTGCCCTAGGCAAAACTTCCAGCTTGTGCCCCCCCCTGCACATCGGTTCATTGAGGGGCAAATCCCAACAAGCCTTTCTAGACCCCAGGGGCCCGCCGTGCCCAGGGGCTGCTCCCCCGACCAGGTTCCCCCCTCCCGACACCCTGAACTCCCCTGGAGTGTGCACAGCCCCCCCCCCACAAGCCTTCCCCACCCTACCCTGGTGGCCCCCCGCCCTGAGACCACTCATTGGGTTTGGGCTGCTGCAGCGGCTCGGCAGGGAGGAGCCACCTTCTGGAGGCACTGGAGCCTGAGCATCCTGCTTGCGGCAGCAGCGAGCCCCAGCCATGGAGGAGCCAGCGGGGTACAGGAGGGCAGCAGCCCTGCAAAGACGGCAGCGCGGCTAGTAGGGAGCAGCCGCACCCCTCGTTCTTCCTGTCCCGCGCACCCCTTCCCGGGGGCTCCTGCAGGCTGCAGCGGATGCATACGGGGCCGGCTCCCCATGTACCCCCTGTCGCCGTGCTCAGGCTCTGCAGCTTCCAGGAGTGTGAGCCACTGCCGCCGCTGCCCCTCCCGGAGCAGGCTCAGGGCTCTGCGCCCCAGTGGCTCACATGCCCGGGAGCCGCAAAGCCCGAGTATGGCGAGGGAGGGGCTGGGAGGTGCACGGGAGCTGGGGGGTGCATGCATCTGCTGCAGCCTGCAGGAGCCTCCCTGGGGTGGGTGTGCCAGGCCGCAGCCTGGGCAGGAGGTGTTATATCCTTGGGGGCAGCCGGTTTAGGAAGAAATCACTTGAGGCCAGACAGCAGACAGCTAACAAAACTACCATTTATTTACAGACACAGAGCTTGCCTAACCGGCCAAAGCTGGCTGGGCTATCCCCTAATAATCTAACTCAGTTGCCATAGGAACAAAAACCATGACAACCAAATACACAACATATTCCTCCCCCTAATAAGAATATCCCCTAAATAAAACACACACTAGACTAGAGAAGGAGGGTAGACTGCCTCCATTCCTGGCTAAACCCTGGGGATTATTTTGCCCCATAACCATGGGTTCGCCTTAGCTAAAGATCCAGCCGATGAGGAGGCCTTCTGTCTCTAGGTGGATTACGGCGAACTTCTGGTGTTGTTGCACCCGAAAGTACCATGGGCTCAGGGTCCGCAGCACGAACAGGTGAAGAGGTGGTATCAGCTCGTGCTGGGCAAAGGGGTATCTCAGCCGCCGGCAGTAATGGAAGAGAACAGTCAGGAACAGGTGATTCATGATTCGGTGTCTCACCAGAAGAGGTGAAGTCAGACCACTCAGCTGCAGATGCATCCTGAGGACTGGCATGACCTGGCAACAGCTGATCTACATGTCGCCGCCATGTAAGATTCTCTGCATCCGGACTGTGTAGGAAACAGGTCCTGTCTGAGTGATGATCGTGGCAGGGACCCATTTAGCTCTGGAAGTATAATTCCGAGCCCAAACTGGCTGTCCCGGGCTAAAGGTTCAGTCTTTTGCTCTGGGTGTCCATCTGATGACTTGATATTGCTGCTGATGTTGCACAATTTGTCGGAGTTCAGAAGGTTTCAGCAGATCAAAGCAAGCGCGCAGCTGTCGTCCCACCATTAGAAAGGCCAGGGATGCCTGGGTCGTAGCATGAGGTGTGTTTCTGTAGGAATGTAAGAAGGTATCCAGATGCTTCTGAATGGAGTGTTGTCCCCTTGCTGATTTCAAAGCGTGTTTCATTGTCTGCACAAATCTTTCAGCTAATCCATTGGTGGATGGATGATATGGTGCTGACGTAATGTGGTGTATCCCATTTGCCTTCAGAAAATTTTGAAACTCCTGAGAGATGAACTGCGGTCCATTGTCGCTCACAAGTTGTTCTGGCAGACCGAAACGACTAAAGAGTCCCCGTAGTTTTTGGATAGTACTCTCTGCACTACTGGACTGCATTATAGAGACTTCTGGCCATTTAGAATGGGTATCTACTGCCACCAAGAACATCCTTCCTTCAAGGGGGCCAGCGAAGTCAATGTGAATACGTTGCCACGGGTTTTCAGGCCAGTCCCATGGGTGTAGGGGTGCCCACTGGGGTGCATTCCTCACACTCTGACATGACATACAAGCTTTTGCCTTCTTTTCAGTAGCACTGTCCAATCCAGGCCACCAAAAATAGCTTCATGCAATTTCCTTCATGCGCACTATTCCACAGTGACTGGAATGTAGCTGTTCTAACATCTGTGATCTCAGTGGTGGTGGAATAATGACACATCTCCCCGCAACAAATAACCAGATTGGACCGATAATAGCTCCGTCCTTCTGGACATGTAGGTAACAAGGTCGGGTGAGACCAGAGAGGTTTGTCGAGATTTTCCATGCATCACCAGATCCATAACTTGGGACAATACTGGGTCAACGCGAGTTGCCTTCTTTATCTGAGTAGCAGTGATGGGTGTATTCTCTACCTGTTCAAAGTAGAAGATTTCCTTTTGGGCACTATCTTGATGTTGGACCGGCAACCTTGAGAGGCCATCTGCATTGCCGTGCAGAGTGGATTTCCGATATTTGATTTCATATGGGTGTGCTGAAAGTAACAATGCCCAGAATTGCATATGACTAGCAGCTAATGGGGGAAGGTTTTTAAGTCTAAAGTTTAAACCTCTAGCGACTAGGGGTCGGCAACCTTTCAGAAGTGGTGTGCCAAGTCTTCATTTATTCACTCTAATTTAAGGTTTTGCGTGCCAGTAATACATTTTAATGTTTTTAGAAGGGCTCTTTCTATGTCTATACTATATAATTAAACTATTGTTGTATGTAAAGTAAATAAGATTTTTAAAATGTTTAAGAAGCCTCATTTAAAATTAAATTAAAATGCAGAGCCCCACTGTGGCCAGGACCGGGGCATTGCGAGTGCCACTGAAAATCAGCTCACATGCCATAGGTTGCCTACCCCTGCTCTAGCCACCCAAAATGTTTAGTAGAGGAAGTGCAGTCGAATGGCAGGGCAATGGGTCTGAAAAGCAGGACTCCTTGATCTAGCCCCAGCTCTGCTGTATGACCGTGGGGCAGGTTGCTTGGCCTCTCCGTGGTTCATTGTATTACCTGTAACTTGGGTGTGATAACACTGACCTAATTCTCAGGCGTGTTTTGCACCTTGCTTTCATGTTTAACTACTTTGAGACGTTAAAGTGAAACATTTCAAGGGCAAACCCTTCTTTGTAAAAATTTGCCACGCTGCTTGTCAGTTCTTTCCTCAACAGGAGACTAGTTTTGGGGGATCACAGATGCTTCAAAACAACGTTGTCTTGGTTTCCTAGGCATGGAGCATATTGCATCTACATTCTCCTTCAGTATCCCTGTAGGCCAGTGTCATAAACAGATAGTTAAGGGTTAATGTCTCTTTTACCTGTAAAGGGTTAAGAAGCTTAGTAAACCTGGCTGACACCTGACCAGAGGACCAATGGGGGGACAAGATACTTTCAGATCTTGGTGGAGAGAAGTCTTTGTTTGTGCTCTTTGTTTTGGGGGTTGTTCGCTCTTGGGATTAAGAGGGAGCAGACGTCAATCTAGGCTCTCCAAACCTTTCTGAATCAGTCTCTCATGTTTCAAACTTGTAAGTAATAGCCAGGCAAGGCGTGTTACTCTTATTTTTGTTTTCTCAACTTGTAAATGTTCCTTTTTTGCCGAGAGGATTTTACCTCTGTTTGCTGTAACTTTGAACCTAAGGCTAGAGGGGGTTCCTCGGGCTATATGAATCTGATTACCCTGTAAAGTATTTTCCATCCTGATTTTACAGAGATGATTTTTACTTTTCTTTCTTTAATTAAAAGCTTTCTTTTTAAGAACCTGATTGATTTTTCCTTGTTTTAAGATCCAAGGGGATTGGATCTGGACTCACCAGGGATTGGTGGGGGGAAAAGAAGGAGGATGGTTAATTTCTCCTTGTTTTAAGATCCAAGGGGATTGGATCTGGACTCACCAGGGATTGGTGGGGGGAGAAAAAGGGGGGATGGTTAATTTCTCCTTGTTTTAAGATCCAAGTGGTTCGTATCTGTGTTCACCAGGGAATTGGTGAAGTCCCTCAAGGCAACCCAGGGAGGGGAAAGTTTTAGGGGGACAGAAAGTGCTCCAGACACTGAAATTCTGGATGGTGGCAGTGTACCAGATCTAAGCTAGTAATTAAGCTTAGAAGTGTCCATGCAGGTCCCCACATTTGTACCCTAAAGTTCAGAGTGGGGAAGGAACCTTGACAGCCAGGCTATAGAGCTTGTGTTTCTGACCTCAGAAGTGAGGTTCTGTCATGGGAAACAGTAGGAGAAACAACGCTTGGAAGACTTTAGTCAAACCAAAGGTGGCCCTGTAGCAAACATTCAGGTGCCCAGACTTGTTACACTACATCAGCTCCTCCCTCATATTTTACCTTTGTGGTTTCAGGGGTATTTATTTTTTGTTCTAAGATTACCAGCATCTTGTAAGAAATATGTTTATTTGCGCATCTTTGGAAAGACAGATAGAGATGGCACCCGTTTGAGCCACAGCCAGTCAGCGTTACTATCCCTGTTTTATGGGGCAGTGACATGGCACAGGGAGCTTAAGTGATTTGCTAGGGACACACACAGAGTTAGTAGCAGAGCCAGGGACAGAACACAGCAGCCTGATGAAAAATCAAATATGTGGGAAAAAAAAATTTTTTTTAAGCAATCATCCACCCACCTCCAAATTGGGGTGGTTAAACCAAAATTAAACAAATTTCAATTTGAAACAAATTCTCATTTTAAAAATTCAGTGTCATCACCATCAAACTGGTTTAGTTTCAACTACATTGCATTTTCCAACTACATTAGTCGTGTCCCCTGCAGTGGCTTCCCTCCTCTTGTTACTAGATTAGTTTGGCATCGGATATAGAACAGTAGTGGCCCTACATCTGTAATATGGTCTTCCTGTTCACAGCTTTTGTCCAGAAAGATGCCCTGCCCTTGGGTACCTTCTCCAAATACACCTAGCACATTACCAACATCCTGCAGGTCAAGCAAATATTTGACACTCCTGAGATAAGGCCTGTTTGTTCTCCTGATTCCTCTCTAAAGACCAAGCAAGGAGCCCAGCTGGTTAGGTCAGCAGGCTGGAGAGGAGACAGGGCAGCGTTAGACACTGCTCCCGCAAACATGCATATTGAGTTCAGTATTTCCTTCGGTATCTTCTTTCTACTCACCTGGGTAAAGTCAGATCTATGCAACCAAGTTTTATCCACATGGCTTTGTCATGTGGCAGCCTGAAACCCCCCTATGTAGACTCAGCTTATACCAGCAAGTGTCTTTTTGCTGGTATAGCTTGTGTCATTCAGGGAGGGGAGGTGGCTTAAGTATACCTGGAAAAGAACTGCATCTCCACTAGGGGGCGCTGCTGGTTTAGTTATACTGGCAAAGCCTTTGTAGTGCAGACGAGCCCTAGAGCTTGCAGAATTAAGGCCCTCGATTGCTTCACGACAGAGTGATTCTGAGCTGGAAAGTCTGCAATCAGCGGAAAGCATTGTTTGGCAGAGTTCCTTCGGTGGGAACATTTGAACAGGGATCAGGCGAGCATAGTCCAGCCTCAGCTAGAGGGACTAACTGATCACCACATCTGTGGTCAGGCAGGAATATCGCCTACATCTTAGGGTTGGTCTACACTGGGGGGGAGGGCGGGGGGATCGATCTAAGATATGCAACTTCAGCTACGTGAATAGCGTAGCTGAAGTCGAAGTATCTTAGATTGAGTTACCTACCATCCTCACGGTGTGGGACTGACATCCGCGGCTCCCCGCCGACTCCGCTACCACTGTTCGCGCTGGTGGAGTTCCGGAGTCGACGGGAGCGCTTTCGGGGATCGCTATATCGCGTCTAGATGAGACGCGATATATTGATCACCGAGAAATTGATCACTACCCGCCGATACGGCAGGTAGTCTAGACGTACCCTTAGAAGCAAGGGGTTTGGTGGTGGTGTAGGGGGGTTCTCTCTTCTTTCTTCTGGAGCTCTGGGCAGGGACTGTAAGCCAGGGCTGCCCAGAGGATTCAGGGGGCCTGGAGCAAAGCAATTTCGGGGGCCCCTTCCATAAAAAAATGTTGCAAAACTATAGAATATTATATTCTCATGGGGGCCCCTGCGGGGCCTGGGGCAAATTGCCCCATTTGCCCCCCCCCAGCAGCCCTGCTATAAGCTCAGATGGGCTTACCCCTCTGCTGTCTGCTTTCTGGGTCTGTAGAGGTGGTGAGCAGGTGCGTGTGAAGCTGTACACCCCAGCTCTGCCTTGTTCGTGAGTGTCTGCAGGCTAAGGGACTGTCATGGTCCAATTCTCCACTCTGAACCTTAGCATCCTAAAGATGGGGTACCAGCATGAATTCCTCTAAGCTTAATTACCAGCTTAGAACCTGTAGCGCTGCCACCAATCAGGAATTCCAGTGCCTGGTACACTTTGGTCCCCTCAAAACCTTGCCCGGGGACCCCGCAAGACCCAGACCCTCTGGATCTTAACACAAGGAAAGCAAACCCTTTCCCCCACCATTACCTCTCCCAGACTTCCCCTCCCTCGGTTACCCTGGAAGATCACTGTGATTCAAACTCCTTGAATCACAAAACAGAGAGGAAAATTCACCTTCCTCCCTCCTTCTCTTTCCCCCTCCCAGACTCTTCCTGAGAGAAAGTAATCCCAACACAGAGAGAATGTAGCCTCTCTCTCCCCCTTCCCTCCTTTCTCCCCACCAATTCCCTGGTGAATCCAGACCCAGTCCCCTGGGGTCTCACCAGAATAAAAAAACAATCAGGTTCTTAAACAAGAAAAGCTTTTAATTAAAGAGAGAAAAAACAATGAAAATTATCTTTAAATTAAAAAAAAATGGAATAGGTACAGGGTCTTTCAGCTATAGACACTGGGAACACCCTCCCAGGCTAAGTATAAAAGTACAAATTAAAATCTTTTCAGCAAAATACCAATTTGAACTCCTCCCAGCCAAATACACATTTGAACTCCTTCCAACCAAATACACATTTGCAAATAAAGAAAACAACCATAAGCCTAACTCGCTTTATCTACCTAGTACACACTAGTCTGAACTTATAAGAGCCTGTATTGGAGAGATTGGAGAGAAACCTGGTTGCACATCTGATCCCTCTGAGCCCCCAGAATGAACAACAACCAAAACTAACAGCACAGCACAAAACTTCCCTCCCTCAAGATTTGAAAGTATCCTGTCCTCTGATTGGTCCTCTGGTCAGGTGACAGCCAGGCTTACTGAACTTGTTAACTCTTTACAGTCAAAGAGATATAAAGTATTTCTGTGCTATTAACTTTTCATATCTGTTTATGACAGGGACAGTGCCAAATACAGCTTAGTGGTGATTGACGGCCACTAAAGCTCTATGCTGATCATCTGTGCCTGGCTTCTGTTGCAAGATGCCTTTGGAAATCACACGCAGCTTCATCCAGAACCGGGATGGGACCTATGAGCTGTTTAAGTGCCTGAAGGTTGACGTGGAGAGCATCGCGGAGACGTACGGGCGCCTGGAGAAGCAGCTGATTCTCCGGCCCTTGGAACTCAAAACTTTCCTCAAAGTTGGTAAGTTTATGACAGAGGGAAGAAGTGTGAAATCAACCCAAGCAGCTGTTACCTCCTGACCGGTTCCTACAACTCTTGTTTGAGAAAAGAGCAAACTGTCATCCAGCGGTCTGAGCATACGCGGGAACAGACAGGACACCTGGGTTCATTTATGTGTGAGAAGTCCTTAGTTCTGGCCATACTGGGTCAGACCAATTGTCCATTTAGCTCAGTGGCTGGGGTCAGATGCTTCAGGCAGGGAGGGCACATGATACTCTTGGCCAATAGTTTAGGGCTGTCATTGTAAGGAAGAGCTTCTCTTTAAACGGGTCTGATGATTAAAGATGGCTGCACCTCGAAGGCCCTCGCCAACATCGGCAGTCAAGCTTCTCATGAAGAGACATTATACAGTCGCTGCTATGGACCCTGAAGAAACAAACACGCCGTTGGGGCAAACAGTGTTTGAGCCAGGTCATGGGAGTGAGGAGACAGGGATAGCTAATGATGCCTGTACTCACAGGAACAATGCAGTGGAGAAACATGAGGCCAGACCGCTGGGCCATGATTTGTTTGAGACTCCGGCCCCTGACCAAGAGAACTCAAATTAATCAAATAAAGGTCTGTATGGAGACAAGGCACACGTACGTTGTATGTAAGAATGTTCAAAGGAGTGGTTTGGCAGGGACCAATGCTCAGTTAGCTAGAGCCTTTTGGATCAAACCTACACAGAGACACATTTCAGTTGTTGTTGTTTGTTCTTTTTTAAAGCTGCCTGTGGAAGGGATCTCTTGATACACGGTCTAAAAGGTTTTTAAATCATGTTATGAAAAAGTACAAAGATGCCTTACACACATTTCTTACTGTCAATTTTTCAGCAGCTGAGCGATGGTTCTTCAGAGGACTTGGAGGTTTTGGACACCAACAGCTCCGAAGGACTGAGTGGTTTGGGCTCAATCTGTTTTTGCCCAGACACAAAACCAGACGCTCCACAGAATGCTGAAACAGTGGGGGATGCTTATTCTATAGGCCTATACTATCTAAAGTTGAGGGAGAAATTCGGTATTAAGCTCGTGCAAGTTCATAACTGTAAAACAGTGATGCGTGCAATTGTGTGAGCGGCTGTGCACGGAATCATGGGTGCACCACAGATGCCCCCAGTCAGAAGCATCATGCCTGCGTGTACTGGTCTTTAGATGATGTGAATTGTAAAATTAAAGAAATTAGCGGTAGTTTGTGTATGGAGGTAAATATCATCATCACACTGGAATACACGCTGCAGTGCCTCTGTTTAACCCAGGAACATTTAGCTCTGGGGGCAGAATTGGTAGACAAAGTGACAGAGGCCGAGGACCCAAATAGCGTTTTAGATGAAATCATCAAACTAACAGATAAATGTTTAATGCAAAATGTTAAACATCTCAAATTACAAAATCTTGCTCAGAAAAAACACTAACAGTTCGAGCATGTTTTGGGAACAAAACAGGCCATATGTAAACTCGCTTCAGTTTTCATATTATTACCCAGTTGTTGTTTTGGTACTTTAAAAAAAAACATTATTTTTAAAAGAACAGACTAGTATCTTAAACCTTTTTAGTTCACTAAACTTCTACAAAATATCCCTAAGAGGGGCCTTGTTTTGTTACAGCTCAGGCAATACTGCTTTTTCACAATAAATTTATATATATATATATATATATATATATATATATATATATATATATATATATATATATATATATATATATAATGCTTCAAATAGACCTCACTGCATACAGAATATCCTTTAAAAAGGTCGTGTTATGTTACATCTCAGTCAATTCTGTATTTTCGTGTTAAATGTTAAGAACCTTTATATAATGAAACACTGCATGTTTAGCAAGTGTTAAAAGTATGGGGGGAAAGTCAAGGGGTGAGGGTATTCTTCAGATAGCCTATCTCTAAGCTTCATGCAGTCACAAAACGGTGGTTTTTGTCATTTACAATCAGTAAATTGAATAAAATACTTGGTATAACTTTCATAAAGTATCTTTCAATACAATCTCACCATTTTTAAAAACTTTAACAGCATTTAAAAAGTTAGGAAAGAAGTCGGTGTAAAAAAACAAGCAAACTGGAGGAGTGACCCCTAGAGCAGTGGTTCCCAAACTTTAAGAACCCATGAACCCCTTTCACGAAAATACCAAATCTTGCTAACCCCCTCCTAAGTATTTCCAGTGATTTTCTCCCTTACCTGAGCATAAATTGTAGAAGCAGTGATCTTGGAAATAATTTTGGTTTTTTATGACACGCTTATTACACACTATTTATTATTACATTATTATTTATCATTACATTATTTATTTTATTACATTATGAAAACGGCAACACTTTTCCAAGATTTCACTTTTGTAGCTCTTATCACTTCGATTAAACCTCCTACATGTTTCATCAAGGAGTATCAGATGTGAAACAGCATGAAGGTATTTAAGAAGCCAGCTCAATTAAAGAGTTCCTCCCACAAGCATTTGGGTCTTGAGCAGTCCAGGTAAACAAAAAGAGCTTAAACTTATTCTGCCAGGAAGTCATGGTCCCGGGACTCGGGCTGCTGGCCGCTGTGCCCAGAGACCCTAGGGATGGCTCTGTCCGCCATTACAGAATTTTTTTCCTGAGAACCCTCTGATAGATTTCGCGAACCCCCAAGGGTTCACAAACCCCAGTTTGGGAACCACTGCCCTAGAGCCTTGCTAAGACAGACTATAGTGCATGAAGCACTGGCTAGCCTAATTAGTCTTATCTGTTTTTAAAATGTAAAGAAAGCTCCAGCTCCGGTCTGTGTTGTATTATTTTAATAAAAATCTATGGACCCAAAACAAACACAGGATCTTGTACCTGAGTCTCAGTGCACGAGTTGCAAACATTTAAAAACACAGACATTCTAATAATGCAACAAAAAAATTCATACTTAAATCTAAAAGCCCTAAGGAAATAAAAGCTTACTATAACTTTCACATGGATTTGTTAAAAAGTGGGGAGGAAAATAAACCTCTCTCTAATCCACTGGATTACAAAATAAGGGGGATATAAACTAGCTGTTACTAAGGTTCTGTGGTTTTCATTCTGGCGTGTTTTCTGCATGCTCTCTTCTTTTTTTTAATTGAAACACACATGTAAAAATGTTAAATAAAGGGCTCTGTCTTCCTATTGGCATGTCTTTTAAAATGTTTATTCCTTTACAAAACTTAATATAATTTTCACTTGTATTTGTTAAAAAGTAGGCAAAGAAGCAGCCTTCTTATCTCTGATCTACTGGTTTACAGAGGCTGTTTTTGCTGACAGCTGCTTTGCTGCAAAAGCCTGCTGTCCTTACTAAAAAACATGACCAGTGCTAGCCTAAAACCTAGAGGAAAACTTTTATAAACAGGCTTTCTGTGTTTTTAAGCCTGGGTTGTTTCTGCCGACTTACATGTTATTGAAACACCTATGCCTAAGGGGCTAAATGAAGGTATGGGTCTTCAGGTAGGCTTGGCTTTTCAAGTGTTTGTTCCTTTCCAAGCCTTTCACCTCTCTTTGTTAAAAAGTGGGAAAAGAAACAAACTTCTTTTCTCTAATCCACTGGTTAACAAAATAAGGGGTATATAAACTATCTGTTACTAAAAACCTGGGGTTTTAAACCTGGGGTGCTTCTGCCTGCTCTTTTACATGTTATTAAAACATTTATGCCAATAGGGCTAAATTAAAAAAAACAACAAAAAACTGTCTTCAGGTAGCCTGTTTTTCAAAGGGGTTGTCTTCTTTTCTAATCCACTACCTTCAAAAGGCTGTTTCAAGTGGTTCTCACTAAAAACCTTGGGGAAAAACTTTCTTAGTAAGGGTTTTGTGGGTTTAGGTCTGGGGCGCTTCTGCATGCTCTTTTTTATTGAAACACTCCTATAAATAAAGGAATGTGTTTTCAGGTAGGGTTGTTATTTCATCTATTTATTTAATAAGTGAGGTTTAGACATTACTTTAAAAAACTCATTTTAAAATGTCAAGTATCAGAGGGATAGCCGTGTTAGTCTGGATCTGCAAAAGCAGCAAAGAGTCCTGTGGCACCTTATAGACTAACAGACGTTTTGGAGCATGAGCTTTCGTGGGTGAATACCCACTTCGTCATTTTAAAATGGTTATAGCATGTGTTGTTCAGCTTTTGTAACAGGGTCCTTGGTTGTTTAGATAAAAGCAGAGCAGGGCTTTGCTGCAGCTTCATAGTTTTTACTAAAAAATAACCAATGTTAGTCTAAAACCTAGGGGAAAACTTTTTTATCACTATACATTACTTTTATAAACAGGTTTTTTGTGTTTTTAAACCCTGAACTGTTTCTGCATACTTACATATTATTAAAACACTTATGCACAAGGGGCTAAATAAAAAATGTGCCTTCATATAGGCTTGTCTTTTCAAGTGTTTATACCTTTACAAGACTTTCACCTCTCTCTTTTTTAAAAAGTGGGGGGAACAAACAAACTTATTCTCTCTAATCCATTTGTTTACAGAATAAGGGGAATATAAACTGGCTGTTACTAAGGACCTGGGGTTTTAAACCTGGGGTGTTTCTGCCTGCTCTATTTTATTACAACACACCTGTAAATAAAGGCCTGTGTCTTCATATAGGTTTGTCTTTTCAAGTAATTATACTTTGCAAAACTTAATGTAACTTTTACTTGCATGTGTTAAAAATTTGGGGAAGAAGCAGCCTTTTTATCTCTGATCCACTGGCTCACAGACGCTGTTTTTGCTGACAATGGCTTTGCTAAAAAAGCCTGCTGTTTCAAATTGTGCTTACTAAAAAATAACCCATGTTAGTCTAAAACTATTTTGTCACTATACATTACTTTTGTAACCCGGGGTTTTTTCTGCATGCTCTTT